>NC_091987.1:80264442-80573008 GCF_044704955.1 Pristiophorus japonicus | reverse complement strand
GGGGCCTGATAGTCTACATCCCAGAGTACTGAAGGAAGTGACTATAGAAATACTGGATGCATTGATGATCTAATTGGTGATCAGTCTATCGACTCTGGATCAGTTCCTATGGACTGGAGGGTAGCTAATGTAACCCTACTGTTTAAAAAAGGAAGGAGAGAGAAAACGGGTAATTATAGAACGGTTAGCCTGATATCAGTAGTGGGGAAAATGTTGAAATCAATTATTAAAGATGAAATAGCAGCGCATTTGGAAAGCAGTGACAGGATCGGTCCAAGTCAGCATGAATTTATGAAAGGGAGATCATGCTTAACAAATCTTCTGGAATTTTTTGAGGATGTAACTAGTAGAGTGGACAAGGGAGAACCAGTGGATGTGGTGTATTTGGACTTTCAAAAGGCTTTTGACAAGGTCCCACACAAGAGATTGGTGTGCAAAATCAAAGCACATGGTATTGGGGGTAATGTACTGGATAGAGAACTGGTTGGCAGACAGGAAGCAGAGAGTTGGGATAAACAGGTCCTTTTCAGAATGGCAGGCAGTGACTTGTGGAGTGCCGCAGGGCTCAGTGCTGGGACCATAGCTCTTTACTATATACATCAATGATTTAGATGAAGGAATTGAGTGTAATATCTCCAAGTTTGCAAATGACACTAAACTGGATGGCGGTGTGAGCTGTGAGGAGGACGCTAAGAGGCTGCAGGGTGACTTGAACAGGTTAGATGAGTGGGCAAATGCATGGCAGATGCAGTATAATGTGAATAAATGTGAGGTTATCCACTTTGGGGGCAAAAACACAAAGGCAGAATATTATCTGAATGGCGGCAGATTAGGAAAGGGGGAGGTGCAATGAGACCTGGGGGTCATGGTTCATCAGTCATTGAAAGTTGGCATGCAGGTACAGCAGGCGGTGAAGAAGGCAACTGGTATATTGGCCTTCATAGCTAGGGGATTTGAGTATAGGAGCAGGGAGGTCTTACTGCAGTTGTACAGGGCCTTGGTGAGGCCTCACCTGGAATATTGTGTTCAGTTTTGGTCTCCTAATCTTTCTAATGAGGGAGTGCAGCGAAGGTTCACCAGACTGATTCCCGGGATGGCAGGACTGACATATGAGGAGAGACTGGATCGACTGGGCCTTTATACACTGGGGTTTCGAAGGATGAGAGGGGATCTCATAGAAACTTACAAGATTCTGACGGGACTGGACAGGTTAGATGCGGGAAGAATGTTCCCGATGATGGGGAAGTCCAGAACCAGGGGACACAGTCTTAGGATAAGGGATAGGCCATTTAGGACTGAGATGAGGAGAAACTTCTTCACTCAGAGAGTTGTCAACCTGTGGAATTCCCTACCGCAGAGAGTTGTTGATGCCAGTTCATTGGATATATTCAAGAGGGAGTTTGATATGGCTCTTACGGCTAAAGGGATCAAGGAGTATGGAAAGAAAGCAGGAAAGGGGTACTGAGGGAATGATCTTATTGAATAGTGGTGCAGGCTCGAAGTGCAGAATAGCCTACTCCTGCACCTATTTTCTATGTTTCTTTGTTTCTAAGCACAACCAATAAATAAAAAATAAAACTGCAGCCCTACTTTGCCCGGGCCGGCCGGCTGGTGCAGGAGGCCACTTGGCTGGGGCTAAGGTGCGGCGAAATCGGGCATCCCTTCGGCCTGGGATAGGGGCTGCAAGCATTGGGTCCTGCTCACAGCCCGCAGGACACGCTGGGAGGGCAGGAGCATGTGCGCAGACTTCACTGCGCATGCGCGCAGGTGCCGGCATTGTTTTCTGCGCTGGCCTGTTGCTTCGCCCCCCACTTCAGAATGCACGCTGCGCCGAGACTCCGGGGACTCGGAAGAGCGGCCAGGATGGGGCCACTTTTTTCTGGCGCCCTTTCCAGCGCGCAAAGTCGACGCACTTAAGGTAAGTGCGCTGAAAAAAAGGGTTGGGCAAAGTTGGACCCATAGAATGGTTATAGCACAGAAGGAGGCCATTCAGCCCATTAAGCCTGTGCCAGCTCTCTGCAAGAGCACCTCAGCTAGTCCCATTCCACCGCCCTTTCCCTGTAGACCTACAAATGTTTTTCCTTCAGGTACTTATTTGATTCCCTTTTGAAGGCTACAGTTGAATCTGCCTCCACCTCCCTTTCAGGCAGTGCTATCCAGATCCTAACCAATCGCTGCATAAAAAAGTTTTTCCTCATGTCACCTTTGGTTCTTTTGCCAATCACCTTAAATCTGTGTTCTCTGGATCTCGACCCTTCTGCAAATGGGAACAGTTTCTCTCTATCTACTCTGTTTAGACCCCTCATGTTTCTGAACATCTCTATCAAAACTCCTCTCAACCTTCTCTGCTCTAAGGAGAGCAACCCCAGCTTCTGTAGTCTATCCACGTAACTGAAGTCCCTCATCCCTGGAAACATCCTTATAAATCTTTTCTGTACCCTCTCTAAGGCCTTCATATCCTTCCTAAAGTGCATTGCCCAGAATTGAACACAATTCTCCAATTGAGGCCAAATTAGTGTTTTATAACGGCTCATCATAACTTCCTTGCTTTTTTACTCTGTGCCTCTATTAATAAAGCCCAGGATTCCGTAAGCTTTTTTAACCACTTCCTCAACCTGCCCTGCCACCTTCAATAATTTGTGCACATATCCCAGGTCTCTCTGTTCATGCACCCCCTTTAGGATTGTACCCTTAAGCTTATACTGCCTCTCCTCGTTCTTCCTACCAAAATGAAGAATGAGGAGAGGCACTATAAGCTAAAGGGTACAGAGAAACCTGGGGGGTATGTGTGCACAAATTGTTGAAGGTGGCAGGGCAGGTTGAGAAAACAGTTAAAAAAGCTTACGGAATCCTCTTTTCTGCGTTAAATTTCATCTGCCACGTGTCCGCCTATTTCACCAGCCTGTCTAGAAACTAGGGTTGATTCATTCTCCTTTGTATATGTGAAAGCGCTGTAACCAAACTAAATAGATAAATCACATAACAGGTTTCACATGAAAGAGGAAGTTGGAGCAACATTGATCAGATGACAAGTCTAAAAAGTAAAGGGAAACTGAAGCTGGATCTGGAGAGGGAGGAGATTGGAGACTCATGCAATTGTTATTCTTCATGTGTGAGGATGGTAGACAGTACCTTGGCAGCGTTTTTTACTGTGCCTCACTTTAACCTCACCCAATGACCAGCACATGCATTTTCGAGTCACTGGATCGAAATTAGGGGGGAAATTTTACGGGTAGTCAGAGGGCGTGATCGGAGGCGGATCGGGTGGGAGTGGTTTTATTTCCCCCAGTGGGTCAGGACCCCACTGTCAACTCGCCGGCACACACCTTTATCAAATGCGCTGAGCACACCCGACATGCAGTGGCAGGGGAGGCATTTGAAATCATTAGTGGCTTGTTTACAGCTAGTTAACAATGCTTTTCCCCAGCTTCTTGAATTTGACAGGTCGCCCACCGGTTTCCTGCTCTGCCTAGACCTCGTCAGTGAAGTTGAAGCTGGAGGTCACATGCCATTGTTTCAGCTGATGAGTTGATGGTTTCAAATGTCAATTAAAAGCTCCCAGCTGATTCAGATAGCTTCCTTTAGCCACTAGCTTCTCTAAACTGCATTTCCACGACAGATTCAGAATGCGATAAGTCTCCATCCAGTCTGACATCATTACTTCTCCCACCATTGGCAGATCACTTCTGTCATCTCTACTTCACCTGCCATCTATTCCATCAGCATGGGTGCCCTTGAAACTCTCTCACCTTGGTCCTCACAATCCCACCACGATTAGCCCTAGCACCGGCATCACCAGGCACACCAGCAGCATCAACAGCAACACCAAACTTCGCCGCAATCCACTGATGCTGCTCAGTACTAGGTCCCTTGCTTTTTGTGGTATATATCAATGATTTAGACATGAATGTAACATAGAAACATAGAAAATAGGTGCAGGAGTAGGCCATTCGGCCCTTCTAGCCTGCACCGCCATTCATTGAGTTCATGGCTGAACATGCAACTTCAGTACCCCATTCCTGCTTTCTCGCCATACCCCTTGATCCCCCTAGTAGTAAGGACTTCATCTAACTCCTTTTTGAATATATTTAGTGAATTAGCCTCAACAACTTTCTGTGGTAGAGAATTCCACAGGTTCACCACTCTCTGGGTGAAGAAATTCCTCCTCATCTCGGTCCTAAATGGCTTACCCCTTATCCTTAGACTGTGTCCCCTGGTTCTGGACTTCCCCAACATTGGGAACATTCTTCCTGCATCTAACCTGTCTAACCCAACGTTTCTATGAGGTCCCCTCTCATTCTTCTGAACTCCAGTGAATATAAGCCCAGTTGATCCAGTCTTTCTTGATAGGTCAGTCCCACCATCCCTCGAATCAGTCTGGTGAACCTTCGCTGCACTCCCTCAATAGCAAGAATGTCCTTCCTCAGGTTAGGAGACCAAAACTGTACACAATACTCCAGGTGTGGCCTCACCAAGGCCCTGTACAACTGTAGCAACACCTCCCTGCCCCTGTCCTCAAATCCCCTTGCTATGAAGGCCAACATGCCATTTGCTTTCTTAACCGCCTGCTGTACCTGCATGCCAACCTTCAATGACTGATGTACCATGACACCCAGGTCTCTTTGCACCTCCCCTTTTCCTAATCTGTCACCATTCAGATAATAGTCTGTCTCTCTGTTTTTACCACCAAAGTGGATAACCTCACATTTATCCACATTATACTTCATCTGCCATGCATTTGCCCACTCACCTAACCTATCCAAGTCACTCTGCAGCCTCATAGCATCCTCCTCGCAGCTCACACTGCCACCAAACTTAGTGTCATCCACAAATTTGGAGATACTACATTTAATCCCCTCGTCTAAATCATTAATGTACAGTATAAACAGCTGGGGCTCTAGCACAGAACATGCGGTACCCCACTAGTCACTGCCTGCCATTCTGAAAAGTCCCCATTTACTCCTACTCTTTGCTTCCTGTCTGACAACCAGTTCTCAATCCATGTCAGCACACTACCCCCAATCCCATGTGCTTTAACTTTGCACATTAATCTCTTGTGTGGGACCTTGTCGAAAGCCTTCTGAAAGTCCAAATATACCACATCAACTGGTTCTCCCTTGTCCACTCTACTGGAAACATCCTCAAAAAATTCCAGAAGATTTGTCAAGCATGATTTCCCTTTCACAAATCCATGCTGACTTGGACCTATCATGTCACCTCTTTCCAAATGCACTGCTATGACATCCTTAATAATTGATTCCATCATTTTACCCACTACCGATGTCAGGCTGACCGGTCTATAATTCCCTGTTATCTCTCTCGCTCCTTTTTTAAAAAGTGGGGTTACATTGGCTACCCTCCACTCCATAGGAACTGATTCAGAGTCAATGAAATGTTGGAAAATGACTGTCAATGCATCCACTATTTCCAAGGCCACCTCCTTAAGTACTCTGGGATGCAGTCCATCAGGCCCTGGGGATTTATCGGCCCTCAATCCCATCAATTTCCCCAACACAATTTCCCGACTAATAAGGATTTCCCTCAGTTCCTCCTCCTTACTAGACCCCCCGACCCCTTTTATATCCGGAAGGTTGTTCGTGTCCTCCTTCGTGAATACCGAACCAAAGTACTTGTTCAATTGGTCCGCCATTTCTTTGTTCCCCGTTATGACTTCCCCTGATTCTGACTGCAGGGGACCTACGTTTGTCTTTACTAACCTTTTTCTCTTTACATATCTATCGAAACTTTTGCAATCCGTCTTAATGTTCCCTGCAAGCTTCTTCTCGTACTCCATTTTCCCTGCCCTAATCAAACCCTTTGTCCTCCTCTGCTGAGTTCTAAATTTCTCCCAGTCCCCGGGTTCACTGCTATTTCTGGCCAATTTGTATGCCACTTCCTTGGCTTTAATACTATCCCTGATTTCCCTTGATAGCCACGGTTGAGCCACCTTCCCTTTTTTATTTTTACGCCAGACAGGAATGTACAATTGTTGTAGTTCATCCATGCGGTCTCTAAATGTCTGCCATTGCCCATCCACAGTCAACCCCTTAAGTAACATTCGCCATGCTATCCTAGCCAATTCATGCCTCATACCTTCAAAGTTACCCTTCTTTAAGTTCTGGACCATGGTCTCTGAATTAACTGTTTCATTCTCCATCCTAATGCAGAATTCCACCATATTATGGTCACTCTTCCCCAAGGGGCCTCGCACAACGAGATTACTAATTAATCCTCTCTCATTACACAATACCCAGTCTAAGATGGCCTCCCCCCTAGTTGGTTCCTCGACATATTGGTCTAAAAAACCATCCCTTATGCACTCCAGGAAATCCTCCTCCACCGTATTGCTTCCAGTTTGGTTAACCCAATCTATGTGCATATTAAAGTCACCCATTATAACTGCTGCACCTTTATTGCATGCACCCCTAATTTCATGTTTGATGCCCTCCCCAACATCACTACTACTGTTTGGAGGTCTGTACACAACTCCCACTAACGTTTTTTTGCCCTTTGGTGTTCTGCAGCTCTACCCATATAGATTCCACATCATCCAAGCTAATGTCCTTCCGAACTATTGCCTTAATTTCCTCCTTAACCAGCAATGCTACCCCACCTCCTTTTCCTTTTATTCTATCTTTCCTGAATGTTGAATACCCCTGGATGTTGAGTTCCCAGTCCTGATCATCCTGGAGCCACGTCTCCGTAATCCCAATCACATCATATTTGTTAACATCTATTTGCACAGTTAATTCATCCACCTTATGTCGGGGGTATGATTAAGATTTTTGCAGATGATACAAAAATTGGTCATGTGGTTGTTAATGAAGAAGAAAGCTGTTGACTGCAGGAAGATACCAATGGACTGGTCAGGTGGGCAGAATAGTGGTAAATGGAATTCAATCTGGAGAAGTGGATGTAATGCATTTGGGGAGGGCTAACAAGGCAAAGGAATACACAATAAATGGTCGGACACAGAGAAGTGTAGAGGAACAGAGGGACCTTGGAGTGCTAATGCACAGATCCTTGACGGTAACAGGACAGGTAGATAAAGTATATAAGAGGGCATTTGGGATACATACAGGAGTTAAACTAATATAGTAGGGGGATGGGAACCAATGCAGGGAGACAGAAGCAAAAGACAGAAAGGAGATGAGTAAAAGGGGAGGGCAGAGAAACCCAAGGCAAAAAACAAAAAGGGCCACTTTACAGCAAAATTCTAAACAGTCAAAGTGTGTTAAAAAGGCAAGCCTGAAGGCTCTGTGCCTCAATGCGAGGAGTATTCGGAATAAGGTGGATGAATTAACTGTGCAGATAGCAGTTAACGGATACGATGTGGTTGGCATCACGGAAACATGGCTCCAGGATGACCAAGACTGGGAACTCAACATCCAAGGGTATTCAACATTTAGGAAAGATAGACAGAAAGGAAAAGGAGACGGAGTGGAGTTGCTGGTTAAAGAGGAAATTAATGCAATAGTAAGGAAAGACATTTAGCTTGGATGATGTGGAATCGGTATGGGTGGAGCTACGGAATACCAAAGGGCTGAAAACACTAGTGGGAGTTGTGTACAGACCTCCAAACAGTAGTAATGATGTTGGGGAGGGCATCAAACAGGAAATTAGGGGTGCATGCAATAAAGGTGCAGCAGTTATCATGGGTGACTTTAATATGTATATAGATTGGGCTAACCAAACTGGAAGCAATATGGTGGAGGATTTCCTGGAGTGCATAAGGGATGGTTTTCTAGACCAATATGTCGAGGAACCAACGAGGGGGGAGGCCATCTTTGACTGGATGTTGTGTAATGAGAGAGGATTAATTAGCAATCTCGTTGTGCGAGGCCCCTTGGGGAAGAGTGACCATAATATGGTGGAATTCTACATTAGGATGGAGAAGGAAACAGTTAATTCAGAGACCATGATCCAGAACTTAAAGAAGGGTAACTTTGAAGGTATGAGGCGTGAATTGGCTAGGATAGATTGGCGAATGATACTTAAGGGGTTGACAGTGGATGGGCAATGGCAGACATTTAGAGACCGTATGGATGAACTACAACAATTGTACATCCCTGTCTGGTGTAAAAATAAAAAAGGGAAGGTGGCTCAACCGTGGCTATCAAGGGAAAACCTTTACTCTCGGAAAACAGGGATATTAGTGGCTTATGGTAAGTTTCCAATTCAAATTTGAGCCCAAACAGATATTGATGCATTTTCTTTACCCCATAGACACACACTAACGCTTCTTTTTCAATCATGCTGTAGGCTCTCTCAGCCTTAGACAGACTCTTGGATGCATAAGCAACTGGTTGCAATTTCCCAAAATCATTAGTTTGTTGCAATACACACCCGATGACATTTGACAATGCATCACAATCTAGTACCAAACGCTTACATGGATCAGACAACTCAAGCAATTTGTTTGAGTATAACAATTTTCTAGCTTTTACAAAGGCATTTTCTTGGGTTTTGCCCATACCTATTCGTCTCCTTTATGCAGTAAAGCGTGCAGTGCTTCTAACAGTGTGCTGAGACCCGGTAAGAAGTTACCAAAATAGTTCAGGAGTCCTAGAAATGACCGCAGCTCCATCACGTTCTGTGGCCTCGGTGCGTTCTCGATTGCCTCCGTCTTCGGATCGGTGGGCCTGATGCCGTCCGCCGCGATTCTTCTGCCCAGGAACTCCACTTCAGGCGCTAGGAAAACGCACTTCGAGCATTTTAACCTGAGCCCCACATGGTTGAGTCAACTAAGAACCTCCTCCAGATTCTGCAGATGCTCGCTTGTGTCCCGACCTGTAACCAAGATGTCATCCTGGAAGACCACCGTGCGCGGGACCGACTTCAGTAAGCTTTCCATGTTTCTCTGGAATATCGCCGCCGCTGATCGAATTCCAAATGGTCATCTGTTATAAATAAAGAGACCTTTGTATGTGTTGATGCAGGTGAGAGCCTTCAATGATTCCTCCAGCTCCTGCATCATGTAGGCTGAGGCCAAGTCCAGCTTCGTGAACATCTTTCCTCCCACCAGCGTAGCAAAAAGGTCATCGGCCTTTGGTACTGGGTATTGATCCTGCAGGGAGAAACGATTGATAGTTACTTTGTAATCACCACAGATTCTGACGGTGCCGTCTCCCTTGAGGACAGGAACAATTGGACTGGCCCACTCATTGAATTCGACCTACGAAATTATGCTCCCTCTTTGCAGCGAGTCTAGCTCGATCTCTACCCTTTCTCTCATCATGTACGGTACTGCTCTCGCCTTGCGATGGATGGGTCGTGCCCCCGGAATTAGGTGGATCTGCACTTTTGCTCCTTGGAACTTCCCGATGCATGGTTCGAACAGCGAAGGGAACTTGTTTAAGACCTGAGCACACAAAGTGTCGTCAGCGGATGAGAGCGCTCGGACGTCGTCCCAGTTCCAGCATATCTTTCCCAGCCCGCTCCTTCCGAGCAGCTTGGGACCATCGCCCGGTATCACCCAGAGTGGTAGCTTGTGCACCACTCCATCATAGGAGACTTTTACAGTGGCACTGCCGATTACAGGAATCAGTTCCTTTGTTTATGTTCTCAGTTTTGTGTGAATTGGAGTCAAGAGTGGCCTTGAGGCTTTGCTGCACCACAATTTTTCGAAAGTCTTTTTGCTCATAATGGACTGGCTCACACCCGTGTCCAGCTCCATTGACACTGGGAGTCCATTTAGTTCAACCTTCAGCGTTATCGGGGGACACTTTGTGGTGAATGTGTGCACCACATATACCTCTGCCTCCTCAGTCTGAGGCTCTGGTTCATCGTGATCCGCCATGGATCTGTCCTCCTCTGCAACATGGTGGTTTTCAGGATTAACAGGATTTGCAGCTCGCCTGCACATACGTTGGAGGTGTCCCATTGTTCCACAGCCCTTGCAAATGTACCTTTTGAAGTGGCATGAATGGAAATGATGATCACCCCCACAGCGCCAACAAGGTGTTAATGGCCTTGGATTCATCACCCTTGATGGTGGACTCTGAGACATCTGCAGAATGTGCAGCTGCAGGAATGTGGGGCCTGTCCTGTACATTGCGATTTGAAAACAACATCACTTTGTTCACAGTACTTGTAGTAGCACTCGTGTGCTGAGAGATTTGCTTAGTATTGTCACTGGTGGCAGTGAATGCCTGGGCTATCGCTATGGCCTTACTCAAGGTTAGGGTCTCTACAGTCAAAAGTTTGCGAAGTATCATTTCATGGCCAATGCCAAGTATGAAAAAGTCTCTGAGCATGTGCTCCAAATGTCCTTTAAATTTCAATGTCCTGCAAGGCATCTTAGTTCGGCGACATAACTCGCCACTTCCTGGCCTTCAGACCTATTGTAGGTGTAGAACCGGTACCTCGCCATCAGAATGCTTTCCTTCGGGTTCAGATGCACCCGGACCAGTGTGCACAAATCATCGTGGGTTTTGCTGGAGCAAGCAGGTTTTTCATGAGGCTATACGGTGGTGCCCCGCAGACGGTGAAGAGAATTGCCCTTCGTTTGGCAGCGTTCGCTTCTCCTTCCAGCTCGTCACCCCACAAAGGTTTCCCAATCATCTACTTCCAAGAATTTCTCCAGGATGCCCACTCTACTCTATATCGTTGGGTTCGTCATTTGTATCTCGTCGCCAGTTGTTATGTATGAATAAAGAGTCTGACTGGAAACTGTGAGCTCAAAGTAAAGTGTGACCTTAGTCTTTTATTGCAGATCTCCAGAGTGCCTCCTCAGCCTGTGAGGCTTCCTTAAGTACCTGTGCTCCCAAGGGATTATGGAATCCCTTGGGACTCCAGAGGATAAGCCCTCTGGTGGTTGTACAAGGTATATACAAGTTTAAATATATAACACCTGCAATATCAAAGGATCCATCTTTCAAATGAGATTAAACCAAGGCCCCATCTGCCTGTTCAAGTGGACATAAAAGCTAGAGTACTGCAGCAGTTCTGGTCACCACTTTTACACAAAAGATGTATTTGCACTAGAGCGGGTATAGAGATGATTTACAAAGATGTTGCCTGGACTGGAGAATTGTAACTATGAGGAAAGACTGGATAGGCTGGGGTTGTTTTCTTTGGAACAGAGGAGGCTGAGTGGAGGCCTAATTGAGTTGTATAAAATTATGAGGCGCCTAGATAGAGTGGATAGGAAGGACTTATTTCCCTTAGCAGAGGGGTCAATAACCAGGGGGCATAGATTTAAAGTAATTGGTCGAAGGTTTTGAGGGGATTTGAGGAGAAAAATGTTCTTCCAGAGGGTGGTGGGTGTCTGGAACTCACTGCCTGAAAGGGTGGCAGAGGCAGAAACCCTCATAACATTTAAAAAGTACTTGGATATGCAATTGAATTTCCATAGCCTACAAGGCTACAGAGCAAGAGCTAGAAAGTGGGATTAGGCTGGATAGCTCTTTGTTGACTGGCACAGATACGATGGGCCAAATGGCTCCCTTCTGTGATGTAAATTTTTATGGTTCTATGAAATAATGGATTGATGTCTTCAATTTCTTTTGTGTTCTATAAGGTACAATTCTCTAAATGTGATACCTGGTAACAAGATATGTAATTTGTTTACTTACTTTATTGTGCATATTGCTTTAAGCTTTTGATAAACAAAAGACCATAAGCCCAATTTTCAGGAGGTCACATAGGTTGTGTTGTGACTCCATTAGCAACAAGTAACAAGCATTTATCCAATGTAAACTATTTTGGCTCAGCTCTCCTGTGGCTGTTTTGTAACTGAACAATAACATTCATTTGCATAGTGCTTTTAATGAAGAAAAACATCACATGATAAGGTCCCACATGGTAGACTGGTCACGAAGGTTAAAGCCAATGGGATTCAGGGCAAAGTGGCAAGTTGGATCCAAAATTGGCTTAGAGATAGAAAGCAAAGGTTTTTTGTGATATATATCAATGATCTAGATTTGAATATAGGGACTTTGATTAAGAAGTTTACAGATGACAGTAAAATTGACTGTGTGGTTGATAATGAAGAGGAAAGTCATGGATTGCAGGAGGATATCAATCTAATGGTCAGGTGGGCAGAACAGTGGCAAATGGAATTTAATTCGGAGAAGTGTGAGGTAATGCACTTGGGGAGGGCTAATAAGGAAAGGGTATACACATTAAATTGTAGGCTACTTAGAAGTGTAGATGAACAATGGGACCTTGTAGTGGTTGTCCATAGATTCCTGAAAGTAGCAGGCCAGGTAGATAAAGTGAGTAAGAAGGCATATGGAATGCTTGCCTTTATTGGCTAAGAGCAGGGAGGTTATGCTTAAATTGTATAATACTCTGGTTAGGCCACAGCTGGAATACTGCGTACAGTTCTGGTCGCGTATTGGTGGAGGGGTCTATTACGAGGGGCATAGTTTTAAGGTGGTTGGTGGAAGGTACAGAGGGGATTTGAGGGGTGGGGGGCTTCTTCACGCAGAGGGTTGTGGGGGTCTGGAACTCACTGCCTGGAAGGGTGGTGGATGCAGAAACCTTCACCACATTGGATGCTTGGATGGGCACTTGAAGTGCTGTAACCTGCAGGGTTACGGACCTAGAGCTAGTAAGTGGAATTAAACTGGATAATCTCTTGTTGGCTGGCCAGATACGATGGTAAGTACTGTAGGGAATCGAATATGGCCTGGGTGATCTCCTGGACTATTTCGATTGCCTGGATGGGTCAGAGAGGAATTTTCCCAGATTTCTTTCCCCAATTGGCCTGGGTTTTTACCTGTTTTTTTGCCTCTCCCAGGAGATTGCATGGCTCCTATTGAGGTGGAGTGTAGAATGTTGCGGTGCAAGGAGTGTCGCAATTGTGTGGGACGGACTGGTTGGCTCTTTACCTGTGCGCCATTGTTCATAGGTTTATATGTAACCTTCAGGGCTGCTGACCGAGAGTCATGTGGCTCTTTGTTGGCCGGCGCGGACACAATGGGCCTAAATGGCCTCCTTCTGCTCTGTAGATTTCTATGTTTCTAAGACACTTCAGAGGCCGAAGGGAAAACAAACACCAAGCCAAATAAGAAGTGACCAAAAGCCTGGTCAAGAGGGTAGGTTTTAAGGAAGGTCTGAAAGGAAAATGGGGAGTAGGATAAACAGAAAGGTTTAGGGAGGCAATTCAAGAACATGGCTGCCAACAAAGGGGTGAAATGGGAGGAGGGAGATGCACAAGAGTCCAGAGGAACTATGAATTTGAGAAGGGTGTTGTAGGGCTGGAAGATGTTACAGAAATAAGCTGGGGTAAGGCCATGGAGTGATTTAAACATGAGGGTGAGAATTTTAAACTGAAGGCGCTGGGGGTCTGTGAACCGCTGTAGGTCAGTAAGGACAGAGTGATGGATGAGACGACCTTGATACGGGATAGGATACAGGCAGTGGAGATTTGGTAAAGAGAGTGGAGGATGGGAGGCTGGCCCATTGGAGTAATAGAGTCTGGAGTGGACCATGGTATGAATGAGGTTTCAGCAGCAGATGTGTTAAGGTAAAGATGAAGGTGGGCGATGTGTTAGAGGTGGGAGTAAGCAGTTTTTATGATGCTGAGGATATGGGGTTGGAAACTCTGCTCAGGACACCAAGGTTGTGAACAGTCTGTGTCAGCCTGAGACAATGGCCAGAGAGGAAGATGGCAGCAGCACCAATTACCATCCATCCTCAATTTTACATAATAGGTGATGGACGACATTAAACTAACTTGAAGAATGTCTTAATGTAATTTAGAGTACTTCTTGTAGCTTTCTTACTCAAAGAAACTTAGAAGTGGCTGACGTTTTATTCAATAACCTAAATGGAGGACATACACTGAGAATTAGTAGTTTAAGAAAAGTACCAGGGAGTACTGGTTGCATGACTTAAACAAGTGGAAATGCATCATGACAGCTACAACATTAGCGCCCTATTTTCTGTAAACTAAAACCCCCCAATTTTGTATTCTATTTCTATGTATATTTGTTAGGCAGGATCTCCCTCCACACCCCCCCCCCACATTTTTCCCCTACTCAGTTGAAGACACTAACTCATGTTGGGGTAATATAACTGATAATCAGGAGAAATCAAATGACGTCATCTTTTGGACAACTGCTGTATTATGCATCTTTTGCAGTTTTTAGATTTGTAGTTCTTGATTTTACTTTCCTGATTTTTCAAACACGGAAAACATGATCATTTAATTGTGAAATGAGAAATAAAATCTGAAAAGTAGACAGACAGTTGGAGGTATTCTTATCATTTTTCCCCTTTTCACAGTTAATAATGAATGTTTCTGATAACAGTTGCCTGATTCCTTTTAGTGAGTGGTTTTTGTTTTGTCTGGCAGTCATTTCCATTGAGCATTTCACTGGTAACTATGGAATTGATAATGTTGGCATTAGATCAGAATATTTTCCATTGGGAGACATTTTGTACAATTTTTATTTGTGTTCTTTGGTCCTACGTAATCAGGAAAGAATGTCTGAGATTTGACTGTCTGGATGAATTTGTCTCTAATAATTTATATAATTTGGTATGATGCTGTTTCACTATCATTTAGCTTTGTATGAGGTTCTTGTGTGCTGAATAATTTGTTACCTCGGTTCATAGTAGGATTGATGTTATTCAGTTTTAAATGTTATGTCATGCTAGTATTGTGCATGTTTAGGATTGCAGACATTTATTCTTCATACTGGGCTCTACAGAGGAAGCACACATACATACAAATGACTCAATTCACAACAAAATCATTAAACCTATCCATGCAGTTGCCTATTCTGCAATTTGAAATCTCCCAAAAATATTTCCCCTAAATACCTACTTCATGGAGGAAAAGTTGCTTGAATCTACATCATTTGGTGGGAGTTTTCTGTTTCCCCAGACTCTGACCTCCCTCTCCCTTTCTCTGATTCTGTCTCTCTCTGGCTTTGCAATTGCCATTCGGTGTATGGGGGTGTTTGAGACCTGAGATGGCAGTAACTGGATGTATATTGGTACCAGGTTTCGCGCTGTGGGGTTTTCATAACAAAGTAACATGTTTGCCAAATTTGCTGGAGTTCTTTGAGGATGTAACGAGCAGGGTGGATTAGAGTAACCAGTGGATGTGGTGTATTTGGATTTCCAGAAGACATTCGATAAAGTGCCACATAAAATGTTGCTGCACAAGGTAAAAGCTCATGGGGTTGGGGTTAATATATTAGCATGGATAACTCAGACCTCAAACACTAGGGTTTAGAAATTGCATAGTGGCCCATTTGGGGCGATAGCTTTTGCAGGAGTGCAAAAGTATCGACGGGCACTACTCAATTCCAGCGGACACGAACATCCGGTTTAACGCTCCAGGATGGAAGTGGAGTGCTAATCAAGTGCTACCACTTCCCTTGGAGCGCCAAACGAGGCAAGAGGGATCATAGTGACAAAGCACTGCACAATGTCCCCTTAAAGGGAAGGGCCATTGCTGAGGGCACTGTAATGAACCAAATCAACTGCTCAGTACCTGCAATCTGCGATGATCAGGCCACTCTAACAGAGTGTAGGGCTGATCAATCACGCCAGTAGAAAAATTAAAAATCGAGCAGAGAGGGATGAGAATTTTCTTTTTGGCCTACCTGACCACCAATCCCTTTAAGTACCGCTCTCCAAGCAGCCGGCCGACCTCACAACGCTTCCTGCAGCTGCCGCTATTGATGCCCGGCGATGCTGCAGGGGGTGGAAGCAAATTTAGGATCCGGGGTGGTAACGGGGTGCTGCGCATCGGATGACGTCATGATCTCCGGAGCGCAGGAGATTGTGGTGTTAATTTGCAAGAGAAGTTTGCGGGCATTGGTACTTTTGACACGTCCAGTCGGAAAGCCGTTAGTGCCCCATTATCGCCCCACCCTGAGATGCTAACGGGAGGTGCAAAGGAGGCCAATTTCTACCCCCAGGGATCAGCCTCGTGACTCCTCTCTGCACTACCTCCAGTGTTTGAATGTGATTCACTGGACAGAACTAGTGACAGTGCTCAAAGAGTGGTTTAACCAGAGCACTAGACAGTTTGAGTGTGACTTCCTGTGACTTCTATTATACTGTTTTGGCTATTTAGTTTAGCATTCTATTTACTTTGATTGCTGTTCTGCATTGGTGGGATATGTTACACAGTAAATCTCTAAGAATCCCAGGTCCAATTTGACACCATGTTTAGCTATTTCAACATCATTCATGGAGTACATGACTCACCCTCTTTTCCTCTTTTAGAGTATTAATATAGCTGTCCTCAAAAAGGCAGTCACCTAAGCTGTGCGTGTCCAGCCATTTACCACTTTTTATTCCAGAATCTTTAGTTTTTTCTTTTTATTTAAATTCCCTAGTCATTGTGTTTCTTTAGTTTTGCAGACATACTGCATGTGTGAATTCTATGAAGTTTTCTAAAATGTACTCTGTTCAAATTTCAGACTCAGCACCACATGAGGAAAGCCAAAGACACCGATATTTTGGAATAATTATTGCAATACTTGCACTGTTCGTAATGATTACTGCTTGTATCGGTTATGTCTTGCATAGAGTCAGACTAGATACTGCAAGCTCAAAGTAAGGTGCGACAGCAGTCCTTTATTACAGATCTCAGAATGCCTCTCCAGCCTGTGAGGCCTCCTTATATACAGGTACTCCCAAGGGATTGTGGGATCTCTTGGGACTGCAGGGGATAAGCCCTCTGGTGGTTAGACATGGTATTTACAGGTTTACATACATAACAGTATCAGTGTACAAAAGGCAGAATTTTCACAAAAAAACCCATATTAGTAGCTAAATGGAGTTAAAGACATAATACCAATATCATTAGTGCACCTATCCTGCTAAACATGCCTGCTATATTATTGGGGCTGAAATTGCAGTCAGAGGCTTCCCGTATCTACAAGTTCTCATTGCTATTAATGAGAAAAAAAAACAAACACACCGAACACATAATAAAAAATAAAAAACACACCTCACATAATTAAAATTAAAGTTAATAAATATCTTAGGAAAAAAAATTCAGAGTTTTAAAAATTTTTTTTTAATTATGGTTAAAATTAAATGTAATGTAGTGGGCAGGGTTTTTAAAAATGTGTTTTTTTAAATTTAATTTTATTATATTTTTGTATGTTTTTAAACTCTTACTCTGTAAAACTAGGCTATACGCTTGCTTTTATCAGGCGCAAGAATTTTGAGGACATTTGCTGGGCAAGATATTGTTAAATCCCACAATCTTGCCTTTGCAAATGTCCTCGCACCTGATATACTGAGATCTGTCAAGTGCATGTGCATTGTGTACTGAAAACCGGCTTTTGCGATGCTTTCCCGGGTCCGTAAACACTCAGTACGGACCCGGGGAGGCCAGGATTTCCACGCCATCAATGATTAGTCATGGCCTTTTTTTAAACATACTATGTACATGGACGTACATTAAAAAGGGAAAAAGTCAAAGAATATTCCTAAAAATTAAAGAGAGATTAATAAATATATATAGGGCTCAATTTTCCCTGGTGATTTGCGCATTTCCAATGCTTGGACCATTCCGGAGGCTACTTGCTATACTCCCCTGAGATTGTCGGTCAGTTCACTGTTGTGTGCTGCATGCTGCTTAACATAGACATCATGAAGCAGCAGCAGCTGGTAGTAGAAGACCCACCTGAGGTGAGAGTGGTTGATGATAATGATGAGGAAGACGCAGATGACAATGAGGAGGAGGACAAGGACGAGGAAGCCATGTAACTACCTGAACACTGAGCACGATGGTGGAGGAGAGTGGGCCATCATGCCCCTTTAACGATTGCTCGAGCCTTGCGCCAGCAGCTCATCCATGAACGCTTTGCTGCCTGAAGGCTCAGTGGCAACTATTTCACATGGACCATGTTTACTGTTTGGAACTGTTCCATAATGTTGTGTTGTGTTAATGGAACAAATGATGGAAATAATTCTTGTTTACTTCAAAAGTTGTGTTAATAATGGAACAAATAATGGAAATGATTCAGTTATAATTTAAAATATATTTTATTCAAAAGTTTAACAAATATTTGATTGTACTTAACTTTAATAAACATATTCTTGTATCAAATTTTAAAGTTTTCACTTAAGATCACTTAAAAACTTTAAGTTTACTTACTAACTTTTAAACTTGTAAAATGACATAACTTACAAAAAACTTTAGATTTAAGAACAGTTACAACAGTAACAATAATAACAACAACAACTGCAGCAAATAAAGGCTGCACCCATCTCTCCTCCACCTTATTCGAAGACCGCCCGCCACGCTTGTTCTTGGTGACTCCACCACCCCTGCCTGCAGGCGGTAGCACAGTGTTTCTCGGGTTGGTACCAAGCTTATTCTTTCTAACATCTTGGGTAATATGCACCTGTTGATGGGGGGGTGGGGGGGTGGGGGCAGGTGGCAATTTGAAGGCCCGGCTTAGGGCTCTTCAGAGGCTGGTCTGGGCATTGGAGTAGGAGTGGCAGCTGATTCTGTCAATGGGCGCGGGGTCTTGGCGTGTTTTGGAGCTAACTCCAAAATTCTCTCCCTCATGTGCCCGACAGTGTCTCAACTACCTCCAACATTCCCTCCCTTATGTTCGCCGCCAGTGTCTCACCTACCTGTGACATGCCCTCCCTCATGTTGAGCAACAATGTGTCAACTACCTGCGACAGTCCCTTCCTCATGTTCACTGACAGCGCATCAGCTACCTACGACATTCCCTCCCTCATGTGCACCAATATGGTTTCAGTTTCAGAGAGTGTTGTTACTTCTCCCGACAGTCCCGATACCTCATCACCCATCCCACTGATGGTGTCCAGGAGTGATCGGGTAAGGTCAATCCTCTCCGCACTCATTGCCATCATCTGAACCTCGTCTGTTAGGTCCTGCACCTCAGGAGAGCGCAGTTGAGCTCTCCTTCCCCTCCTCACTCTGGGTGTGGCTCACAGCATCCCAGTGAGACCCGTAGCCTCAGATAGTGGCACCCTGGGTGTGCCTTGCTGCATCCCACTGGGACCCGCAGCCTCGGACTGTGGGGCCCTGGGTGTGGCTCGCTGCATCCCACTGGGACCCGCAGCCTCGGACTGTGGGGCCCTGGGTGTGGCTCGCTGCATCCCACTGGGACCCGCAGCCTCGGACTGTGGGGCCCTGGGTGTGCCTTGCTGCATCCCACTGGGATCCGCAGCCTCGGACGGTGGGAAACCATGGAATGTCCCAATAACACTCAAACCACAACTCAGGGAAGGGGCTAGCATCCCAATGGGCGGCACCTGAACCTCCTCCAAAGTGAGTACAACAGTGGGGACTTCATCCATCCCCTTTCCCCCACCCCCCATTCTCTTGGTCTGGAAGGTGGGATTGGAAGATGTTCTCTTCAAGCTCGTCCTCGTCTGAATCTTCTTCTGCATCGTCAGGGTTGGCCTCAAGTTCTGCAAAATATAACAGAACAGACAAATAATTAGCAGCAGAGGAGGGGGCAGGGTGGGTGGCATGAGTAGGCTCACACATAGCAGGTAGAAGGCTGATTTGCAGGACCATGATGAATGATAGCACATTGCATCAACCAAAGCATAGCTGATGGAAACATCCGCATGAACCGAAGCATGGCTAGCCCTCGCAGTATTTAACATTTAGCAAAGCCAGACTGTGGAATTTGCAGGACTTACCATCTCCCTCAAGTGTGGGTCCAGCTTGTGCAGTGGTGGTTGCTTTTCTCCAGGCAGGATCTATCAAAGCAGCGACCTTCTCTTCCAAGGGTGTCAGTAGGTGCAAATTTGCCCGGCCTCCTCCTGTTCGAGTTCTTTCTCGTTTGTTGTGTGTCACTTTCCTCTGCAAAGATGAAAATATAACTTTTGCGAGAGGGTGTGGGTTGGGGATTAAAGCCAGGGAAAATGACCGCGTTGGGAAGCCAGCTCAAACACGCTGACCTCTACATTTCACTTGAGGAGAGGCTGGTTGATAATTAACATCATAATAGGCAGTCCCTTGAAATTGAGGAAGACTTGCTTCCACTCTATACAGTCCAATATGGGAATTACAGTCTCTGTCACAGGTGGGACAGACAGTGGTTTAAGGAAAGTGTAGGTGGGGAGTCTGGTTTGCCGTATGCTCCTTCTGCTGTCTGCGCTTGTTTTCTGCATGCTCTCGGCAACGAGACTCGAGGTGCTCAGCCCCCTCCAGGATGCTCTTCCTCCACTTAGGGCGGTCTTTAGCCAGGGATTCCCAGGTGTGGGTGGGATGTTGCACTTTATCAAGGAGGCTTTGAGGGTGTCCTTGAAATGTTTCCTTTGCCCACCTGGGGATCGCCTGCCGTGCAGGAGTTCCGAGTAGAGCTCTTGGTTTGGGAGTCTCGTGTCGGGCATGCGGACAATGTGGCCCACCCAATGGAGCTGGTTGAGTGTGGTCAATACTTCAATGCTGGGGATGTTGGCCTGATGGAGGACACGGACGTTGGTGCATTTGTCCTCCCAGGGGCTTTGCAGGATCTTGCGGAGACATCGTTGGTGGTATTTCTCCAGTGATTTGAGGTGAGTACTGCATATGGTCCATGTCTCTGAGCCATACAGGAGGGCGGGTATCACTACAGCCCTGTAGACCAGAAGCTTGGTGCCAGATTTGAGGGCCTGATCTTCTAACACTCTCTTCCTCAGCCGACCAAAGACTGCGCTGGTGCACTGGAGGCAGTATTGGACCTCGTCGTCGATGTCTGCCCTTACTGTTAGTAGGCTACCGAGGTATGGAAAGTGGTCCATGTTGTCCAAGGCCACACCGTGGATTTTGATGACTGGGGGGGCAGTGCTGTGTGGCGGGGTCAGGTTGGTGGAGAACCTTTGTCTTACGGATGTTTAGTGTAAGGCCTATGCTTTCGTATACCTCGGGGAAGATGTTGACGATGTGCGCAGATGCAAGCATCGTCCGCATACTGTATTTCGACGACAGAGGATGGGATGGTCTTGAATCTAGCCTGGACAGGTTCCCGCTGGTTCTGTAGTTTAGTTCCAGTCCAGCGGGGAGCTTGTTGAGCGTGAGATGGAGCATTGTAGCGAGGAAGATCGAAAAGAGGATTGGCGCGATGATGCAGCCCTACTTGATCCCAGTCCGGATTTGGATTGGGTCTGTGGTGGATCCATTGGTCAGGATTACGGCTTGCATGTTGTCATACAGCAGGCAGAGGATGGTAACAAACTTTTTGGGGGAGCCGAAATGGAGGAGGACGCTCCATAGTCCCTCGCGGTTAACAGTGTCAAAGGCCTTTGTGTTATGTATGTAATAACGCAATAGACTGAATACTGTAAACTAACACAGGTACAAACCTGGCTCTGCTTTATTCGGGCCCAAAGTGATTACATTACATGATGGCTTGCCTTTTATACCTGGGCTGCACACACGTGCGTACAGCCCAATGACCTCCGACAGTCGCACAACCTGGTGGCTAATAACCCCGAGCATACATACATGACAATATCCCCTTTTAAGATATTAGTAACAGTCTTTTTACAAATTGAGATGCTCCGGGGCTTTCCGCTCCTGAGTTGATCGTCTCAGTTCAACTCCAGCCTTGGGCAAGTGTTTTGAGTCTGTTATGACTGGGGGCTGGGTAGCCGATCTGATGGGAGTGGCAATGACCATATCAGGGATTGAAAGTCCAGATTCATTTATGACATCGGAGTCCTCTGATGACTGAGGGTAGGTTGGTTGGTCACTGATTGTGTCTTCCTCAGACTGTTCCCATTCATCCATGTGCCACAGCTTTATCAACATCTGATCAACATGTTTCCTGCATGTCTGCCCATTCTTGAGGTTGATGATAAACACTTTGTTACCCTCCTTGGCCGTAACAGTACCGGCGATCCATTTGGGACCTTGACCATAATTTAGTACATGTACAGGATCGTTAACAGAAATGTCCCGTGACACAGCAGCACGATCATGATATCACTGCTGACTTTAACGTCTGTATTCAACATGATCGTTCAAGTCAGGGTGGACAAGAGAGAGCTTGGTCTTGAGACCTCTCTTCATCAATAGTTCAGCAGGGGGACCCCGGTAAGCGTGTGGGATCTTGTCCTGTAACTAAGCAATATGCATGACAGGCCAATTCCATCGGTACCGGCACACCGTTAATGATTAATGTGAAACTTATCAGTTGGCTCTTTGTTAGGAACGAATACAGTCCATACACTTCCTTCTCTGGTATCTCGAATTGCATACCCGGATCTGCGCTATACTGGTCATCATCCTCCACTTGGTGTGTCGCAGCACGCTTGTTCTGTTGCGGACACATGCGCTGGAGATGCCCCAGTCTCGAACAGCCTTTACAAATCTACTGTTTAAACCGACACTGATGAGGCCGATGATTGACCCCACAACGCCAACACGGTGAAATTGGATTCATTCCTGTTGGCAACTTTGGGCAGCCACAGGTTTCACATATGCAGTCGAGTAGGCCCTGCCATATGCACCTTTGCCAAACATGATACAATCTTGTTTACAGTACTTGCCAAGTTCCGATTTTCCGATGCTATCTGCTTTAAGTTTTTGTCCATCGTCATGCATGCCTGGGCAATTGTGATGGCCTTGCTCAAATCCAGCGTCTCCGCCACCAGTAGCTTACGCAGGATCAGCTCATGGTTAATGCCGATTACAAAGAAGTTCTGCGGCATGTCTCCCAACGTGTTTTCGAACTTACACGGTCCAGCTAGACGTCTTAGGTCGGCAATGAATTCCGGCACATCTTGGCCCTCAGAACGAACGTGCTAGTAGAATCGATATCGTAAGATGATGATGTCTTCTTCTGATTTGAGATGGTCACGTACCAGAGCGCACAATTCCTCATAGTCCTTGTCCGTTGGACTTGCAGGGGAGAGAAGATTCTTTGAGTCCATAGATTTTCAGACCGCAAACCGTGAGGAAGACCGCCCTCTGCCTAACTGCGTCAGTGGGTTCCTCCATTTTGTTGGCCACGAAGTACTGGTCCAGGCGAGCTACAAAATCTGCCCAGTTCTCTCCAGAATTCCAATTGTGCTCATTTTTGCATGCAAAGGTTCGTAAGTTACCTCGTCGCCAAATGTTATGTATGTAATAACTCGATAGACTGAATACTGTAAACTAACATGGGTACGAACCTGGCTCTGCTTTATTCAGGCCCAAAGTGATTACATTACATGATGGCTTGCTTTTTATACCTGGGCTGCACACGCGTGACCTCCGACAGTGGCGCCATGTGGTGGCTAGTAACCCCAAGCATACATACATGACACTTTGAGAGATCAAAGGTGGCCATGTACAAGGGTTGGTGCTGTTCCCTGCATTTCTCTTGCAGTTGTCGCGCTGTGAAGATCATGTCCATTGTACCCCGTAGTGGACGGAATCCACACTGTGATTCTGGGAGGAACTCCTCAGCCACAGCAGAAAATGGTTGAGGAGAATTCTAGTGATGACTTTCCCAGTGGCCAACAGCAGGGAGATTCCTCTGTAGTTACCACAGTTGGACTTGTCCCCCTTTTTACAGATGATTATGATAACGGCATCGCTGAGATCTCCAGGCATGCACTCCTCCTTCCAGATGAGAGAGATGAGGTCACGCATTCGCAACAATAGTGCCTCTCCACCATGCTTTAGTGCCTCAGCGGGGATTCCATCCGCTCCCGATGCATTATTGTTCTTGAGCTGATGGATGGCCTTTTCTACCTCATGCAGGTCTGTGGTTTTGCTGAGATGGTGGCGGGTAGCATGCTGCAAGATGGTGTCGAGGACACTTGTGTCAAAGGCAGAGTCTCGGTTAAGGAGATCTTCAAAGTGCTCCTTCCAGCGAGCCCTGACTGCTTCGGTGTCCTTGATGAAGGTCTCCCCATTCTTAGCCAGCAATGGGTTGGGGCCTTGGGCCATAGGTGGACTTGACTCCGGTGAAGAATCCTCGCACGGCATGGCTGAATCTCCTGTGCTTTCTCCATCCACCATCTATTCTTTAGGTCACGGGTTTTTTGTTGGACCGCGGCCTTCAGCCGTCTGTGAAGCTGCTTTGCTGCTCCAGAATTGGGTTGTTGCTTTAGGTTCAGAAATGCCTTGTGCTCACAGTTTATTAGCTCCTGGATCTCCTGGTCATTCTCATCAAACCAGCCTGCTGTTTCCGAGTTGAGTGAATGAGCATCTCTTTGCAGGCACTGGTTATGGTGGCCTGGAGGGCCGACCAAATGCTACAGGCACTCTACGTCTCGGGGTCATCAAGAGTCACCAGGTTGGCAGTGAGGCGCTGACTGCATAAGGCTCTGTTAACTGGGTCTTTGAGTGCCCTGGCATTGATTATTCAGCGGCATTGCTTCTGTTGCCGTCATCGGTTTGGGGCTATATTAATGTTGATGACGGAACGGATTAGGCAGTGGTCCATCCAGCAGTCATCGGCTCCTGTCATGGCAGTGATGCGCACATCCTTGCGACCCTTCGCTCGAACGATGACGTAGTCGAGCAGGTACCAGTGCTTCGAGTGAGGGTGTTGCCACGATGACTTGTATTTGTCCCTCTGGTGGAACAAGGTATTGATGATGACAAGGTTGTGTTCTAGGCATTTTGTCAGGAGCAGGGTACCGCTGGAGTTTGGTTTTCCCTACCCCCGTTCTGCCGATCACGCCTCCCCAGAGGTCTGTGTCCTTACTGACTCTGGCGCTGAAGTCGCCAAGAATCAGTTTGTCATCCATAGGGACGCAGGACAGGGATTGTTTGAGGCTGGAGTAGAATACCTCTTTGCCCTCATCTGTTGCGTCGAGTGTTGGGGCGTACGCATTGATAACTGTGGCGCCCGCACTGATAACTGTGGCGCACTGGTTCCGGGATAGGGTGAGTCGGAGAGTCATGATACGTTCGCTAATCTGGATCCAAGATGGCAAATAGGATAGCAGCTCCCTCAGGAGCTCTCCCAGAACAAACTTTAAACTGTCCATCTGCTGCCATCCTTCACCTCTCTCTCCTTCAGTCTCCATCCCCCCCCCCCCCCCCGCAACTGTTTATGCCCCCCTGGCCCTAACAGTGGGTGCACTTCGACAGAGCCCCAAAGTATTTTCCCACCTCTAAAAACCGTGCTGCAAGGGCCCACTGCTCATTCCCCATCCCTCAATCATGACTTACCTTCCAGATCGACCTCCCTGCTGCCAAGTTCCTCGAACTGGATTCTCTCGTCTCGCTCCCCACTGGCCGATTCGCTGCTCCAACCGATTCCCAGCGATCGCAACAGCGGTGAGCATCTGAACAGCTCCAACTACAGGTTTGGGCCATGCCTTCCTCTTACCGGCTAAGTCTTGGCCTTCCTTCCTCCAGCGACGTTCTGGCCTCCCCCCGGTCATTGGCCCGACTCAATGGTGGAGTCTCTGTCAAGCACGTGGTGTGCACAATGACTGTGGCCACTATGACCTGTCCTCCTTCCACAAAGTGGACCTCTGACCATCCCAATGCCTGCCCTCAGCCACGCCTCGGTTTTCTCACCACCTCACCGAAGGACGCTGCTCAGTGCCAAACTTACGACTCGCATCCTGCAGTAGGTAACTAGGCTCATATCATAGCAATGCCTGGTCTCCAGTCGTCTTGGACCCCCTTGCCACTAGACCTTGCACTGCCAAGCCCGTGTGGTAGCCGGTGTGCAATGGCCACCCCACGTTAAAAAAACTCACGCACAGACATCTTCCATCCTTCAAAATGAAGTTCAGGACCTGGAACATAGAAATATAGAAAATAGGTGCAGGAGTCGGCCATTTGGCCCTTTGAGCCTGAACCACCATTCAATAAGATCATGGCTGATCATTCATCTCAGTACCCCTTTCCTGCTTTCTCTCCATACCCCTTGATCCCTTTAGCCGTAAGGGTCATATCGAACTCCCTCTTGAATATATCCAATGAACTGGCATCAACAACTCTCTACGGTAGGGAATTCCACAGGTTAACAACTCTCTGAGTGAAGCAGTTTCTCCTCATCTCAGTCCTAAATGGCTTATCCCTTATCCTTAGACTGTGTCCCCTGGTACTGGACTTCCCAACATCGGGAACATTCTTCCAGCATCTAACCTGTCCAGTCCCGTCAGAATTTTATATGTTTCTATGAGATCCCCTCTCATCCTTCTAAACTCCAGTGAATACAAGCCCAGTCGATCCAGTCTCTCCTCATATGTCAGTCCTGCCACCCCGGGAATCAGTCTGGTGAACCTTCGCTGCACTCCCTCAATAGCAAGAACGTCCTTCCTTAGATTAGGAAACCAAAACTGAACACAATATTCCAGGTGAGGCCTCACCAAGGCCCTGTACAACTGCAGTAAGACCTCCCTGCTGCTATACTCAAATCCCCTAGCTATGAAGGCCAACATACCATTTGCCTTCTTCACCGCCTGCTGCACCTGCATGCCAACTTTCAATGACTGATGAAGCATGACACCCAGGTCTCATTGCACCTCCCCTTTTCCTAATCTGCCGCCATTCAGATAATATTCTGCCTTTGTGTTTTTGCCACCAAATTGGATAACCTCACATTTATCCACATTATACTGCATCTGCCATGCATTTGCCCACTCACCTAACCTGTCCAAGTCACCCTGTAGCCTCTTAGCGTCCTCCTCACAGCTCACACCGCCACCCAGCTTAATGTCATCTGCAAACTTGGAGATATTACACTCAATTCCTTCATCTAAATCATTGATGTATATTGTAAATAGCTGGGGTCCCAGCACTGAGCCCTGCGGCACCCCACTAGTCACGGCCTGCCATTCTGAATAGGACCCGTTTATTCCGACTTTCTGCTTCCTGTCTGCCAACCAGTTCTCTATCCACGTGAGTACATTACCCCCAATACCATGTGCTTTGATTTTGCACACCAATTTCTTGTGTGGGACCTTGTCAAAAGCCTTTTGAAAGTCCAAATACACCACATCCACTGGCTCTCCCTTGTCCACTCTACTAGTTACATCCTCAAAAAATTCTAGAAGATTTGTCAAGCATGATTTCCCTTTCAAAAATCCATGCTGACTTGGACCGATCCTGTCACTGCTTTCCAAATGCGCTGCTATTTCATCTTTAGTAATTGATTCCAACATTTTCCCCACTACTGATGTCAGGCTAACCAGTCTATAATTACCCGTTTTCTCTCGCCCTCCGTTTTTTAAAAAGTGGTGTTACATTAGCAAACCCTCCAGTCCATAGGAACTGATCCAGAGTCGATAGACTGTTGGAAAATGATCACCAATGCATCCACTATTTCTAGGGCCACTTCCTTAAGTACTCTGGGATGCAGACCATCAGCCCCCGGGGATTTATCGGCCTTCAATCCCATCAATTTCCCTAACACAATTTTACGCCTAATAAGGATTTCCTTCAGTTCCTCCTTCTCACTAGACCCTCCGTCCCCTAGAATTTCCAGAAGGTTATTTGTGTCTTCCTTCATGAAGACATTTCTTTGTTCCCCATTATAAATTCACCTGAATCTGACTGAAAGGGACCTACGTTTGTCCTCACTAATCTTTTTCTCTTTACATATCTATAGAAGCTTTTGCAGTCAGTTTTTATGTTCCCAGCAAGCTTCCCCTCATACTCTATTTTCCCACTCCTAATTAAACCCTTTGTCCTCTTCTGCTGAATTCTAAATTTCTCCCAGTCCTCAGATTTGCTGCTTTTTCTGGCCAATTTATATGCCTCTTCCTTGGATCTAACACTATCCTTAATTTCCCTTGTTAGCCACGGTTGAGCCATCTTCCACATTTTATTTTTACTCCAGACAGGGATGTATAGTTGTTGAAGTTCATCCATGTGATCTTTAATTGTTTGCCATTGCCTATCCACTGCCAACCCTTTAAGTATCATTCACCAGTCTATTCTAGCCAATTCACGTCTCATACCATCGAAGTTACCTTTCCTTAAGTTCAGGACCCTAGTCTCTGAATTAACTGTGTCACTCTCCATCTTCATAAAGAATTCTACCATATTATGGTCACTCTTTCCCCAAGGGACCTCGCACAAGATTGCTAATTAGTCCTTTCTCATTCCACATCACCCAGTCTAGGATGGCCAGCTCCCTAGTTGGTTCTTCAACATATTAGTCTAGAAAACCATCCTTAATACACTCCAGGAAATCCTCCTCCACCGCATTGCTACCAGTTTGGTTAGCCCAATCTATATGTAGATTAAAGTCGCCCATGATAACTGCTGTACCTTTATTGCACGCACCCCAATTTCTTGTTTGATGCTGTCCCCAACCTCACTACTACTGTTTGATGGTCTGTACACAACTCCCACTAGCGTTTTCTGCCCTTTGGTATTCCGTAGCTCCACCCATACCGATTCCACATCATCCAAGCTAATGTCCTTCCTTACTATTGCGTTAATTTCCTCTTTAACCATCAACGCTACCCCACCTCCTTTTCCTTTCTGTCTATCCTTTCTGAACATCAGGACCCTTGTAGGATTGCAAAATTCATGGGCAATCCCCCCCAGTGTTTGGATTCATTGGAAAATAAATTTAATTTGGAACTATCAACCAGAAAATTTGGGATCCTGAAGTGCACATGGAAGAAACTACAAGTTTTAATCCAATTTGGTATTTTTACAAGGCAGATTGGGTCCGTGTGGAAAGGGCTGAGTACTAAAGGATAACTATCCTTCAAAGAAACCAGTTTTGAGTATTGGAGCTGTCTGGGCTATTGAAGCTAAACAAATTGTCTGGGGAAATTGTGTAAACTCGAAAACCCTTCTCCCCGGGAGACATTAACATAGCAACAATCAACCCAGAGATAACCAGCCATCACTCTGAGCAGGAAACCCACCAGCGCATACATAATGATAATGGTCCATCCAGCACACATGGAAAACCCAGGCCTAGGCTGACATTGCAAATACCAAAGCTAATTTTTCTCGATCAAGAAACAAATTCAAAAGATCGACACATCTGAGACAGGTTACCATTAATGGGCCCGCCAAAATATGACGAGGAGATATCAAGCCTGCCAAAAATTAAACAAAGAATCGGGACTGATTTGGGGCGAAGATTAGAACGGCTCCCAAAGTATAACTGGGGTCCTGTTTCAACGAGGAATATGCATAGTATCATAGAGCATCAAGAAGGGAGAAAGGAGAGACACCACCACAGCAGTTTTAACAAGTCTCTCTAGCCTCGACGACACTCCTGGGCCACACTGCCCTGCTATTGATAAAGAAGGAAGAACATCACCATGGCAGAGAAAGCAGTCCCCAGTAACTTCGGACATTGCCATTGCGGCAGCAACCGACCACAGCCAATGTGGTAACAACCGACCACAGCCAATGTGGTAACATCGAAAACACTGCGATCGACCAATTCCAAAAACAAGACTCCTCAAGAAGAAACCGAAGTTTTGAAAGTTTCCACTCTACAATGTAGTCCTAGCTATCAACAGGTGAAACATTATCTAAAGAGACTTTTGAAACCTATTGCTGACGGAAGGAAGTGGGTACTCACCCCATAAGTCCAATACGCACCCTACCGCATCAGCGGACGCCACCCAACTAAAGACTACGCAATAAGAAGTCTTCCACGACGTTCGGGGTACGGCAAGCAGAACCTACAGTGTCCAGCGAACCCCGAAATCGTGAACCACCGACAGCTGACCATAAAGGATTGGCGAGCATAATCCCTGTCTGCCCTGGAGTTTAACCTAGTCAGAGCTAGGCATTGGGAGGTGGGTGGTGTAATATTTTCTGTAACCCCTTTGAATGTGTGATGAAGTGTTCTTTATTCGAGTGATTACAAGCTGCGACATTGTACTTTCTTGTCCTTAATAAAATCAAAGTTCTTTGCACCAAAACCAGTTGTATCTTGCACTTTCTCACATCGCCAAATAAATCCAAAGTCTAGAACCCAGGGAGTGGGAGCGATTCGAACCGCTCAGAAGGTCAGAAGTGAACCTGACCCCCGAGACCACCCCCTACACCCTCATATGACAGACCGGAATGCCACATCGCCATCATTGCCCGGGAACTTAGGTGCTTCGATGGCGACATCACCGCCCTAAGCGAGACCCGGCGGGCAAGGGAAGGACAGCTCAAAAAACAAGGTGGAGGTTACACCTTCTTCTGGAAAGGCAAACCAGGAAAAGAACATCGCCATCAAGAATAAGCTGGTCGACCACCTCAGAGACTCCCCCTGCTAATTAACATTATAACAGTGACTACACTTCAAAAATTCATCATAGGCAGTCCCTCGGAATTGAGGAAGACTTGCTTCCACTCTTAGAGTCCTTAGGTGGGTGAACAGTCCAATACGAGAGCCACAGTCCCTGCCACAGGTGGGACAAACAGTCGTTGAGGGTGAGGGAGGGTGGGACAGGTTTGCCGTGCATTCCTTCCGCTACCTGCACTTGTTTTCTGCATGCACTCGGCAATGAGACTCAAGGCGCTCAGCGCCTTCCCGGATGCACTTCCTCCACTTAGGTGCTCTTTGGCCAGGGACTCCCAGGTGTCGGTGGGGATGCCGCACTTTATCAGGGAGGCTTTGAGGTTGTCCTTGTAACGTTTCCTCTGCCCACGCTTGGCTCATTTACCATGAAGGAGTTCCGAGTAGAGCGCTTGCTTTGCGAGACTTTCTTTATCACGTCAGGATGTGTAGCACATTGACTGCCTTAGATAAGGACTCGGATGAGGAGCAACATGGCTAGCAGCAGCACCAGCAACCTGCTGGTCAGAGAACTGTTCTTCTTAGGCAGTCACTCGGAGTTCAGGATGACTTGCTACCACACTAAAAATTAGTTCTCATGTGGCTGATGAGTCCTGTGCGGGATCTACAGTCTCTGTCACAGGTGGGGCAGACGGCGGTTGAAGGGGTGGGGTGCTTGGGTTACCGTGCACTCCTTCCGCTGTTTGTGCTTGGCTTCAGCTTGTTCTTGGCATAGACTCTAGGTGTTCGGTGCCTTCCCGGATGCTTTTCCTCCACTTTGTGCGGTCTTGGGCCAGGGATTCCCAGGTGTCGGTGGGGATGTTGCACTTTTTCAAGGAGGCTTTGAGGGTGTCCTTGAAGCGTTTCCTCTACCCACCTGGAGCTCGCTTGCCATGTTGGAGCTCCGAGTAGAGTGCTTGTTTTGGGAGTCTCGTATTGGCATGTGGACAATGTGGCCCGCCCAACGGAGTTGATCGAATGTGGTCAGTGCTTCGATGCTGAGGATGGTGGCCTCAACGAGAACGCTGATATTGGTGCGCCTATATTGCCAATGGATTTGCAGGATCTTGCGGAGGCAGCATTGGTGGTACTTCTCCAGTGCTTTGAGGTGCCTGCTGTACATAGTCCATGGCTCTGAGGCATATAGGAGGGCGGGTATCACTAGTGCTCTGTAGACCATGAGATTGGTGCCAGGTTTGAGGTCCTGGTCTTCAACACACTCTTCCTCAGGTGACCGAAGGCTGCACTGGTACCCTGAAGGCGGTGTTGGACTTAGTCATTGACACAGACCCAATTCACGTTCGGACCGAGGTCAAGCAAGGGTGTCATTGCACCAACGCTCTTTTTGATCTTCCTTGCTGCAATGCTCCATCACACCTTCAGTTAGCTTTCCTCTGGAGTGGAGCTAACCTACAGAACAAACGGGAAACTGTTCAACCTCCATCGCCTCCAGACCAGATCCAATGACGTCCCATCCTCGGTCATTGAATTACAGTACGCAAATGACGCCTGTGTCTGCGCACACTCGGAAGCTAAACTCCAAGCCATCGTCAACACCTTCGCCGAAGCATACGAGAGCATGGACCTTACACTAAACATCCATAAGACAAAGGTCCTCTACCAACCTGCCCCCGCCGCACAGCACTGCTCCCCAATTATCAAAATCGACGACGAGGCCTTGGACAACGTGAACCATTTTCCATACCTTGGGAGCCTACTGTCAACAAGGGCAGACATAAAACTGTATCTGTACAGGAGGGCAACAGCAGAGGGATGCACTACCCATGAAACAGGGTCTACAGGCAGAGGCTCAGTTTCCTTGACATGTCTGAATAGCAGTGTCTCAGGTGGTGGCTGACATCTGCAGGCTCCTAGAAGACCTACCTGCTATGCCTGGTGGCCACGCTTCACCTGTGGCTGTCAAAGTCACCACCTCCCAACATTTTTGCCTTGGATCCTTCCAGGGCTCTGCTTGAGACATTTTTAGAATCTTCCAGTTGAGGGACCCACAAATGCATAAGACAGGTGACAGCATAAGATAGCTTGTTTGCCAGGGCCGGCAATTATGTCAACTTCACCTTCACTGACACCAGTGAGAATGATCAGGTGCTCGGTTTGCAGCTCTGGCTGGCTTCCCATAGGTACAGGGTCTGATCAACTGCACACACGTGGCAATCAGGCCACCCTGAGATCACCCAGGAGTATTCGTCAACTGCAAGGGCTTCCACTCCATCAAAATGCAGCTGTGGTGTGCAACTACAGAAAGATATTACTGCAGGTGTGTGCAAGGTTCCAAGGGAGCTGCCATGATGCTTTTGTCCTGCAGCAGGCCAAGCTCCCTGATGTTTTCGGACCTGGAAGCACACTTAAGGGGTAGCTGCTAGGAGACAAGTGATACCCAATTCAAACTTGGCTGATAACACCTTGTGAAACTCGACCAATGAAGCGCAACAGCGCTACAATGAATGTCATATGATCACCAGATGTATGATTGGACAAGCCATCAGCATGCCGAAGATGCGTTTAATGCCTAGACAGATCTGGAGCTGCCCTTCGGTACACACTAGCAAGGGACTCCAGAATAGTCATGTTTTGCTGCACTTTGCACAACATTACACAGCAATGAGGTTAGGAAGTGTAGGAGGAACAAGACAAAGAGGTCAAGATCCTCCTTTGACAATTCAGAGGGGAAGGAGACTGAGGAGCAGGGTGATGAGGGCAATGCACCACCAGCTGCTTACATTGTTGCCCAGGATGGCCTTATTAATGTAAGGCTCACTTAGGTTGCATCAGTGAATCCATGTTGCAAGCACATACAACAGCCCTATCTAAGAAAGGAGGGAGACAGAAAGCAGGAAACTATAGACCAGTTGGCCTAACATCTGTCATTAGGAAAATGTTGGAGTCCATTATTAAGGAAATCATAATGCAGTCAAGCAGAGTCAGCATGGTTTTATGAAAGGGAAATCATGTTTGACAAATTTGCTGGAGTTCTTTGAGGATGTAATGAGTAGGTGGACAAAGGGGAAAAAAGTAGATGATGTGTATTTGGATTTCGAGAAGGCATTCGATAAGGTGCCACATAAAAGGTTGCTGCACAATATAAGAGCTCACGGGGTTGAGGGCAATATATTAGCACGACTTGAGGATTAGCTAACTAACAGTAAACAGAGTCGAGATAAATGGGTCATTATCAGGTAGGCGAACTGTAACTAGTGGGGTGCCACAGGGATCAGTGCTGGGGCCTCAACTATTTACAATCTATGTTAATGACTTGGATGAAGGGACAGAGTGTAATGCAGCCAAATTTGCTGATGATACAAAGATAGGTGGGAAAGCAAGTTGTGAGGAGGATGCAAAGAATCTGCAAAGCCTATAGGTAGGCTAAGTGAGTGGGAAAAAATTTGGCAGATGGAGTATATTGTGGAAAAATGTGAGGTTATCCACTTTGGTAGGAAAAATAAAGCAGCAAATTATTATTTAAATGGGGAGAGATTACAAAATGCTGCAGTGCAGAGGGATCTGGGGATCCTTGTACATGAAACTTGAAATGTTAACATGTTGGTACAGCAAGTAATTAGGAAAGCAAATGGAATGTTGGCCTTTATTGCCAAGGGGAGTATAAAATAAGGTAGGCGTGCTACAACTGTGCTGGGCATTGGTAAGACCACATCTGGAATACTGGGTACTGGATTTATCTCCTTATTTAAGGAGGGATATACTTGCATTGGAGGCAGTTCAGAGAAAGTTCAGGAAGTTGATTCCTGAGATGAAGGGGTTGTTATATGAAGCAAGGTCGAGCAGGTTAGGCCTATACTCATTGGAGTTTAGAAGAATGAGAGGTGATCTTATTGAAACATATAAGATTCTGAGGGGGCTTGACAGGGTAGATGCAGAGTTGATGTTCCCTCTCGTGGGGGGGTCGCCTATTTAAAATGGAAAGGAGGAAGAATTTCTTCTCTCAGAAGATTGAGAATTTTTGGAGTTCTCTACCCCAGAGAGCTGTGGAGACTGGGTCATTGAATATATTTAAGATGGAGATAGACAGATTTTTGAAAAATAAGGGAGTCAAAAGTTATGGGGAGAGGGACAGGAAGTGGAGTGGAGGCCAAGATCAGATCAGCCATGATCTTATTTGAATGGTGGAGCAGGCTCAAATGGACCAGATGGCCTATTCCTGCTTCTATTTCTTGTTATGTTCTAAACAAGTTAAAAAGCAACTTGCTACCCAGCACCCAAGAATGGACAAGACTGAAAAGTGGTGCAAAAGAATATTTATATGATCTAAAATACAAAAACTGAACATTTTCTCATACACCCAGTGCAACTACAAAGCCTTACTCTTACTTTTCCTACATGGTGCAACCCGTGGCTGCAGCAGAGATAGAGGCAGGCTGCTCAGATCCCTGCTGAGATGCTCTTGACCAACATTCTCTGGGTTTTGGAGTCCGAGGGCCCCGCCAAAGACTGCTCCACCCCCACCTGTGCAGGGGCAGACTCTGCCATTGAGAGACGAGGCAGCATGTGGGCTACTGACTGGGGGGAGTGGGGGGAAAGAGAGGCAACGTGTGAGAAGTGGAAGCGCTTTGAGTAGAGTCCACACTTCCATTTCACCATCATCCCTCTCATGCCCAGTCCCATTTCACTGCTACCATTGTGCTGGAGAGCATTTTGGAGCAGATCAGTAAGGCCAAGGTATTAGTCCTCCTATTTAAGGTGGCAATCATGTTGGCATCCAGTCTACACAATCATGGTCAAAGCGTGCATAGAATCATTTGTTTGGAACGTTTGATGGTCCATGGTGACATCATGCTCGAGGTGGATTCCTCCATTCTCCGGGCAATTGTCGTGAGTGGGATTGGAAGGCCCATCAGTGCATCACACATTATCTGCTGCTGTTCAAATGATTCTCCTTTTCATCGACAGCCCCCGGATACAGCAACCGTGTCCAGTTGAACAGAGCTTGGAGGGCTGTGTCCTCTGATGCAGACTCTCCACTACTGTCGCTGCCACCACCATCTGCTCTTGCTCACTTGTAAAGTGAGTCACCAGGTGAAAACCCAACATGACATATCTCTCTAGGTTCCACCAAAGTGCGAGTATCAGAGCTGGTGCACAGTATGCACGAGTCCTGTAACAGTGCACCCTCAGAATTCAGCTCCGCTGAGGAATCGCTGTCCATGACTTCCAGCAACTTCTGCTGCACGTGTGAAGGCCTTGTCCAACATATTACTGAAAAGTTAAGAATATTGTAACTTACCATTATGAAGATGATCATGTTGAAATGAAGTCAACATGACTGAGTATTGTATGACATGTGGGTGGCCGATATTAATTGCATCACCAGGTAGCTGGAAGCTCTCCGTCTCATATGGTCAGGCCCGCCGAAACTCAACTGATCTCCAGTGCCTCCTCCGCTGCAGTTGTTAGTTGTGAGATGGCTAGAAGGCCACCTCCTGTTCTCTCCTTCGTGTTCTGTGCTCCTCTTGCAATGAGGAAAAGAGTAGACCTATGAGTGAATATAATGGCGTGTATTCAGCCGATGGATGGAGTTTGGAGTTCATTTGTTGAGGGAGAATATCAGAGAGAGGCATAAAATTGGAGAGAGATGAGGGTGAATGGATAAATGGGGATGAGAGGATGTGCCCAGGGAAGGATTGGAGCACCTTCAAGGTAAGTGGGTGAGTGGAGGAATATGATGGAGTATGCTTGAGAAGGCAGACCAAGGGGGTTGGGATGATGCACACAGCTGAATCTGCAACTGTACTCATTTTTCCTGACCAGCTCAGGTCATTAAATCGCTCCCTGCACTGTATCAAGGAGCATAGCACCACGCTCCTACTGCTCAACCACCAACCACGACTCCCTTGTTTCTGCCGCAGGTTTCTTCCTCCCATTTCTGGGGAATAGTGTGAACATCCGGCTCCTCACAGCTCCAACAGCACATCAAGGGAGCTATCAGTGAACTGGGACGCAGCCTTGAACATCACGACTCCATTCTTTAACTTCCTCTTCTCTTGTTTCCATTTCCAACTCCTCCAAATTTCACTCTTTAGATCGGCCCTTAAATACTGGAGTTGAGATCGCATCATGTGAGTCCACATCACACACGCTGCCACTGGACAGCAAACTTGAAAGTAAAATGATTACAAGGTGGCAGAGTTAAAAAGCCACTGACTGACATGCTGCATACTTCTGGGTTTCCCATGTGAGCTGTGAGGAGGACGCTAAAAGGCTGCAGGATGACTTGGACAGGTTAGGTGAGTGGGCAAACACGTGGCAGATGCAATATAATGTGGATAAATGTGAGATTATCCACTTTGATGGCAAAACCACAATGGCAGATTATCTGAATGGTAACAGATTAGGAAAAGGTCAGGTGCAACGAGACCTGGGTGTCATGGTACATCAGTCATTGAAAGCTGGCATGCAGGTACAGCAGGCGGTGAAGAAGGCAAATGGTATGTTGGCCTTCATAGCTAGGAGATTTGAGTATAGGAGCAGGGGGGATCTCATAGAAACATAACATTCTGACAGGACTGGACAGGTTAGATGCAGGAGGAATGTTCCCGACGTTGGGAAAGTCCAGAACCAGGGGACATAGTCTAATGATAAAGGACAAGCCATTTATAGGACTGAGATGAGGAGAAACTTCTTCACTCATGAGAGTTGTTAACCTGTGGAATTCTCTACTGCAGAGAGTTGTTGATGCCAGTTCATTGGATATATTCAAGAGTGAGTTAGATGTGACCCTTACGGCTAAAGGGATCAAGGTGTATGGAGAGAAAGCAGGAAAGGGTTACTGTCCACAAAAATCAGGACAAATCCAATCTGGCCAATTACCACCCAGTCTACTCTCAATCATCAGCAGTGATGGAAGATGTCGTCGACAGTGCCATCAAGCGGCACTTACTCACCAATAACCTGCGCACTGATGCTCAGTTTGGGTTCCGCCAGGACCACTCGGCTCCAGACCTCATTACAGCCTTGGTCCAAACATGGACAAAACAGCTTAACTCCAGAGGTGAGGCGAGAGTAACCTTCGATATCAAGACAGCACTTGACAGAGTGTGGCATCAAGGAGCCCTAGTAAAATCGAAGTCAATGGGAATCAGGAGGAAAACTCTCCACTGGCTGGAGTCATACCTAGAACAAAGGAAGATGGTTGAGGTTGTTCAAGTTCAATCATCCCAGCTGCCTTGTCAATGACCTTCCCTCCATCATAAGGTCAGAAGTGGGGATGTTCGCTGATGACTGCACAGTGTTCAGTTCCATTCGCAACATCTCAGAAAATGAAGCAGCCCATGCCTGCATGCAGCAAAACTTGGATGACATTCAGACTTGGGATGATAAGTGGAAATAACATTCATGTCACACAAATGTCAGGCAATGACCACCTCCAACAAGCAAGAGTCTAACCACCGCCCCATGATATTCAACGGCATTACCATCACTAAATCTCCCACCATCAACATCCTGGGGGGGTCACCATTGACCAGAAACTTAACTCGACCAGCCACATAAATACTGTGGCAACAACAGCAGGTCAGAAGCTGGGTATTCTGCAGCGAGTGTCTCATCTCCTGACTCCCCAAACCTTTTTCACCATCTACAAGGCACAAGTCAGGATTGAGATGGGATACTCTCCACTTGCCTGGATGAATGCAGCTCCAACAACACTCAAGCTTGACACCCTCCAGGACAAAGCTTGATTTTCACCCCATCTACCACCTTAAACATTCACTCCCTGCATCACCGACGCAACGTGACTGCAGTGTGTACCACTACAAGATGCGTGGCAGCAACTTGCCATGGCTTCTTTGGCAGCACCTCCCAACCCATGACCTCTACCACCTAGAAGGACAAGAGCAGCAGGCGCATGGGAACACCATCACCTGCAAGTCCAACACCATCCTGGACTTGGAAATATATTGCCATTCCAACATAGTCGCTGGATCAGAATCTTGGAACTCCCTCCCTAACAGTACTGTGGGACTACCTACACTACACAGACTTCAATGGTTCAAGAAAATGGCTCACCACTACGTTCTCAAGGGCAATTAGGGATGGGTAGTAAGTGCCACATCCCAGGAACAAATAAAAAAAAAAGTTGGTGCCACTCGCAGAAGCTTGAACAATACATTAGCAGCTTTACTTGGATTAGCCCAAATTTCACCAAAGATTTAAACACTGGCGTTATGTGTAAAAACAAAATATTCCTCTATTTTATGTGCAGTGTAAACCATAGTTTGCATTCAATGTTAAGCACATTTTTAATTTAAAAAAAAGTTTATTTCCTCAGTGGGAAGAAGGGAGAAAAAGTAAGGATGTACCGCAATTATTGTTTGGTAGTACACCACCAATTGAGAGAGACAGTACATATAAAGAAGACACCATAGATTCAAGACAGCATCAAAATTGATTGCAAAAGGTAAACAGGAATCAAACAAGTGACAGAAATAATTGACCATGCACACTTCTATGTATTTTTAGTAGAATACTGTTGGCTTCTTTAAAGCCAAAATCTGTATGCTGATTTTTCAATTTTTAGAGCAGTGCTTTTTTTCAATTTGGTCAGAGACATTTATAAAAACATTGAAAAGCATATAAAATTTGCATACATTTTTAATTGCACATAGGCTGATGAATAGCACGATTAAGATAATTTTACTCATTATAAATAATGCGATAAAGTAGATCGCTTCTAGAATAATTGCAGCTCTGATGTACTGGGTATCAGGATCCAGGATGGTACTCTTTAAAGACAGAAATACATCTAGTATTAATATAATTGGAGAATTCTAGTATTGTACTTTATCACTGAGGCAGAGTTGCTCAAGTATAAAACAGCCATCTCCCAATTCTAAAGTGACATCTACTCCATATATACAGTACTAGCCAAGTAGTACATGGTTTGACCTGAACTATCTATGCAGTTAGTCAATTTATGGTTAAAGGCAGTAATGTGCTACACGTTGAGTCTGAATGTGGTTTTGAATCACTACACTAAATTTAAGGACTGCAATGCCACTAAGTTCTTGCTAGTAGTGGTGTTCAAAACAGTATAATTTAGCACTACAGCAACATCAAACACTCACTTCTGAAGCAAACATTTTTTAAATACTTCTAATATTTAATGGTTACAAATTTTTAGTTAAAAATAATTTGTAGCTTTAATCCCATAGGGCGAATATCTAATCCATCAGCTGCGAGGAGTACAAGCCAATATCTGAGTCAATCCCTATTTCTCTCAATATTAAAATCACAAGGAGAAGCAAGGCTACAGGCTGAGATTTACAGTATTTGATTGAGGTTTGCTACTACTCAGACTGTGAATCATTGCTATCATCTGAGAGTGCTTGTTGAGTTCATCCTGTTGGGCTTGGACAAGGGCTTCTTTTTGCTGCAATCGTGCCTCTAACTGGGACTTCTGTACTTCTAGGGATGACAACTGCAGGGCAAGAGACAAATTAAATATACATATTAGGCAGGACTGTGAAACAAAGAATGTATTAATGTAAAACAAAACTAATTTCTAAATATTTCTTCCAGAATACAAATATTTCCATAATCCTATATTTAGAAAACATAAATAACCAAAATGGTACATAATGCCAGAGAATAGCTCCAAGTAAACAGAATTTGAAAATCCCAAAATACTTTTATCTAAACCTACTGCATCCATTTTTTAAAAACTGAACTATTTTCATCAAGTCCCTAGGGTAGAGTTTCTGATTTGGGCACAATCTGCAATCCGGGCATAAATTGCGCTAGTTTGCAGAAGTGATTTTTTTGTTCAAGTTTCCACTCAAACTCATTTGTATATCGGCAAATGTAAAATCTGCCATAAACCATCACAATCGGGCAGCATCAAAAAATATTCCTTGATATATTTTTTTTAAAGAGTGGTAACCTAGTGCAGTTTTATTAATACAGCTGAAAACCGGTTTCACAAAAAATAAGCATTTTTAATCAGTGCCTAATCCACCAGTGTAAGTAATCTGATTTAACATAACTGAAAATGACAATTAAAAAAAATTATACGGAACCATTTACTAGGTTCATTGGTGTACACGAGTCAGTTTCTTAAATATTACAAAATTGTATTTACTAAGAGCTATTAAGTGCCCTTGTTACTAAAAAACCTCAATTTTAAGAGCCTTCTCAAAGGCCCGCAAATAGGCGCAATTAGCAGAAACTCACAATGGTGATTAATTTGACCTGTGGACGTGGTCAGTTTTGTGAGTAGGGCAATGTTTTTTTTTAAAACTAGCGTAGAAAGATCGCAGAAACTCGATTTGCGCTGGACGCAATTTGCTCTTGAAATTCCTCAATCTATTGCGCTGATTTGGTCATTCTCAGGCGAATTGCACTGAAAAAACAGCACAACCTAACAAACTCCAGGCCAATATTTTTATTCAGATTTCAGCCCAAATCAGTCATGTGTTCCAGAATGCCACATCAAATTAAAACATTACAACAGAATGAAACATTACAACTAAAATAATGCAAGAAATTGCATAAAGTAACTTTCACAGAAGAACTCCTGTGTGTATGCAATATGTGAAAAAATGTTTTTTTTTAAATAAAGTTTAACAGAAACGAAGTGAAATTACAGTTTCAGACAACTCAATTCATTCATATGTAAATTATGGGAGTAATTAGTTCATTTTTTCTTTATTCAAAAAGAGCAAACTGACAGTTAAAAAGTCCTACTAAAAACCTGATGGGTGAACACTAGTACACTTACTTCCCACTATGATTTCAGCAAATTCCAAATATATACTGCTCGTTAGGTTCACCAAAAGAAATGAACCTTGGTGCTCATAAGGAAAAGTTTGACTACCTGGCAGTTTGGACACAGTCAATTAAATGTAAAGCTTCTTATACTTTGGATTAATCCTGAACTCAAGAAAATTCCCTATTGAATGAGCAATGAATTTCTCCATTTCCCACATCAGCCATATTTTGGCTTCTGAGTGTGAATGCCAATTTATGTATAATTATGGACAGCTTCTACCCGTGAATGTACTCCTACTTGGAAAGGGACTCCTATCCAAAACAGCAGAAAGACTTATCAAATTACTTGTCGAGGAGGAGCGGAAGGTCGGAGGGAAGCCTATAAAGGCCCAGCAGTCGGAGCGACGGGAGTTCGTCAAGGAGGTGCGGGAAGTCGGAGGGAGGCCTATAAAGGCCCAGCAGTTGGAGCGGCGGGAATACGTCAAGGAGGAGCCAGTTGGTGCAGGTGCAGGGAGAGAAGGCGAAAAAGTAGAAAGAAATCAAAGGGTGATGTCACAGCCAAGGGGATAAGTGATTGGCGAGTAGTTTTTCTTTTTCTTTTCCTTTATCAGTAGGTAACCTTTATCATTGTTGGTGCCAAATTAAGTTAATCTAGGGGTTAAGTCATGGGAGGAGAGCTCGGACACGTGTCATGCTCCTCCTGTGCTATGTGGGAGCTCAGGGATGCTTCCAATGTCCCTGACGACTACATGTGCGGGAAGTGCATCTTGCTGCAGCTCCTGACAGACCGCATTACGGCACTGGAGCTGCGGGTGGATTCACTCTGGAGCATTCGCGATGCTGAGGATGCCGTGAATAGCATGTTTAGGGAGTTGGTCATACCGCAGATAAAGGTTACACAGACAGTTAGGGAATGGGTGACCAACAGGAAGAGCAGTGGAAGGTAGTGCAAAGGTCCCCTGCGGTCACCCCCTCCAAAACAGATCTACCTTTTTGGGTACTGTTTTGGGGGGGGTGGGGGGGGGGGGGGGGGAGGGGGGAAATGACTCATCAGGGGAGGGCAGCAGCAGCCAAGTCCATGGCACCGTGGGTGGCTCTCTTGCACAGGAGGGCAGGAAAAAGAGTGGGAGAGCTATAGTGGTAGGGGGTTCGAGTGTAAGGGGAATAGATAAGACGTTTCTACAGCCGCAGTCAAGACTCCACGATGGTATGTTGCCTCCCTGGTGCAAGGGTCAAGGATGTCTTGGAGCGGCTGCAGGACATTTTGGAGGGGGAGGATGAACAGCCCGTTGTCGTGGTGCATATAGATACCAACGATATAGGTAAAAAAACAGGATGAGGTCCGACAAGCTGAATTTAGGGAGCTAGGAGTTAAATTAAAAAGTAGGACCTCAAAAAGGTAGTAATCTCAGGATTGCTACTAGTGCCACGTGCTAGTCAGATTAGGAATCGCAGGATAGCTCAGATGAATACGTGGCTTGAGGAGTGGTACAGAAGGGAGGGATTCAAATTCCTGGGACATTGGAACCAGTTCTGGGGGAGGTGGGACCAGTACAAACCGGACGGTCTGCACCTGGGCAGGACCGGAACCAATGTCCTAGGGGGAGCGTTTGCTAGCGCTGTTGGGGAGGGGTTAAACTAACATGGCAGAAGGATGGGAATCTATGCAGGGAGACAGAGGGAAGTAGAATGGGGGCAGGAGCAAAAGATAGAAAGAAGAAAAGTAAAAGTGGAGGGCAGAAAAACCCAAGGCAAAAATCAAAAAGGGCCACAATGTAGCAAAATTCTAAAGAGGCAAAGTGTGTTAAAAAGGCAAGCCTGAAGGCTCTGTGCATCAATGCGAGGAGTATTCGGAATAAGGTGGACGAATTAACTGCACAGGCAGAAATTAATGAATAAGATATAATTGGCATCATGGAGACATGGCTCCAGGGTGACCAAGGCTGGGAACTCAACATCCAGGGATATTCAACATTCAGGAAGGATAGACAGAAAGGAAAAGGAGGTGGGGTAGCGTTGCTGGTTAAAGAGGAAATTAACGCAATAGTAAGGAAGGACATTAGCTTGGATGATGTGGAATCTGTATGGGTAGAGCTGCGGAATACCAAAGGGCAGAAAACGCTAGTGGGAGTTGTGTACAGACCACCAAGCAGTAGTAGTGAGGTTGGGGACAGCATCAAACAAGAATTTAGGGATGCATGCAATAAAGGTACAGCAGTTATCATGGGCGACTTCAATCTACATATAGATTGGGTTAACCAAACTGGTAGCAATACGGTGGAGGAGGATTTCCTGGAGTATATTAGGGATGGTTTTCCAGACCAATATGTCGAGGAACCAACTAGAGGGCTGGCCATCCTCGACTGGGCGATGAGAAAGGACTAATTAGCAATCTTGTTGTGCGAGGCCCCTTGGGGAAGAGTGACCATAATATGGTAGAATTCTTTATTAAGATGGAGAATGACAGTGTTAATTCAGAGACTAGGGTCCTGAACTTAAGGAAAGGTAACTTCGATGGTATGAGATGTGAATTGGCTAGAATAGACTGACAAATGATACTTAAAGGGTTGACAGTGAACAGGCAACGGCAAACATGTAAAGATCACATGGATAAACTTCAACAATTGTACATCCCTGTCTGGAGTAAAAATAAAATGGGGAAGGTGGCTCAACCATGGCTAACAAGAGAAATTAAGGATAGTGCTAAATCCAAAGAAGAGGCATATAAATTAGCCAGAAAAGGCAGCAAACCTAAGGACTGGGAGAAATGTAGAATTCAGCAGAGGAGAACAAAGGAGGGGGAAAATAGAGTATGAGTGGAAGCTTGCTGGGAACATAAAAACTGACTGCAAAAGTTTCTATAGTTATGTGAAGAGAAAAAGATTAGTGAAGACAAACATAGGTCCCTTGCAGTCAGATTCAGGTGAATTTATAACTGGGAACAAAGAAATGGCAGAGCAGTTGAAAAAATGCTTTGGTTCTGTCTTCACGAAGGAAGACACAAATAACCTTCCGGAAATACTAGGGGACCGAGGGTCTAGCGAGAAGGAGGAACTGAAGGAAATCGTGTTAGGGAAATTGATGGCTGATAAATCCCTGGGGCCTGATAGTCTGCATGCCAGAGTACTTAAGGAAGTGGTCCAAGAAATAGTGGATGCATTGGTGATCTTCAACAGTCTTTCGACTCTGGATCAGTTCCTATGGACTGGAGGGTAGCTAATGTAACACCATTTTTTAAAAAAGGAGAGAGAAAACAATTAATTATAGACCGGTTAGCCTGATATCAGTAGTGGGGAAAATGTTGGAATCAATTATTAAAGATGAAATAGCAGTGCATTTGGAAAGCAGTGACAGGATCGGTCCAAGTCAGTATGCATTTATGAAAGGGAAATCATGCTCGACAAATCTTCTGAAATTTTTTGAGGATGTAACTAGTAGAGTGGACAAGGGAGAACCAGTGGATGTGGTGTATTTGGACTTTCAAAAGACTTTTGACAAGGTCCCACACAAGGGATTGGCGTGCAAAATTAAAGCACATGGTATTGGGGGTAATGTACAGACGTGGATAGAAAACTAGTTGGCAGACAGGAAGCAGAGAGTCGGGATAAACGGGTCTTATTCAGAATGGCAGGCAGTGACTAGTGGGGTGCCACAGGGCTCAGTGCTGGGACCCCAGCTATTTACAATATACATCAATGATTTAGATGAAGGAACTGAGTGCAATATCTCCAAGTTTGCAGATGACACTAAGCTGGGTGGCGGTGTGAGCTGTGAGGAGGACGCTAAGAGGCTGCAGGGTGACTTGGACAGGTTAGGTGAGTGGGCAAATTCATGGCAGATGCAGTATAATGTGGATAAATGTGAGGTTTTCCACTTTGGGGGCAAAAACACGAAGGCAGAATATTATCTGAATGGCAGCAGATTAGGAAAAGGGGAGGTGCAACGAGACCTGGGTGTCATGGTACAACAGTCATTGAAAGTGGGCATGCAGGTACAGCAGGCGGTGAAGGCAGCAAATGGTATGTTGGCCTTCATAGCTAGGGGATTTGAGTATAGGAGCAGGGAGGTCTTACTGCAGTTGTACAGGGCCTTGGTGAGGCCTCACCTGGAATATTGTGTTCAGTTTTGGTCTCCTAATCTGAGGAAGGACGTTCTTGTTATTGAGGGAGTGCAGCGAAGGTTCACCAGACTGATTCCCGGGATGGCAGGACTGACATATGAGGAGAGACTGGATCGACTGGGCCTGTATTCACTGGAGTTTAGAAGGATGAGAGGGGATCTCATAGAAACCTCTAAAATTCTGACGGGACTGGACAGGTTTGATGCAGGAAGAATGTTCCTGATATTGGGGAATTCCAGAACCAGGGGACGCAGTCTTAAGGATAAGGGGTAAGCCATTTAGGACTGAGTTGAGGAGAAACATCTTCACTCAAGTGCAATCAAGCAGACGCAACATGGATTCATGAAGGGGAAATCATGTTTAACTAATTTACTGGAATTCTTTGAGGATATAACGAGCATGGTGGATAGAGGTGTACCGATGGATGTGGTGTATTTAGATTTCCAAAAGGCATTCGATAAGGTGCCACACAAAAGGTTACTGCAGAAGATAAAGGTACGTGGAGTCAGAGGAAATGTATTAGCATGGATAGAGAATTGGCTGGCTAACAGAAAGCAGAGAGTCAGGATAAATGGGTCCTTTTCGGGTTGGAAATCGGTGGTTATTGGTGTGCCACAGGGATCGGTGCTGGGACCATAACTGTTTACAATATACATAGATGACTTGGAGGAGGGGACAGAGTGTAGTGTAGCAAAATTTGCAGATGACGCAAGGATTAGTGGGAAAGCGGGTAGTGCAGAGGACACAGAGAGGCTGCAAAGAGATTTAGATAGGTTAAGCGAATGGGCTAAGGTTTGGCAGATGGAATACAATGTCGGAAAGTGTGAGGTCAAGTGGGAAAAAAAAAAACAGTAAAATGGAATATTATTTGAATGGGGAGAAATTGCAACATGCTGCGGTGCAGAGGGACCTGGGGGTCCTTGTGCATGAATCCCAAAAAGTTAGTTTGCAGGTGCAGCAGGTAATCAGGAAGGCGAATGGAATGTTGGCCTTCATTGCAAGAGGGATGGAGTACAAAAGCAGGGATGTCCTGCTGCAACTGTATAGGGTATTGGTGACGCTGCACCTGGAGTACTGCGTGCAGTTTTGGTCACCTTACTCAAGGAAGGATATACTAGCTTTGGAGGGGGTACAGAGACGATTCACTAGGCTGATTCCAGAGATGAGGGGGTTACCTTATGATGATAGATTGAGTAGACTGGGTCTTTACTCGTTGGAGTTCAGAAGGATGATCTTATAGAAACATTTAAAATAATGAAAGGGATAGACAAGATAGAGGCAGAGAGGTTGTTTCCACTGGTTGGGGAGACTAGAACTAGAGGGCACAGCCTCAAAATATGGGGGAGCCAATTTAAAACTGAGTTGAGAAGGAATTTCTTCTCCCAGAGGGTTGTGAATCTGTGGAATTCTCTGCCCAAGGAAGCAGTTGAGGCTAGCTCATTGAATGTATTCAAGTCACAGATAGATAGATTTTTAACCAATAAGGGAATTAAGGGTTACGGAGAGCGGGCGGGTAAGTGGAGCTGAGTCCACAGCCAGATCAGCCATGATCTTGTTGAATGGTGGAGCAGGCTCGAGGGGCTAGATGGCCTACTGCTGTTCCGAATTCTTATGTTCTTATGTTATGTTCTCAGAGTTGTTAACCTGTGCAATTCCCTACCGCAGAGAGTTGTTGATGCAGCTCATTGGATAGATTCAAGAGGGAGTTAGATATGGCCCTTACAGCTAAGGGGATCAAGGGGTATGGAGAAAAAGCAGGGAAGGGGTACTGAGGTGAATGATCAGCCATGATGTTATAGAAACATAGAAAATAGGTGCAGGAGTAGGCCATTCGGCCCTTCGAGCCTGCACTGCCATTCAATGAGTTCATGGCTGAACATGCAACTTCAGTACCCCATTCCTGCTTTCTCGCCATACCCCTTGATCCCCCTAGTAGAAAGGACTTCATCTAACTCCCTTTTGAATATATTTAGTGAATTGGCCTCAACAACTTTCTGTGGTAGAGAATTCCACAGGTTCACCACTCTCTGGGTGAAGAACTTTCTCCTCATCTCGGTCCTAAATGGCTTACACCTTATCCTTAGACTGTGACCCCTGGTTCTGGACTTCCCCAACATTGGGAACATTCTTCCTGCATCTAACCTGTCTAAACCCGTCAGAATTATAAACGTTTCTATGAGGTCCCCTCTCATTCTTCTGAACTCCAGTGAACACAAGCCCAGTTGATCCAGTCTTTCTTGATATGTCAGTCCCACCATCCCTCGAATCAGTCTGGTGAACCTTCGCTGCACTCCCTCAATAGCAAGAATGTCCTTCCTCAAGTTCGGAGACCAAAACTGTACACAATACTCCAGGTGTGGCCTCACCAAGGCCCTGTACAATTCTAGCAACACCTCCCTGCCCTTGTACTCAAATCCCCTCACTATGAAGGCCAACATGCCATTTGCTTTCTTAACTGCCTGCTGTGCCTGCATGCCAACCTTCAATGACTGATGTACCATGACACCCAGGTCTCGTTGCACCTCCCCTTTTCCCAATCTGTCACCATTCAGATAATAGTCTGTCTCTGTTTTTACCACCAAAGTGGATAACCTCACATTTATCCACATTATATTTCGTCTGCCATGCATTTGCCCACTCACCTAACCTATCCAAGTCACTCTGCAGCCTCATAACATCCTCCTCGCAGCTCATACTGCCACCCAACTTAGTGTCATCCGCAAATTTGGAGATACTACATTTAATCCCCTCGTCTAAATCATTAATGTACAGTGTAAACAGCTGGGGCCCCAGCATAGAACCTTGCGGTACCCCACTAGTCACTGCCTGCCATTCTGAAAAGTACCCATTTACTCCTACTCTTTGCTTCCTGTCTGACAACCAGTTCTCAATCCACGTCAGCACACTACCCCCAATCCTATGTGCTTTAACTTTGCACATTAATCTCGTGTGGGATCTTGTCGAAAGCCTTCTGAAAGTCCAAATATACCACATCAACTGGTTCTCCCTTGTCCACTCTACTGGAAATATCCTCAAAAAATTCCAGAAGATTTATCAAGCATGATTTCCCTTTCACAAATCCATGCTGACTTAGACCTATCATGTCACCTCTTTCCAAATGCGTTGCTATGACATCCTTAACAATTGATTCCATCATTTTACCCACTACTGAGGTCAGGCTGACCGGTCTATCATTCCCTGTTTTCTCTCTCCCTCCTTTTTTAACAAGTGGGGTTACATTGGCTACCCTCCACTCCATAGGAACTGATCCAGAGTCAATGGAATGTTGGAAAATGACTGTCAATGCATCCGCTATTTCCAAGGCCACCTCCTTAAGTACTCTGGGATGCAGTCCTTCAGGCCCTGGGGATTTATCGGCCTTCAATCCCATCAATTTCCCCAACACAATTTCCCGACTAATAAAGATTTCCCTCAGTTCCTCCTCCTTACTAGACCCTCTGACCCCTTTTATATCCGGAAGGTTGTTTGTGTCCTCCTTAGTGAATACCGAACCAAAGTACTTGTTCAATTGGTCTGCCATTTCTTTGTTCCCAGTTATGACTTCCCCTGATTCTGACTGCAGGGGACCTACGTTTGTCTTTACTAACCTTTTTCTCTTTACATATCTATAGAAACTTTTGCAATCCTTCTTAATGTTCCCTGCAAGCTTCTTCTCGTACTCCATTTTCCCTGCCCAAATCAAACCCTTTGTCCTCCTCTGCTGAGTTCTAAATTTCTCCCAGTCCCCGGGTTCGCTGCTATTTCTGGCCAATTTGTATGCCACTTCCTTGGCTTTAATACTATCCCTGATTTCCCTTGATAGCCACGGTTGAGCCACCTTCCCTTTTTTATTTTTTACGCCAGACAGGAATGTACAATTGTTGTAATTCATCCATGCGGTCTCTAAATGTCTGCCATTGCCCATCCACAGTCAACCCCTTAAGTATCATTCGCCAATCTATCCTAGCCAATTCAAGCCTCATACCTTCAAAGTTACCCTTCTTTAAGTTCTGGACCATGGTCTCTGAATTAACTGTTTCATTCTCCATCCTAATGCAGAAATCCACCATATTATGGTCACTCTTCCCCAAGGGGACTCGCACAACGAGATTGCTAATTAATCCTCTCTCATTACACAACACCCAGTCTAAGATGGCCTCCCCCCTAGTTGGCTCCTCGACATATTGGTCTAGAAAACCATCCCTTATGCACTCCAGGAAATCCTCCTCCACCGTATTGCTTCCAGTTTGGCTAGTCCAATCTATGTGCATATTAAAGTCACCCATTATAACTGCTGCACCTTTATTGCATGCACCCCGAATTTCCTGTTTGATGCCCTCCCCATCACTACTACTGTTTGGAGGTCTGTACACAACTCCCACGAACGTTTTTTGCCCTTTGGTGTTCTGCAGCTCTACCCATATAGATTCCACATCATCCAAGCTAATGTCTTTCCTAACTATTGCATTAATCTCTTCTTTAACCAGCAATGCTACCCCACCTCCTTTTCCTTTTATTCTATCCTTCCTGAATGTTGAATACCCCTGGATGTTGAGTTCCCAGCCCTGATCATCCTGGAGCCATGTTTCCGTAATCCCAATTACATCATATTTGTTAACATTTATTTGCACAGTTAATTCATCCACCTTATTACGGATACTCCTTACATTAAAACACAAAGCCTTCAGGCTTGTTTTTTTAACACCCTTTGTCCTTTTATAATTTTGCTGTACAGTGGCCCTTTTTGTTCTTTTTCTTGGGTTTCTCTGCCCTCCACTTTTTCTCATCTCCTTTCTGTCTTTTGCTTTTGTCTTCTTTTTGTTTCCCTTTGTCTCCTTGCATTGGTTCCCATCCCCCTGCCATATTAGTTTAACTCCTCCCCAACAGCACGAGCAAACACTCCCCCTGGGACATTGGTTCCGGTCCTGCCCAGGTGCAGACTGTCCGGTTTGTACTGGTTCCACCTCCCCCAGAACCGGTTCCAATGCCCCAGGAATTTGAATCCCTTCCTGCTGCACCACTGCTCAAGCCACGTATTCATCTGCGCTATCCTGCGATTCCTACTCTGACTAGCACGTGGCTCTGGTAGCAATCCAGAGATTACTACTTTTGAGGTCCTACTTTTTAAATTTAGCTCCTCGCTCCTTAAATTCGTTTCGTAGGACCTCATCCCATTTTTTACCTATGTCGTTGGTACCAATGTGCACCACAACAACTAGCTGTTCTCCCTCCCTTTTTAGAATATCCTGCACCCACTCCGAGACATCCTTGACCCTTGCACCAGGGAGGCAACATACCATCCTGGAGTCTTGGTTGCGGCCGCAGAAATGCCTATCTATTCCCCTCACAATTGAATCCCCTATCACTATCGCTCTCCCACTCTTTTTCCTGCCCTCCTGTGCAACAGAGCCAGCCATGGTGCCATGAACTTGGCTGCTGCTGCCCTCCTCTGATGAGTCATCCCCCTCAACAGCACTCAAAGCAGTGTATCTGTTTTGCAGGGGGATGACCACAGGGGACCCCTGCACTACCTTCCTTGCACTGCTTTTCCTGCTGGTCTTCCATTCCCTAGCTGGCTGTGGATCCTGCTCCTGCGGTAAGACCAACTCGCTACACGTGCTACTCACGTCGTTCTCAGCATCGTGGATGCTCCAGAGTGAATCCACCCTCAGCTCCAATTCCGCAACGCGGACCGTCAGGAGCTGGAGGCGGATACACTTCCTGCAGATGTAGTCGTCAGGGACACCGGAAGCGTCCCTGAGTTCCCACATGGTACAGGAGGAGCATATCACGTGACCGAGCTCCCCTGCCATGACTTAACCCTTAGATACACTTAAATTGGCAACAACAATGTTAAAAGTTACTGAGTGATATAGAAGAGAAAAAAGAAAAACTACTCACCAATCCAGCCAATCACTTACCCCCTTGGCTGTGACGCCACCTTTCTGTTTCTTTCTACTTCTTTTTTGCCTTTTCCCTGTAGCTGCACCGGTACGCCTCTCCACGCACCTCCTCGACGCTGCTCCCGACTCAGCGACGCACCTCCACACGCTGCTCCCGACTGCCGCCGCGTTGGGCCTTTAGTCGGCCTCTCGCCGACCCTGGAACTCACGCCTCTCCATGCACCTCCTCGACGCTGCTCCAGATTCAGCGACGCACCTCCACACGCTGCTCGCTCCTCCACCATTATTGAATGGTGGTGCAGGCTCGAAGGGCCGAATGACCTACTCCTGCATCTATTTTCTAGATTTCTATCTTTCTACTCTGCTGGGTTCAAAGCAGAGGGTTAGGAAGCTGTCTTTCCTTTTGGATATATCCCAGTCTAGAGGGAAAGGGCAGCTTTTGTACCCACTGTTCTATGCAGTTGCTTCATTTCCCGAATTAGATTTGTATTACAAATGTCGAGTCTGCCCTATTTCCCAATTAGATTTATTTTACAAATGTCGTGTCTGCCTTCGATATTCTCTCAAGTTAGAATCAGTCACTGGTCTCTCTTGTAATTGGACCTGCATCCCTTGTGATCAGAAGTTTACTTTTGCTATCCAATATCTAGTAATACAATAGTATAACTCAAGGGAGGGGGTAGCAATGAAGTAGATATCAAGATTCTCACATATACCTTCACATGTGCTTCTGCAATCTTCTGAAAGGCAGACTTATTAACAATTTAATTAAACAATTTAAAATACATAATTTACCTTAATGCTGAGCTCTTTCCTTGCAAACTCAGTCTTGCTAAGCTCCTTTCGGAGAACGTCAATAGTTTCTTCCAAGTCCTCTTTCTCCTTCTCTGTCGTTTTTGATTTTTCTTGCTCTGCCTGAAGCTTTTGTTCCAAACCTGTCAACCATGTACAGAAAAAAAAAATTTAGTTAGTGGTTTGTGTGTGAAAACTGCAGATATCGGGGCAGAATTTTCTGCTGGGAATCTCCCCCCCACCCCCAGCTTCTATCATGTTCCAACATGGGACAGGGGATGTACAAGATGTCCACCCAAATGTAGATGGGCATATTATATCATGTAAATTACATCATACAACGTATTTCCCGTCATTTGCATCCTTGTGTCACCAAGAAAAGACTCGCAGAGACTACTGCCCACACTACAATGCATCAGGTACCCAAGGCTTCCTGCAGCAATTCTCTGCCTGCTCGGACAGGTTTTTCAAAAGTCCACCTAAAATATGCGTAACAGCATATCAGAAAATTGGCTAAGATCGGGTTGGGGTGGACAAAATCCCCGGCCAACCAAGATCAGGGTTCTGACAAAGTCGAAAGTAATCGGCTTGGAATATAAAATCAGGGCAAAGTACTTTGCTTTACAATACCACACAAACTGCTGTACTACTGCTCTATGTCATCCACAAAATGAATTCTGCAATTGTTGTAACTGATGTAGCTGCTACAATTTATTTGTTTTGAAGCAAGGAAGCAAGGAAAATCCACACCAAAAAAGTAGCACAATTCAAAACTCAATTAAATACTGTTGAGAGTAGGAGGTTTTGTCATCACTAATCTTTCCTACCATTCCCTCTCCCTTTAAGTTCAGAATAGCACCACACACAAATTTCGGAATCCGGAGAACAGTTGTCAGACTTATACCATGTTGTAACTGGCCACTGGAAAATATACTGGGGAAGAACATCACTGATTATGGCCTCAATTTTGGCTAGGAGTTGCTCCATTTTTTTTTGGAGTAACTTGCTTTTTCTGGCATAACTTAAAAATCCCCATTTTCCACAATCAATTTGCACCAGTGTAACTGAGTTGGTTACGATTTTCTTTAAGTTTATTTTTTTTCTCAAAAGAGGGCATTACCAGCCACCTACACCAGTTCTGCCCATTTAGGCAACTTTGGCCAGCTAATCTACTCCAAATCTACTTAGGCCAGCGTATGTGGCCACTTCAGAAAACCCTTGCGGAGAGTTAAAGAAATTGGCACAGGTAGCTACATCGGAGGCCATTCGGCCTGGGCTAGGGGCGGGAAGCGGAGAGGACCTGCCTGCACCTAAACCACCAAGCCTTACAAACCACTAAACCTTGCAAACAAAAAGTTATAAGAATTCAATAAGAAATAAAAAATTGAACTAAGTCCTAACTTCATCTTCAAACTCGGCCCAGGAAGGCAGGGGACTAGCTGGTGTGGGAGGTCACTTGGCCAGGGCTAGGGGCGGGCGGGAAGGAGAACTGATAGAAATCATCCTGGCAGGCCACTCGGCCAGGGCTAGGAGCGGGAGTGATTCCAGTGGCTGGCATTGGGTCCCACAGAGCGGCTGCAGCAAGACATGGAGAGGCTGGGGGCGAGGTAGCTACTGTGCATGTGCAGACGTCCCGGCATAGTTTTTGGCACAACCCCCGACTCGACAGGCCACGCTGCGCGCCCACAAGGAAGAGGCTGGACAACGTCCAAAGTGGAAAGGAAATTTTTCGGTGCACTTCTGAACGGAAAAGAGCGGCGCAATTCCGGTAAGTGCGCCGAAAAACGGGCTGGGCCAAAATTGAGACCAATATAACTGCCTCTTACTCCACACAAGATTAGCTATTTACAGCACAGAAAACCATATGAACGAAAGTGTCGTCACTTCATGGCATAGTATATAGGTATACTTCACTCTTCTGTTCAAACAACAACATTTTCATCCCCAAGGATCTATCCTTGGCCCCCTCCTATTTCTCATGTTGCCCCTTGGCGACATCATCCGAAAACACAGCGTCAGTTTCCACATGTACACTGATGACACCCACTACCTCATTACCACTTCTCGCGACCCCTCCATAGTCTCTAAATTGTCAGACTGCTTGTCCAACATCCAATTCTGGATGAGCAGAAATTTTCTCCAATTGAATATTGGGGAAACCCAAGCCATTGTTTTCAGTCCCCGCCACAAACTCTGTTCCCTAGCCACTGACTTCATCCCTCTCCCCAACATTTGGCTGAGGCTGAACCACACTGTTCACAACCTTGGTGTCATATTTGAGCCTGAAATGAGCCTTTAACCACATATCCACTGCACTCCTAAAGACCACCTATTTCCACCTCCATAACCTCATCCGTCTCCGCCCTTGCCTCAGCTCATCCGCTGCTGAAGCCCTCATCTATGCCTTTGTTACCTTTAGACTTGACTATTCCAACGCACTCCTGGCTGGTCTCCCACATTCTACCCGACATAAACTAGAGGTGGTCCAAAACTCATCTGCCCATGTCCTAACTCGCACCAATTCACACTCACTCATCACCCCTGTGCTCTCTCTCCAGTTAAGCAACGCCTCGATTTCAAAATTGTCATCCTTATTTTCAAATACCTCCATGGCCTCGCCCCTCCCTATCTGTGATCTCCTCCAACCCCACAACCACCCCCGCCCCCAAGATGTCTGCGCTTCTCTAATTTTGCCCTCGAGCATCCCTGATAATCGCTTAACCATTAGCGGCCATGCCTTCGATTGCCTAGGCTCCAAGCTCTGGAACTCCCTGCCTAAACCTCTCCATCTCTACCTCAATTTCCTCCTTCCAGACATTCCGTAAAACAAACCTCTTTGACCAAGCTTTTAGGCACCTGCGCTAATTTCTACTTATGTAGTTCGGTATCAAATTTTTCCTCTCATAATACTCCTGTAAAGCGCCATGGGAAATTTCACTACATTAAAGGCGCTATATAAATGCAAGTTCTTGCTGTGTGGATTGGAAGTAGAGGGTACAAAATATATCCAGTCTTACTATCTATATATAGTCCATTTTCTACAAGGCTAGAAACCCACCAGCGAAGATAATAGGAACAATTCCTCAGCCCATGTGGGGGTGGGGTAAGAGAGGTAGAAAGCGGAAAGTAAAGCTTCTAGTTGGCTTATTTCAGCGAATGAAACAAAACCATAAGTCTAAAATGCCACATCCCATCATTCTATGCCACCATATTTCTCATTTCCAATTTAAAAAAAAGAAAAAATAATATTTTAAGGTTTTAGCTCTCATGTGCTAGTGTTCAAATTGCTTTTTAATAAATGCTAAAGCAGGCAACGGCAAATAAGTGAGTCATAACTCAAAGACATACCCAATAATGTATTGTTCTTTTCCTGTAACTGAATGCACAAATCATTTTTTTGCCCTTCCAACTCTGCCAACTGTGCAAGGCATCTAAGATTCAAAAAAGGAAAAATCAAAGACAAGATATTTTGCGGTTTTAAAATAAAAAATTCCACTTGACAGATATGACTTCAAGCCATTGTGACTGAATTAGGATTTACAAATACCACATCTAATCATTGATCAGAAGATTGACTTACCTATCATTCTGTTGCTTAAGGGAGTCAATTTGCTTTTTGAACAATTCACCTTGTTTGCTTAAGGAGTTGTGCTCAATCTGAAGTTCTTTAAATTGCTTTTCGACAGTCTCAAGACTAAAAAGAAAGTTTATGTAAACATACAAATCTGGAACTGAATTTATGGATTGTAAATTCAAGGAGTTATTCAGTGAAAAATAAAATTTATGTAACTTATTAAAAAATTACATTAATACAATTATACTTGTGTGGGATGCTATAACTTTTGTGGTTTATTAGGCCCTCCCCCCATGAGGTACATTCTCTCCTTGCGTTTTCTTCCTCTCCTGCAATCCCCTCAATGCCCCAATTCATCCTTTCTGGCATGCTACTCCATGTACCCATTAATGCCACTTTGAAATAGGGTCCTAGAGTTGGACGACGGTGATTTGGGATAAATCCCCCTCCCATTTTCAATCCTTCTAGTCAAGTGCTTGGCCTCCACATGCAAGCATAGCATTGCTGTAACTACTACTCTATGCCATTCACAAAAATAAGTCTTTAATTGTTTTACATGTACCCTGATGCTGCTGCTACAATTTATTTTTTATTGAAAATGACAGCAAGGAAAATCCACACCAAAAAATTAGCAGAAAACACCAAACCTTACTTATGAGCAAGACTTTTCGAAGTAACTTTTAAGGATTCATGTTCTTCAGCAATGGCCTGTAATTTACAATTGTGCTGATAAAGCTCTTCAATATCCATCTTGGCACGGTCAGATTCCAGCAGTTGGGTCTTTAGCACTCCATCAAGTTCTTCATTTTTCCTCTCTGCATCCATCAGAAGTGAAGCCAACTGTCGTGCCTACAATTCAAAAAATGCCTAATTTATAAAATGCAACAATGCAGAATAAATGAACAAAATATTGCAGCTACATTACTACACAAATTTTGAAAACTTATTTGAAAATCCGATGCACGAGACATTGGTCCAGAATTTGCAGTTGCAATGCCAGCGCTTGCCGTCCTTTGTGTAAAACTGACAGCCACTTCTGGCATCCGCACATGCGCAGCTAAACGCGGAAATCCGGAAGTTGCCGTCAGTGATGCCCTAGTCTTCCACAAAGTGCGCTGTTGCAGTCTTCACAGATGCAAGCAACACTGTGATTTGATGTGAACTTCAACGTTTTACGCACTATACTTGCTGTAAAAACCATTGAAAAAGTTACGCCTTGTTGAATGAGGTACATGTAACTGAGTTTTTAAACAGCGTACTAAGTCATAATTACTGAACAATCTCTCTGGCCCTAAAAAACTACATTTTAAGAAGTGCGGAGTGTCATTTCTTCCATTCCATGATAAAAATGCCATAGATTTTTAAAATAATAAAAATTAATGATTTTTATTGTTTATATTTCAGCTAAAAGTAGGGAAGTCCTACCAATGGCGTCAGATTGAAACTGGTGTCGGAATAGGAGAAATCGACGCCACAAAGCCCGCTAAATCTTTTTGGGCAGCTTTCTTCGAGGTCAATGGCGAGTGCTGTCCCTTCGCTGCTGACCGCAAAATCCGGACCATAAAGAATGGTCAGGGAATACATCTGTTCCCCACTATCCACTAGATGTCATTGATGCACAAGTGCCTCAGTGACAAATGATGTTAGGTAGGCTATCAAACATTACTACAACAGTAGCTCTGGAGTCTATGATGGTGGTAAACAGGTAAGACTTCGCAAGCATCAGTGTACAATTAAAAGTTGACTCTATACTTGTAGGTGGTAGCTCTGAGGAGTAGCATGCAACGAATGAAGGGGATATTTTAATCCATTCTGTAAAACTGTTTATAAATAGCCAACCTTGGCATTCTGGTATGTCTAACAGATGAAGAAGTTACACATTCCAATATTGCCAATTAAAACGGGTACCAGCTTAAACTGGCTTAACCAAAACTCCAGACCAATAGACCGATTAAAATGCTAGTGTTTGTATAGTTAAAGTTAATTACTGGAACAGTGAACAACCATTGATGTTAAAGATCTGTCTCCTGATCAGAATTTCAACAGCAGCAAAATGTAAGAGAATGTTTTGATTTACTGTGGTTTTTAACATTCTTCCCAGCCAAACTGAATGGTTAACTCAAACAATTCTCTCACAAACACTATACAATTTTCTGTTTAATCACACACTAAAGTACTCACAAAAATATTTAACCATAATTTATTTTTGTCCCTCGTTTCCATAGAATTAAGAACAATTGTAGCTGCAAAATAGATTTTCATACTTTTGGCACTTCACATTTGATAACAGCCATTTTTACCTTACCCATAATAGACATTAGTATGGTGAAACCATCAAACTGTACCTTGCTCTGCTACATTTTTCAAATTCATACAGCTAGAACAGGGGTAGACAATTATTTGGGCTGGAGGGCCACTAAACAAGTTTTGGTGAGTTGTTGAGGGGCGCCCACTAATGTCCCCCCCCACCCCCCCCAAGCGCAATGGCTGCACGATCGCACAACAATCACATAGTCCCGATCCCCAGCTCCTGCCGCTGGTAGAGATATTGCGCACGCGTGGCTGCGTAGTGGCCGGCCGCGCAACAAATTTAAAGGGACTGTGCGCAAAAAAAAAGCAACATTTCATAAGCAAACATTGCATAAATATAAATCAGACAGTAGTCAGATGCTATCTTAAATACAGAACATATTAGATACTGCTTAGAAATGAATCAAAGATAAAAGTTTGAAAACGTTATAGTATCTTATGGTATCTGGTCTCTGTAAATCAGTGATGTGAAATAGAACTGTACCCTCTTTAGAGACTGTGTCAGCATCAATTCCCCACCTCAGTCATCCTTATGTCCCTCTGCAAAGATTACTAAATCTGACCCAATTGGTGCCAGATGAAAACTCCCCTGCCATCGTAATCTGGATATCGGGAGAGGAAAGATGCAACACCAGTCACTTTCTTTGGTAAAGGTGTTGTGGAGATGCACAGCCATGACTCCACTCTAAAATGGATAGGGCATATTAGAGTGCGCAGTGCATTCTGGGTACGGATGTCTGCCCTTGGGGCCTAGAATCACGGAACGGATCCTTTTAAGGTCGGGTCAGGGAGAATTGCTTTTGCAAATTATTAATTTGTATGAAGTATTATGATGATTTTTCCTTGGCTGCAGTTTTGAGTCTTTCTCTGACCCATGAGAAGTGAAAGTGGATAGACGAATGAATGTGCAGCTCGAGCTTCGGCTCGCGTTCTGTTTCTGTCCCATCCAGTGGACCGGATAGAATGACTTAGCGGGCCGGAAATGGCCCGCGGGCCGTATTTTTCCCACCACTGAATTGGAAACTTACAACCTAGGGAGTTCGCCTATCCCTGACAATTCAAAGTCAATTTTTCCCTAAAGAAATTGAATTATCTTATTTGAATTATGCAATGTAAATAACTCAGAAAATCAAAAGGTCATTTGAATTAAATGACTGAATTAAGATACTGTAGAGTTATTTATCTCATGATTTATTCAATATACCTCTGCTTCTGCATGGGCTCTTTGACAGCGGTACTGAGCAATCAAACGATCAGCCTGTGCTAGGGCCAGTGCCTTGGCTTCCAATAAGTCCTGTAAACGGTTTTCTTTGGACTAAACATAAAAAAAGTTATTCTTTAATTACAGTAATGTTCAACACTAATGTTAATATCAAAGCACATTTCAAAAAAAAGTATATGGTATTGTAAAATGTGGAAAGCTAATGCTCAGCATCATGAAGCAAGCCGCAGAGGGAGGTGCGTGAAGGAATGAAGGAATAAATGAGGGAGAGCCACCTCTACATGAACCTCGACAATTCCTAGTAACATGACAGCCACAGGAGACATTAGTGGCATCCTTCCATGCACCCGCCCTCTTATGTGCAAAAGCACCAGACTAAGCAAAATAAATAAATTACAGAAAAAAGCGAGAGCAGCCTTATCCAAAACTATAAACAAAGTTTGCCACGCCACACCAAAACAGCAAACTCAAACATAGGAAAGAAGTTTCACCACTATATTTCATATCTCTGAGCTGTGTAGATTCCAACTACGGAGGATGTGGTTTTAGATTTGAAACGTGTACGTAATAGAGGAAGGTAAAAAAAATATAATTTTAGGCTTGTGTGGAAAAAAAAACTTTCCTGCAAGAGACTTTATCATTTTATCTATCTAGCGACTTTATACAAATTGGTTGTTGGACTAAAAACAGTCCAAGCCAACACTTTAATAATCATTAATGCTTTCTAAATGATTTAGTAACAGAAAGCAATGACTTTCTCATCTTCCTTCTCTCTCTCTTCAAGTCTATCTGCATTGGTATCTTCTACCCAAGACCATTTCTTTATTATGGAGTTTCTTTCCAATTAAGTTACTAACTTTTCTTTTTCTGCACAATCCTTCTTCGTTTCCCCCAATCTTTTCTGAAATTGACTGCGACTGAAAATTTTGGTATACACCCCTACAGCTGTTTTGTAGAAACAGTTCCCTTGAGTTTGGATTGTTGAGGGGGTGATCTAATCGAGGTACAATCCTCACCACTTACATCGTCCTTGTTTATCCCGGACAGTAGTACATATGCAGAATAAACTCTCAAGAATAATTGTTACATTAATTAGCTACTTTTAAAAATGTCACCAGAAAATGCATCCATGCTACAATGGCAAGAGTACAGCAATAATAAATCATGGCAAACTAAAAATTGATGTTGTAGTAGCTGTGCACATCATCTGGTCTCCACTCTTCAGTTAACAGGCATTAAACAGTTAGAAAACAGCAGTTTTAAATCAAGATAATGAAAGAAAGATTCTCTTTTCCCTCACTTCTCCAAACCAATGTAACTATAAAATCTAATAGTATCATAGTCAATAGTAGCTCTGTCTAGGCCCCAAGCTCTAGAATGCCTTCTCTAAATCTCTTCGCCTCTCTATCCTCCTTTAAAACGCTCCTTAAAACCTACCGCTTTGACCAAGCTTTTGATCACTTGTCCTAATATCTCATGTGGCTCGGTGTTAAATTTTGTCTGATAACGTTTTTGTGAAGCGCATTAGGACGTTAAAGGCATTATATAAATGCAAGATGTTCAAAAATGTATTGAGATACACAAAAAGCATGTTTACAAGAAAGGAAAGACTTTTACGAGCAAAGATTACTATTCCATACAGTTTTTCCACACAATTAAAAAGCTCTTTACAACTTGTATGCAATTTGTTTTTCACACTCGTGAAAGAACACTAAATCATCAGACTAACAACAGGCAATACTCAAATACCACAGAAAGCATAGGAGTGCAGAAAGTGCAGAGGTGAAATTAAAAAGGAAATTAGGAAAGCAAAGAGAGCATGAAAAAGGTAGTCAAGTAAAATCAAGGAAAACCCAAAGATTTTATAAATACATATACATAAACTGTATAAAGAGCAAGAGGATAACCAAGGAAAAAGTAGAGCTTATTAAAGACCAAAAAGGTAACCAGTGTGTGGAGGCAGAAGACGTGGGTATGATTCTTAATAAATACTTTGCGTTTGTCTTCACAATGCAGACACTTTGTTAAGAAGGAGGTGAAATATTAGATGAGATAAACATAGTGAGAGGGGAAATATTAAGGGGTTCAGCTACTTTGAAAGTAGATAAATCGCCAGGCCCAGATGAAATGTATCCCAGGCTGTTATGAGAAGGGAGGAAATAGCAGAGGCTCTGACCATCATGCTTCCATCCTCTCTGGCTACAGGCGTGGTGCTAGAGGACTGGTAATGTTGTATCGTTGTTCAAAAAGGGAGAAAGGGATAGACAGAGTAATTACAGGCCAGTCAGTCTAACTTCGGTGTTGGGAAAATTATTGGAAAAAATTCTGAGGGACAGTATATTAATCGTCACTTAGAAAGGCCCAGATTAATCTAGGACAGTCAGCATGGATTTGTTAAGGAACGGTTGTGTCCAATTTTTTGATTGAATTTTTTGAGAAGATAACAAGGAGGGTTGATGAGGGTAGTGCATTTGATGTAGTCTACATGGATTTTAGTAAGATTTTTGACAAGGTCCTACATGGAAGACTGGTCAGAAAAGTAAAAGCCGTGGGATCGAAGGGAAAGTGGCAAGTTGGTTCCAAAATTGGTTCAATGCAGGAAGCAAAGGGTAATGGTCGACTGGTGTTTTTGTGACTTAAAGGCTGTTTCCAGTGGGGTTCCACAGAACTCAGTCCTAGGCCCCTTGCTTTTTGTGCTATACATCAATGATTTTTTTGTGCTATACATCAATGATTTAGATTTCAATGTAGGGGGTATGATTAAGAAGTCCAAAGATGATACAGTGGTTGATGGTGAGGAGAAAAGCTGTAGACTGCAGTAAGGCATCGATGGACTGGTCAGGTGGGTAGAAAAGTGGCAAATGGAATTCAATCCAGAGAAGTGAGGGGTAATGCATTTGTGGAGGTCTAACAAGGCAAGGGAATACACAATAAATGGTAGGATACTGAGAAGTGTAGAGGAACAGAGGGATCTTGGGAGTGCTTGTCCACAGATCCTTGAAGGTAGCAGGGCACGTAGATAAGGTGGGTAAGATATTAGCTGAGACACAGAATATACGAGCAGGGAGGTTATGCTTGAACTGTATAAAACACTAGAAAGGCCACAGCTAGAGTACTGCATACAGTTCTGGTCATTACATTACAGAAAAAATGTGATTGCACTAGAGGGTAGAGAGGAGATTTACGAGGATGTTGTCAGGACTGGAGAATTTTAGCTATGAGGAAAGATTGGATAGGCTAGGGTTGTTTTCTTTGGAACAGAGGAGAGATTTAATTGAGGTGTATAAAATTATGAGGTGCCTCGATAGAGTTGATAGGAAGGACCTATTTCCCTTAGTAGAGAGGTCAATAACCAAGGAGCATAGATTTAATTAATTAGTAGAAGGATTAGGGGGAAGTTGGAGTATTTTTTTCAGCCAGAAGATGGTGGGGGTTTGGAATTCACTGCCTGAACAGGTGAGAGACACAGAAACCCTCATCGCATTTAAAAAGGACTTGGATATGCACTTGAAGTGCCGTAAACTACAAAGCTATGGATTAGGGTGTATGGCTCTTTTCCGGCCGCCATGGATACAATGGGCCGATTGGCCTCCTACTGTGCCGTAAACTTGTATGATTCTAAGCTATATGGGCAGTGAGGTAGATTGTTTGGTAAATTTTAAAATGCTCCATCATCACATTAAGAACATAGAAACATAGAAACATAGAAAATAGGTGCAGGAGCAGGCCATTCAGCCCTTCTAGCCTGCACCGCCATTCAATGAGTTCATGGCTGAACATGAAACTTCAGTACCCACTTCCTGCTTTCTCGCCATAACCCTTGATCCCCCGAGTAGTAAGGACTTCATCTAACTCCCTTTTGAATATATTTAGTGAATTGGCCTCAACTACTTTCTGTGGTAGAGAATTCCACAGGTTCACCACTCTCTGGGTGAAGAAGTTTCTCCTCATCTCGGTCCTAAATGGCTTACCCCTTATCCTCAGACTGTGACCCCTGGTTCTGGACTTCCCCAACAGTGGGAACATTCTTCCTGCATCTAACCTGTCTAAACCCGTCAGAATTTTAAACGTTTCTATGAGGTCCCCTCTCATTCTTCTGAACTCCAGTGAATACAAGCCCAGTTGATCCAGTCTTTCTTGATAGGTCAGTCCCACCATCCCGGGAATCAGTCTGGTGAATCTTCGCTGCACTCCCTCAATAGCAAGAATGTCCTTCCTCAAGTTAGGAGACCAAAACTGTACACAATACTCCAGGTGTGGCCTCACCAAGGCCCTGTACAACTGTAGCAACACCTCCCTGCCCCTGTATTCAAATCCCCTCGCTATGAAGGCCAACATGCCATTTGCTTTCTTAACCGCCTGCTGTACCTGCATGCTAACCTTCAATGACTGATGTATCATGACACCCAGGTCTCGTTGCACCTTCCCTTTTCCTAATCTGTCACCATTCAGATAATAGTCTGTCTCTCTGTTTTTACCACCAAAGTGGATAACCTCACATTTATCCACATTATACTTCATCTGCCATGCATTTGCCCACTCACCTAACCTATCCAAGTCACTCTGCAGCCTAATAGCATCCTCCTCGCAGCTCACACTGCCACCCAACTTAGTGTCATCCGCAAATTTGGAGATACTGCATTTAATCCCCTCGTCTAAATCATTAATGTACAATGTAAACAGCTGGGGCCCCAGCACAGAACCTTGTGGCACCCCACTAGTCACTGCCTGCCATTCTGAAAAGTACCCGTTTACTCCTACTCTTTGCTTCCTGTCTGACAACCAGTTCTCAATCCACGTCAGCACACTACCCCCAATCCCATGTGCTTTAACTTTGCACATTAATCTCTTGTGTGGGACCTTGTCGAAAGCCTTCTGAAAGTCCAAATATACCACATCAACTGGTTCTCCTTTGTCCACTTTACTGGAAACATCCTCAAAAAATTCCAGAAGATTTGTCAAGCATGATTTCCCTTTCACAAATCCATGCTGACTTGGACCTATCATGTCACCATTTTCCAGATGCACTGCTATGACATCCTTAATAATTGATTCCATCATTTTACCCACTACTGAGGTCAGACTGACCGGTCTATAATTCCATGTTTTCTCTCTCCCTCCTTTTTTAAAAAGTGGGGTTACATTGGCTACCCTCCACTCCATAGGAACTGATTCAGAGTCAATGCATCCGCTATTTCCAAGGCCACCTCCTTAAGTACTCTGGGATGCAGTCCATCAGGCCCTGGGGATTTATCGGCCTTCAATCCCATCAATTTCCCCAACACAATTTCCCGACTAATTAAGATTTCCCTCAGTTCCCCCTCCTTACTAGACCCTCTGACCCCTTTTATATCCGGAAGGTTGTTTGTATCCTCCTTAGTGAATACCGAACCAAAGTACTTGTTCAATTGGTCTGCCATTTCTTTGTTCCCCGTTATGACTTCCCCTGATTCTGACTGCAGGGGACCTACGTTTGTCTTTACTAACCTTTTTCTCTTTACATACCTATAGAAACTTTTGCAATCCACCTTAATGTTCCCTGCAAGCTTCTTCTCGTACTCCATTTTCCCTGCCCTAATCAAACCCTTTGTCCTCCTCTGCTGAGTTCTAAATTTCTCCCAGTCCCCAGGTTCGCTGCTATTTCTGGCCAATTTGTATGACACTTCCTTGGCTTTAATACTATCCCTGATTTCCCTTGATAGCCACGGTTGAGCCACCTTCCCTTTTTTATTTTTACGCCAGACAGGAATGTACAATTGTTGTAATTCAGCCATGCGGTCTCTAAATGTCTGCCATTGCCCATCCATAGTCAACCCCCTAAGTATCATTCGCCAATCTATCCTAGCCAATTCATGCCTCATACCTTCAAAGTTACACTTCTTTAAGTTCTGGACCATGGTCTCTGAATTTACTGTTTCATTCTCCATCCTAATGCAGAAATCCACCATATTATGGTCACTCTTCCCCAAGGGGCCTCGCACAATGAGATTGCTAATTAATCCTCTCTCATTACACAACACCCAGTCTAAGATGGCCTCCCCCCTAGTTGGTTCCTCAACATATTGGTCTAGAAAACCATCCCTTATGCACTCCAGGAAATCCTCCTCCACCATATTGCTTCCAGTTTGGCTAGCCCCATCTATGTGCATATTAAAGTCACCCATTATAACTGCTACACCTTTATTGCATGCACCCCTAATTTCCTGTTTGATGCCCTCCCCAACATCCCTATTACTGTTTGGAGGTCTGTACACAACTCCTACTAACGTTTTTTGCCCTTTGGTGTTCTGCAGCTCTACCCATATAGATTCCACATCATCCAAGCTAATGTCTTTCCTAACTATTGCATTAATCTCCTCTTTAACCAACAATGCTACCCCACCTCCCTTTCCTTTTATTCTATCCTTCCTGAATGTTGAATACCCCTGAATGTTGAGTTCCCAGCCCTGATCATCCTGGAGCCACGTCTCCGTAATCCCAATCACATCATATTTATTAACATCTATTTGCACAATTAATTCATCCACCTTATTACGGATACTCCTTGCATTAAGACACAAAGCCTTCAGGCTTGTTTTTTTAAACACCTTTTGTCCTTTTAGAATTTTGCTGTACAGTGGCCCTTTTTGTTCTTTGCCTTGGGTTTCTCCGCCCTCCACTTTTCCTCATCTCCTTTCTGTCTTTTGCTTTTGCCTCCTTTTTGTTTCCCTCTGTCTCCCTGCATTGGTTCCCATCCCCCTGCCATATTAGTTTAAATCCTCCCCAACAGCACTAGCAAACACTCCCCCTAGGACATTGGTTCCGGTCCTGCCCAGGTGCAGACCGTCCGGTTTGTACTGGTCCCACCTCCCCCAGAACCGGTCCCAATGCCCCAGGAATTTGAATCCCTCCCTGCTGCACCACTGCTCAAGCCACGTATTCATCTGCGCTATCCTGCGATTCCTACTCTGACTAGCACGTGGCACTGGTAGCAATCCCGAGATTACTACTTTTGAGGTCCTACTTTTTAATTTAGCTCCTAGCTCCTTAAATTCGTTTCGTAGGACCTCATCCCTTTTTTTTACCTATGTCGTTGGTACCACTGTGCACCACGACAACTGGCTGTTCTCCCTCCCTTTTCAGAATGTCCTGCACCCGCTCCGAGACATCCTTGACCCTTGCACCAGGGAGGCAACATACCATCCTGGAGTCTCGGTCGCGGCCGCAGAAACGCCTATCTATTCCCCTCACCATTGAATCCCCTATCACTATTGCTGTCCCACTCTTTTTCTTGCCCTCCTGTGCAGCAGAGCCAGCCACGGTGCCATGAACTTGGCTGCTGCTGCAGTATTGTGTACAGTTTTGGTCTCCTAACTTGAGGAAGGACATTCTTGCTATTGAGGGAGTGCAGCGAAGGTTCACCAGACTGATTCCCGGGATGGCGGGACTGACCTATCAAGAAAGATTGGATCAATTGGGCTTGTATTCACTGGAGTTCAGAAGAATGAGAGGGGACCTCATAGAAACGTTTAAAATTCTGACGGGTTTAGACAGGTTAGATGCAGAAAGAATGTTCCCAATGTTGGGGAAGTCCATAACCAGGGGTCACAGTCTGAGGATAAGGGGTAAGCCATTTAGGACCGAGATGAGGAGAAACTTCTTCACCCAGAGAGTGGTGAACCTGTGGAATTCTCTACCACAGAAAGTAGTTGAGGCCAATTCACTAAATATATTCAAAAGGGAGTTAGATGAAGTCCTTACTACTCGGGGGATCAAGGGTTATGGCGAGAAAGCAGGAAGGGGGTACTGAAGTTTCATGTTCAGCCATGAACTCATTGAATGGCGGTGCAGGCTAGAAGGGCTGAATGGCCTGCTCCTGCACCTATTTTCTATGTTTCTATGTTTCTAAAACAGTGTATCTGTTTTGCAGGGGGATGACCACAGGGGACCCCTGCACTACCTTCCTTGCACTACTCTTCCTGCTGGTCTTCCATTCCCTAGCTGGCTGTGGACCCTTTCCCTGCGGTAAGACCAACTCACTACATGTGATACTCACGTCATTCTCAGCATCGTGGATGCTCCAGAGCGAATCCACCCTCAGCTCCAACTCCGCAACGCGGTCAGTCAGGAGCTTGAGGTGGACACACTTCCCGCACACGTAGTCGTCAGTGACCTGCCTGGGCTCGAAGGTGCTCCGGAATCATCTTCAGTAATTCTCCGGTCCTCCTGGAGCGTGGCGTGGCGCAGCGTAGTCTCCCTGTGGCGATGCAAGTCGATCGCAGTCTGCAGGGGGGCGGGGCTAGGGATCATGCCTTCTCGTCAGTGCTGGCAGCATTGCGCAGGCGCGTTGGAGCATGCGCGCCTGCGCAATGGCTCAGGGGAGCGTGGGTACTGGGGCGGGGGGGAATGGAAGGGAGCGTGGCTACCGGAGAGGGGAGGGAAGAGGGAGGGAGGGGTGAGGGGGGGGGGAAAGAGCGTGGCTACCGGGATGGAGGGGGAGCGTGGCTACCGGGATGGGGAGGGGGGCCGTGGCAACAGGGATGGGGGAGCGTGGGTTGGGGGCACTTGAAATGATCGAAGGGCCAGAGGAGAGAGCAGGGGTGCCTCCTTCCAGCCTCGCGCCCCCCCTCCCCGCTTCACACCCCCCCCCCCCACACACACACCACCGCCCACCCCCCCCACACACACACCACCGCCCACCCCCCCACACACCCCCTCCCACCCTCCCACCCACCCCCCCCCCCACACACACACACCCACCCTCCCACACACCCACCCCCCCTCCACCCCTCACTATCAGATAGAGAGATAGAGATAGAGATAGAGAGAGAGAGAGAGAGAGAGAGAGAGAGAGAGAGAGAGAAAGAGAGACTACAGAGAGAGACACCTTCCCTTCACATAAGGGTAGGACTTCTATTTTTTATTGATTGATTGCTTATTACTTTGGTCTTGGTGCTTTAGGTGCAGGGTTTCTTCTATTTTTTATTAATTAATTGCTTATTACTTTTTGTGCTTTGTTTAGTGCTTGGTGCTTTAAATGTACTGCTTTGTTTAGTGCTTAGTGCTTTAAATGTTCTTTGCTTCTTTAATGTTGTTGTTAAGGTGTTTATGGAAAATCCTCTAACTTCCCTCCCCCCTGCCCCCCTGTTGTGATGTTGATGTGTCCTTTGTGTTTAATGCTTCCCACCCCCCATCTCTGGCTGTGCCTGAACTAAACTTAACTCTAGGTAAGGTTTTTCAGAACTTACAAAAGTGGACACTTACTCCATTCTAAGTTAGTTTGTAGTAAGTTTTCACTGCCGAAACTTGCAAAACAGGCCTGAGTGGCTGGACACACCCCCTTTTGGAAAAAAAATACCTTACCTAAAGCCAACCTAAACTAACTCACTAGAACTGGAGCAAACTAATATCCGAGAATTGCAATTTCTAACATACTCCAAACTAAACTAGTTGCTTCAAAAAACTAGGAGCAACTCCACCCGAAACTTGGGCCCCTAATCACTAAACATTCTGCAAAAGACACATCACATTATTTACACTCAGCTGCAAAAGAAATCTCACTGAAACCAATTGAGAGAAAATCTTAAAACGTGCCCAAGATTTCTTTATCACTTCTGCATTTTAAAAACAGCATCAATGATGTAATAGGGTATGATATCTATTTATATAAACTTTGTGGTATTTGGAATATTGGTTTTACCAATTTTTCCCCAATTTTACTTTAAAAAAAATTTTACAATAATTTTCAAGAAGCACTTACTGCAAGAGATGAAAGCTTCTGCTCATATACATCCATCACATCTGAAAGCCTCACATCCTTGACTTGTTCCTTCAGCTGTGAAAAGATAAAATCATGTTGTTAAATGTATTTTTAAAAGAGCTAAATAAAAACAAATCCAATTCATGAAAACTAAAAACATTTTACATATATTCTTTACTTAACATAATACAGCAGACAACAAAACTGTCCCTTGGACACAAACTTATGACCACATGGCAGATAAAAGTACCTAAACACTTTTGCCAGCCAGCTTTCAAGATGTACAATTTCAGGAAACTGTTACAATTAAAATAAACCCCCACTTTTCCCACACAAGTCTGACAGCTAAGCTTCTTAAATGAAACTCAGTAATCAATATAAATATAGCATTTTATACTGCTCCACTTTCCTCAATTAAATGATTAACTGATAACTTAATTCAAACAGATTAATAAGATACATTGTGGCTCAATAATATTCGTAGAGCCTCCTAAAAAAAGGGTCAATATCAACCAGAAATAGGAGTGCAATATTAAATACATACTATAATATATAATCATATAAACAAATAACCTGTAAACTCAACCAACATGCAGTACAAACCTCCATTCCTAATTGCAATTTATCAATCAACTCATGAATATTGGATCTGGTAGCACTGGCTGTACTTGAACAGTTTGATGTTACAAGGCTTGTTGAATGCTGCTGGACTGGAATTTTTTTCATTACATGGTCACTGTTCTGTTGTTTACAGGCATTATTGGCAGCAATGCTTTCTCCAAGCCTGAAAAGAACAAAGAAGCATTAAGATAAAAGTTCCCCCCCCCCCTCTGCCCTATGTTCAGGACAGTACATACCCAAGCAGAATGAGAATATATTAGAGAATTGACACCACATAATTATTTGTGAAATTAATATGATTTGCTACATAAAAGTATCAACACCTAAAATCTACTAAAAGTGTTATTCATTCATGGGATGTGGGCGTCAATGGCAAGGCCAATCTTTTGGAATGCTTATGATCTATGGGGATTGTGGTGGGCTTGTGATTCAAAAATCAGAATGGATACTGGAGGGGCTCAATTTAAAATGTCCATTTGATGTTACTGCAACATAGTGCACACACTTTGTAGCTAAATTACATTTTCTGCATGTAATTTGTGCATTACAAGATGAATCAGAATTTTGTCCATATGTTTTGTAATACAATGCAGTTCTTATAAATTACTCAAAAATTAAGCTACCAGTTACTCATTTGATAGTAAGAAGACAGCAACACCAACAGCAAAAGTTACAGATCGTCAAAATCATCATAATCTTCTTAGGCAGTCCCCCGGAGTCGAGGATGACCTTCTTCCACACTAAAATGAGTTCCAAGATGACTGATGACTGAGACCAATACGGGATCTACAGTCTCTGTCACAGGTGGGGCAGACAGTGGTTGGAGGGACGGGTGGGTGGAGTGCTTGATTTGTCGTACGCTCCTTCCACTTTTTGTGCTTAGCTTCCACGTGCTCCCGGCAAAGAGACTCGAAGTGTTCGGTGCCTTCTTGGATGCTCCTCTTCCACTTTGAGCGGTCTTGGGCCAAGGATTCCCAAGAGTCTGTGGGGATGTTGCATTTTTTTCAAGGAGGCTTTAAGGATGTCCTTCAAGCGTTTTCTCAGCCCTCCTGGGGCTCGCCTGCCGGGATGTAGCTCGAAGTAGAGTGCTTGTTTCTGGAGTCTAGCATTGGGCATGCGGACAATGTGGCTCGCCCATCGGAGTTGATCGAGCGTGGTCAATGCCGCGATGCTGGGGATGTTGGCCTGAGAGAGAACGCTGACGTTGGTGCAGCTATCCTGCCAATGAATTTGCAGGATTTTACAAAGGCAACATTGGGGTACTTCCCCAGTGCTTTGAGGTGCCTACTGTACATAGTCCCATGTCTCTGAAGCATATAGGAAGGCGGGTACCACTACTGCTCTGTAGACCATGAGCTTGGTGCCGGGTTTGAGATCTTGGTCTTTGAACACTCTTCTCCTCAGGCGGCCAAAGGCTGCACTGGCACACTGAAGGCGGTGTTGGACTTCATCAATGTCTGCCCTTGTAGAAAGTAGGCTCCAAAGTAGTATGGGAAGTGGTTCACATTGTGGATCTTGATAACCGGGGAGCAGTACTGTGTGGCGGAGGCAGGTTGGTAGAGGACCTTTGTCTCACTGATGTCTAATGTGAGGCCCAGACTCGAGCACGCTTCAATGAAGGCGTCAATGATGGTTTGGAGTTCGGACTCCAAGGTGTGCACAAACGCAAGAGTCATCTGCATATTGTAATTCAATGACAGAGGTTGGAGCAACCTTGGATCTGGACTGGAGACATCGGACGTTGAACAATTTCCCGCTTGGCCTGTAGGTTAACTCCACTACAGCGGGAAACTTGTAATGGGCGAGATGAAGCATTGCAGCGAGGAAGATTGAGAAGAGCATTAGTGCGATGACACAGCCTTGCTTGACCCTGGTCTGCACTTGTATTGGTGGATTCATTGGTTAGAATCACGGCTTGCATGTCATTGCAAAGCAGATGGAGGATGGTGACAAATCTTTGTGTGCCCCTTAGTGGGCGGAATCTGCATTGCGACTCTGGGAGGAGCTCTTCAGCCACTGGGAGAAAACGATTGAGGAGGATTCTTGCGATGATTTGCCCTGCCGCAGACAGCAGGGAAACTCCTCTATAATTACCGCAGTCGGACTTGTCCTCTTTCTTGAAGATGGTCACGATTACGGCGTCTCAGATCCCCTGGCGTGCTTTCCTCCTTCCGGATCAGAGAGATGAGGTCATGGATTCGCGCCAAGAGTACTTCTCCACCATGCTTCAGTACTTTGGCAGGCATTCCATCTGTTTCTGAGGCCTTGTTGTTTTTCAGTTGTCGGCTGGTCTTTTCAATCTCATGCCAGGCTGGGATTGTGCCGAGGTGGTGACAGGTAGCATGCTGTGGGATGGAGTCAAGGACACTCGCTTCAAAGACAGAGCCTTGGTTGAAAAGATCCTCAAAGTGCTCCTTCCAGCGGGCACTGACTGCCTCTCTGTCCTTGATGAACACCTCTCATTCTTGGCTCTCAGTGGAATAGGACCTCGAGTGCTTGGGCTGTAAGGGATCTTGACTGCGCAAAAATATCCACGCATGTCGTGATTGTCGGCTAGATACTGGATCTCCTGCGCTTTTTCGACCCACCATTTGTTCTTTAGGTCACGTGTTTTTCGTTGGACCTCAGCCTTCAGTTGTCTGCAGGTGTGCTTTCTTTCACTCGAGTTGTGGAGTTGTTTCCAATTCAGAAATGCCTTGCGTTTGTGGTTTATTAACTCCTGGATCTCCTGGTTGTTAAGGGTTGACGGTGGATAAGCGATGGCAAACATTTAAATATCACATTTAAACATTTAAAGCAAACATTTAAAGTTCAGCAATTGTACATCCCTGTCTGGAGTAAAAATAAAAACAGGGAAAGTGGCTCAACCATGGCTAACAAGGGAAATTAAGGATAGTGTTAAATCCAAGGAAGAGGCATATAATTTGGCTAGAAAAAGTAGCAAACCTGCGGACTGGGAGAAATTTAGAATTCAACAGAGGAAGACTAAGGGTTTAATTAAGAGGGGGAAAATAGAGTACGAGAGGAAGCTTGCCGGGAACATAAAAACTGACTGCAAAAGCCTCTATAAATATGTGAAGAGAAAAAGATTAGTGAAGACAAACGTAGGTCCCTTGCAGTCGGATTCAGGTGAATTTATAATGGGGAACAAAGAAATGGCAGACCAATTGAACAAATACTTTGGTTCTATCTTCACGAAGGAAGACACAAATAACCTTCCGATTGTACTAGGGGACAGTAGGTCTAGTAAGAAGGAGGAACTGAAGGATTGTGTTAGGGAAATTGATGGGATTGAAGGCCGATAAATCCCCGGGGCCTGAAAGTCTGCATCCCAGAGTACTTGAGGAAGTGGCCCTAGAAATAGTGGATGCATTGGTGATCATTTTCCAACAGTCTATCGACTCTAGATCAGTTCCTATGGACTGGAGGGTAGCTAATGTCGCACCACTGTTTAAAAAAGGAAGGAGAGAGAAAACGGGTAATTATAGACCGGTTAGCCTGACATCAGTAATGGGGAATATGTTGGAATCAATCACCAAGGATGAAATAGCAGTGCATTTGGAAAGCAGTGACAGGATTGGTCCAAGTCAGCATGGATTTATGAAAGGGAAATCATGCTTGACAAATCTTCTGGAATTTTTTGAGGATGTAACTAGTAGAGTGGACAAGGGAGAACCAGTGGATGTGGTGTATTTGGACTTTCAAAAGGCTTTTGACAAGGTCCCACACAAGAGATTGGTGTGCAAAATCAAAGCGCATGGTATTGGGAGTAATGTACTGACATGGATAGAGAACGGGTTGGCAGACAGGAAGCAGAGTCGGGGTAAACGGGTCCTTTTCAGAATGGCAGACAGTGACTAGTGGAGTGCTGCAGGGTTCAGTGCTGGGACCCCAGCTATTTACAATATACATTAACGATTTAGATGAAGGAATTGAGTGCAATATCTCCAAGTTTGCGGATTACACTAAACTGGGTGGCGGTGTGAGCTGTGAGGAGGAAGCCAAAAGGCTGCAGGGTTACTTGGACAGGTTAGGTGAGTGGGCAAATGCATGGCAGATGCAGTATAATGTGGATAAATGTGAGGTTATCCATTTTGGGGGCAAAAACACGAAGGCAGAATATTATCTGGATGGCGGCAGATTAGGAAAAGGGGAGGTGCAACGAGACCTGGGTGTCATGGCTCATCAGTCACTGAAAGTGGGCATGCAGGTACAGCAGGCGGTGAAGGCGGCAAATGGTATGTTGGCCTTCATAGCTAGGGAATTTGAATATAGGAGCAGGGAGGTCTTACTGCAGTTGTAAGGGCCTTAGTGAGGCCTCACCTGGAATATTGTGTACAGTTTTGGTCTCTTAATCCGAGGAAGGATGTTCTTGTTATTGAGGGAGTGCAGCGAAGGTTCACCAGACTGATTCCAGGGATGGCTGGACTGTTATATGAGGAGAGACTGGATCAACTGGGCCTTTATTCATTGGAGTTTAGAAGGATGAGAGGGGATCTCATATAAACGTATAAGATTCTGACGGGATTGGACAGGTTAGATGCAGGAAGAATGTTCCCGATGTTGGGGAAGTCCAGAACCAGGGGACATAGTCTTAGGATAAGGGGTAGGCCATTTAGGACTGAGATGAGGAGAAACTTCTTCACTCAGAGTTGTTAACCTATGGAATTCCCTGCCACAGAGAGTTGTTGATGCCAGTTCATTGGATATATTCAAGAGGGAGTTAGATATGGCCCTTACGGCTAAGGGGATCAAGGGGTATGGAGAGAAAGCAGGAAAGGGGTACTGAGGGAATGATCAGCCATGATCTTATTGAATGGCGGTGCAGGCTCGAAGGGCTGAATGGCCTATTCCTGCACCTATTTTCTATTTTTCTAATCGAACCAGTCTTGATGTTTTCTGGTAGAGTAACCAAAAGTCTCTTCACAGGTGCTAATTATGGTGGACTTGAGGGCAGACCATGCACTATGGGCACTCTGCGGCTCCAGTTCATTGGAGGTCATCAAGCTGTCTGTGAGGCATTGGCTGAGTAGGGCTTTCTTTGCCTGGTCTTTGAGTGCTTCTGCGTTGATCTTTTTGCGGCAGTATTTCTGTTGCCCCCGCCATTTTGAGGCTACGTTGATGGAGATACCAGAGCGGATTAGCCAGTGGACAGATCGTCAACATATAAGCATGATAAGTACATCATTCCTCTGTCCACTATTTTAGCTGAGCTGTTATTCTGCACAATGCAATTAATAACAGAAAAAGCAAACAAGTCACTTTTAACACTTACATTATAGCTGGAAAATCAGGCAAAGGTGCCGCCTCAAACAGAATCTTTAATGAAAACATTACATGTTCTCTGTGTTCCGATGTCAAAGCAAATGACAAAGGTGAAGTGAGTCGATGGTCCTAGGGGAAATATTAAAAATCTGTAAAAAAACAATAAACCCAGTACTTTGCAACATAATTTAATTGTATATATTTTAATTCATCCTTTCCCTCCAGAAGGGAGCCAGAGAAGGAGATGGCGGAGATTCAAGATGATGAAAACTAAACATAATAGACAATTTATGCAGACTTTCTTTCCAAAGTGATCAACATGTGAAATAGGTTACCGCAGCAGATTTCTGGGACGAGAGGGCTATCCTATGAGGATAGATTGAGTAGAATGGGCCTATATTATCTGGAGTTTAAAACATAAAAAAATAGGAGCAGGAGTAGACCATCTGGCCCCTGTGCCTGCTCCGCCATTTAATGATCATAGCTGATCTGATCATGGACTCAGCTCCACTTCCCTGCCCGCACCCCATAACCCTTTATTCCCTTATCGCTCAAAAATCTGTCTATCTCCACCTTAAATATATTCAATGACACAGCCTCCACAGCTCTCGGGGGCAGAGAATTGCATAGATTTACAACCCTCAGAGAAGAAATTTCTCCTCATCTCAGTTTTAAACGGGCGGCCCCTTAATCTGAGACTATGTTCCCTAGTTTTAGTTTCCCCTATGACTGGAAATATCCTCTCTGCATCCACCTTGTCTAGCCCCCTCATTATCGTATATGTTTCAGTAAGATCACCTCATTCTTCTGAACTCCAGTGAGTATAGGCCCATCCCACTCAACCTATCTTCATAAGTCAATCCCCTCATCTCCAGAATCAACCGAGTGAACCTTCGCTCAACAGCATCCAATGCAAGTATATCCTTCCTTAAATACGGAGACCAAAACTGTATGCAGTACTCTAGGTGTGGCCTCACCAATACCTTGTACAGTTGTAGCAGGATTTCTCTGCTCTTATACTCTATATCCCTTGCAATAAAAGGCCAACATTCCATTTGCTTTCTTGATTATTTGCTGTACCTGCATACTAACTTTGTGTTTCAGTCCCTCTGTACTGCAGCACTTTGCAATTTTTCTCCATTTAAATTATAATTTGCTTTTCTATTTTTCCTGCCAAAGTGGATAACCTCACATTTTCCCACATTATTCTCCATCTGCCAAATTTTTGCCCATTCATTTAGCCTGTCTATATTCCTTTGCAGATTTTTTGTGTCCTCACAATTTGTTAGAAGAAGGAGGTGATCTCATTGAAACATAAAAGATTCTTAGAGGGCTTGACAAGATAGATGCAGAGAGGCTGTTTCCTCTGGCTGGAGAGTCTAGAACTCGGGGTCATAGTCTCAGGATAAAGGGTCGGTCATTTAGGACTGAGATGAGAAGAAATTTCTTCACTCAGAGGGTTGTAAATCTTTGGAATTCTCTACCCAGAGGGCTATGGATGCTCAGTCAATTAGTATATAGAAATATAGAAAATAGGTGCAGGAGTAGGCCATTCAGCCCTTCGAGCCTGCACTGCCATTCAATGAGTTCATGGCTGAACATGCAACTCCAGTACCCCATTCCTGCTTTCTCGCCATACCCCTTGATCCCCCTAGTAGTGACTACATCTAACTCCTTTTTGAATATATTTAGTGAATTGGCCTCAACAACAACTCTCTGGGTGAAGAAGTTTCTCCTCATCTCGGTCCTAAATGGCTGACCCCTTATCCTTATCCTGTGACCCCTGGTTCTGGACATCCCCAACATTGGGAACATTCTTCCTGCAAGTAACCTGTCTAAACCCGTCAGAATTTTAAACGTTTCTATGAGATCCCCTCTCATTCTTCTGAACTCCAGTGAATACAAGCCCAGTTGATCCAGTCTTTCTTGATAGGTCAGTCCCACCATCCCGGGAATCAGTCTGGTGAACCTTCGCTGTACTCCCTCAATAGCAAGAATGTCCTTCCTCAAGTTAGGAGACCAAAACTGTACACAATACTCCAGGTGTGGCCTCACCAAGGCCCTGTACAACTGTAGTAACACCTCCCTGCCTCTGTACTCAAATTCCCTCGCTATGAAGGCCAACATGCCATTTGCTTTCTTAAGCGCCTGCTGTACCTGCATGCCAATCTTCAATGACTGATGTACCATGACACCCAGGTCTCGTTGCACCTCCCCTTTTCCTAATCGGTCACCATTCAGATAATAGTCTGTCTCTCTGTTTTTACCACCAAAGTGGATAACCTCACATTTATCCACATTATACTTCATCTGCCATGCATTTGCCCACTCACCTAACCTATCCAAGTCACTCTGCAGCCTCATAGCATCCTCCTCGCAGCTCACACTGCCACCCAACTTATTGTCATCCGCAAATTTGGAGATACTACATTTAATCCCCTCGTCTAAATCATTAATGTACAGTGTAAACAGCTGGGGCCCCAGCACAGAACCTTGCGGTACCCCACTAGTCACTGCCTGCCATTCTGAAAAGTCCCCATTTACTCCTACTCTTTGCTTCCTGTCTGACAACCAGTTCTCAATCCCATGTGCTTTAACTTTACACATTAATCTCTTGTGTGGGACCTTGTCGAAAGCCTTCTGAAAGTCCAAATACACCACATCAACTGGTTCGCCCTTGTCCACTCTACTGGAAACATCCTCAAAAAATTCCAGAAGATTTGTCAAGCATGATTTCACAAATCCATGCTGACTTGGACCTATCATGTCACCTCTTTCCAAATGCGCTGCTATGACATCCTTAATAATTGATTCCATCATTTTACCCACGATTGATGTCAGGCTGACCGGTCTATAGTTCCCTGTTTTCTCTCTCCCTCCTTTTTTAAAAAGTGGGGTTACATTGGCTACCCTCCACTCCATAGGAACTGATCCAGAGTCTATGGAATGTTGGAAAATGACTGTCAATGCATCCGCTATTTCCAAGGCCACCTCCTTAAGTACTCTGGGATGCAGACCATCAGGCCCTGGGGATTTATCGGCCTTCAATCCCATCAATTTCCCCAACACAATTTCCCGACTAATAAGGATTTCCCTCAGTTCCTCCTTCTTACTAAACCCTCTGGCCCCTTTTATATCCGGTTTGTGTCCTCCTTAGTGAATACCGAACCAAAGTACTTGTTCAATTGGTCTGCCATTTCTTTGTTCCCCGTTATGACTTCCCCTGATTCTGACTGCAGGGAACCTACGTTTGTCTTTACTAACCTTTTACTCTTTACATATCTATATTCAAGACTGAGATCGATAGATTTTGGGCAGTGAAGGGAATCAAGGGATATGGTGATAGGGCAGGAAAGTGAGTTGAGGTCAAAGTTCAGCCATGATCTTATTGAATGATTGAGCAGGCTCACAGGGCTATAGGGCTAGCCTGCTCCTATTTCTTATGTTCGCACACCCACTAAACGTGCCAGAAAGAGTTAGGGCTTGTCCATTAAAATACAAGTGAATTTTTAATAGCATAAGTCTTAATTACTGCCAAACCACCTCTCTGGCCCTGAATATTTACTTTTACAAAAGTGTGGAGTCTCATTCCTGCAGATTTTAATTATTGTTGGTGATTTTTTAAAAAATTATTTAATAAAAAACTTTTTCTTGCCTCTTCATCCCATCTTGCTTTCTGTCTGTTTATTTTGCTTCATGTACATGATTTTACTTTGAATTAAATATTATAACTTACACTTCCTGGTTTAGACTCGACGCTGACTGGTTAAGGAGATATGCTGATGCTTTCCCCATTCACACTGGTCACAATCCTCTGTAGAGGACACTGCACTGTATCGGACTACCGATGGTCGTAAGCTGCTTCACAAAAGCCCACAAACAAGTGTGTGGGCAGTTGTAAGCACAATGAACGGCAAGCACTGTTCGTTCTCCGCTGACTACAAAATCCAGGCCAATATCTTTTCCCCGTGCTACCTAATCTCAACATTTTTCTACACAGCTCAAGAATCAACATGTTAAAAGCAATACCTTATTTTTATTTCTAGTTTTGGTTAATAAAGTAATAGGAAAAAGACATCTCAAAAAAGTTGGTTTCAAAACCAGTTGTAAATTTTACCTGCAAAATCTTATAAAAGCTTGCTTCCATGTTTGGCACCAACTGTTTGAGTCTGTTCATAAGGCTAAGAGTCTTCAAGACAATATCTGCACCTATTTTACTGTCAACATGCAACATGAGGAGATAAAACACAAGTTTAGAAAGGTGCCAATTACAAGCTAATTTTAGACTTGATGCTTATTATAATTTGGCCTCTCCTTGATAAGCATTATCAGCCCTCCATGAAGCAATTTAGAAAGAATCTAGAAATTTGAGCTTCACAAATGCAATTCCCCTACCTATAACAAAATGAAACTCGTCAGCAGCAGTTCACATCTCTATCAGCTTAAAAGAAAGCATGCATATTGAGCAACAACCCTCTTACTACAGAAGCATTAGCAGATAACATAAGAATACGTTTAATAGTTCTAGCAATTTATTTTTAGAACTTAATTATCTAACAACTTCCATTGCATAAAATAATACAGCACAGAAGGAAGCCATTCGGCCCACCATGCCCGTGCCAGATCTTTGGTAGAGCTATCCAATTAATCCGACTCCCCTGCTCTTTTCCCATAGCCCTGTAAATTTTTCCCCTTCAAGTATATATCCAATCCTCTTTTGAATGTTACTATTGAATCTGCTTCTACCACCTTTTTTAGGCAGTGCATTCCAGATCACAACAACTTGCTGTGTAAAAATATGTTTCTGAATTTTGCCTCTAGTTCTTCTGCAAATCACTTTAAATCTGTGTCCTCTAGTTATCAACCCTTCTGCCACTGGAAACAGTTTCTCCTTATTTATTCTATTAAAATAATTCCTGACTTTGAATATCTCTTAACTCTCCTCTGGGCCATCTCTGCTCTAGGGAGAACATTTACATAGCACTTAAGTAAAAAAAAGTATCCCAAAGGTGCTTCATAGAATAAACTCAGGGAAAATGGATGGTGAGTTAGAGAAACAAATATAAAGAGTGAAGACCAAAAGCTTGGCTGAAGACATGGTTTTGAAGAAGCTTTTAAAAGAAGTGAGGAGGAAGAAGGTTTAGGCAGGGAATTCCAAATATTAGGAACCAGGTAGCTGAAGGCCATCAATGATGAAATGGGTTCTGTGGATTTGTGGGCAGGAGGGGGATATAAGAGTGGCCAGAACAAGTGCAATACTGTTTTAATGGGAAATATAGGGTTGGAAAAGTTTGTGGAGATAGAGTGTGGTAAAGTCATGAGGCAATGCAGTGAGGATGAGGATTTTACATTTAACCACTGCACTCTCTTCCATTTACATACATATCATTCCCACTTACATGGGTGGTGTTTTTGGACTGATACAGGAGACATGGACAGCAGTGTAGGAAATGGTGCGTCTATCCTCCCAGTGGATGGCGGGGGCAGCGTTGGTGGTACTTCTCCAGCGCTTTGAGATGTCTGGTGTATATGGTCCACATCTCAGCCATACAAGAGGGCAGGTTTCACTGTTGCCCTGTAGACCATAAGCTTGGTGCCAGATTTGAGATCCTGGTCTCCAAACACTCTCTTCCTCAGGCGACTGAAGGTTGTGCTGGCACACTGGAGGCAATGTTGGACCTCTTCATCGATGTCTGCCTTTGCTGATAGTAGGCTCCCAAGGACTGGGATGGGGGGGGAGGGGGGGTGCAGTGCTGTGTGGCGGGGTCAGGTTGGTAGAGGACCTTTGTCTTATGGATGTTACCAACATCAATGTTCTCGCTCAGGCCAACATCCAAGCACTGACCATGCTCGACCGGCTCCATTGGGCGGGCCACATCGTCTGCATGCCCGGCACAAGACTCCCTGAGCATGCGCTCTACTCGGAACTCCTACATGGCAAACGAGCTCCAGATGGGTAGAGGAAACATTTCAAGGACAACCTCAAAGCCTCCTTGATAAAGTGCAACATCCCCACCGGCGCCTGGGAATCCCTGGCCCAAGACCACCCAAAGAGGAGGAAGAGCATTTGAAAGGGCGCTGAGCACTTGTCGCCGAGAGCATGCAGAAATCAAGCACAGACAGCGGAAGGAACGTGCTGCAAACCAGCCTCCCCACCTACCCTTTCCTTCAACCACTGTCCGCCCCACCCGAGAGAGACTATAATTCCCGCATTGGACTGTACAACCACTTGAGAACTCACTTTCAGAGTGGAAGCAAGTCTTTCTCGATTTCGAAAGACTGCCTATGATGATGATGATGTAGAAAATGGAATATCTTTCCACTTTGTATCAGAATCAAGCACTCCTGTGATCATCAGGCCTCACTCCAATCACTTCTGCAAATTTGCTCAATTAGTGCCAGTTAGTGAAGCTCTGATCAATTATGACATGAACCCATAGCAACTGTACATCAGATAGACTGCCCAAAACAATTTCTCAGTAAAGTGGTGATTATCTCAGCATTAGGTCATTGAAGAACTTGTTCCTCAAGTATTTATTCAAAAAAATAATTTCCATTTCATATTTTTAAAATTTTGCCTTATTTTTCTTTAACTTTGCACGACAATTCCATAGCTTACCATAGCTCCACATCTGCTATATTGCTCCTGTAGCCAATTTCCATCCTATTATATGTGAACTGATATTCCAGAATTGAGACACAGTTTCTGGCAGTGAGAACCTTAGCAACCTGCGACTTCATTGTATCATCTCCACAAAGCAGTAAGATAAAGTTAAGGAAAAAGACAAAGCTTTTGTTCATGTCCTCTTTCATCAGCATCACATTCTCCAATCTTAATAGCCTGAGATTGGTTCTCATGCCATTAGGTTGTCCTATAGTCAGGTAAAAATATGGAATTGTAAGGACCTAAAAATATTGCCAATTCTTAGTATTTATCCAAATTATACCATAGTTTTAGCGCCAGGGAATGATGTTGTCACTCAACCTCAAACTAAACTTGATTACTCTCCACACAAGGTGCTTCACCAGCTCTTAGCGAAGTGCTAGAAGGAACAGCTTGATGACATGGACAACTGATTATTAAGTTTGACTGTTATTCCAAGTCAAAGGGAGTCACAATAACACAACATAACTGCTACAAAGGAGTCAAAAAAACAATGAATTTGTGGTTGGAGGCTTCCCGCGGGAAAATGCCTTCGATCCGCAAATAAAATGCCCGCGTACCTGGTGGTCTGGAGACTTGCTATCCTGGGCCTCTCCACGGGTAGAGGCCCAGAGAGGCCCATGTAGTTCACAAGTACCCCCATGGATCACGTGGGCCAGCCCAACCAATAAAAGAAGGGAATCCCCATTCATGGTTATGGGGATTTCATATGTACGGAACCCCCATAAACATGAATGGAAAAAGCCCAAAAAATACATCTACACTTCAAATAAATAAAAACATATTTAAAATGAAAGTAGCATTTAATTAAATATTTAAAACAAAAATTTAACTTTTTGAAAAATAAATGTACATGTTTTAACGGGGCTAAAAATAAACTTACTTTATGACACAGGATTTTTAATGTATACATGATTGATAAAATATTGTTAGGCTTTTTTAAACTCTGGTAAAAGCAGGCCATACACATGCTTTTAACAGGGGTAAGAATTTCAGATATTCGCAGGGCAGAAGTTGGGCAAATAGCTCAACTCTCCGCCCGCGGATGCCCTTTTCCCGGGATGCGTTGGATCCGTCAACAGTTTGAACTATAATATAAATTCAATTAACAAGGGAAAATTTCAATTACCAGAAATGAATATAACAAATGATTAGAAATAGTTTGGAATTTTAAATTCCCCCACTACTTGTATTTATTTAACTGCTTATACTTTAGACAGCTGTATTTAATCAAAAAGGATATCTAATAGGACATCAAGAGCCTTTGCAATTCGATCATATTTCTTTTTCACCAGTGTGTCCTCTTGAGCATGGTCTGGAGTCTGTAACTGCTCCAAGATAACTGGAAAAAGCAGCTCCATAAATGGCTCAACTGTAGTCCAAAGGGTACAGTCTATTGTTTCCTGGACAGTGTTACAGAAAATAAGGTTTAGTCACAGAATAAAACCAAGTCTGGGATAAATTATTTTATTACATTTCTCATTATCCCAGGATCATTCTGGAAGACATAGATAATCCCTGGTTTATTTTCTCCACTACCAACCGTCTCCTTAAATCCCTCGCCCCTACCCCCTCCAGCCTCACCTCCAACAAGTGCAAGGAGCTCACTAAGATTGAAGCCATTTGTTTAACTGCATCTGTTGCATCTTCTCTTCCCCATCAAGTCAAATTTGCCAAAAAAGTTAAAGAATAAAAAGTATGAGTGGATGAGCAGAATTAAAGTGTTGAAATTAGAATTAAATTGAATTTAAGTAATTATTTTACTAGTTTAGGATTATTACAGTAATAAAGGCATTCAATATTTAACAGCATTATTTTATTACATTAGCATTCGTTTCATCATTAAAGTATGCAAGCTGAAAATATAAACAATCATCTTGTCCAGTGAAACATTTTGTTTCTTATTGCTGCTGACAGCGCAAGAGTTTTTAAAAAAAATGTATACTATAGAATGATACAGCACAGAAGTAGGTCATTTGGCCCATTGTGGCTGTGCCGGCTCTCAAAGAACTATCCAATTCATCCCATTCTCTCACTCATCCCCATAGCCCTGCAATTTTTTTCCTTTTCTAGTATTCATTTCCCATTTTAAAGTTACTATTGAATCTGCTTCCACCACCTCTTTCAGGCAGTGCATTCCAGATCACAACTCAGAACAATTTCTTCTCCTCTCCCCAATAGTTCTCGAGATGGAGGGGGTGAGGCCATGGAGGGATTTGAACACAATTTTTAATTTGAGGTGTTGGTGGACAAGCACAGGGGTAATGGGACTAGAGGCAAGTTAGGATATGTGCAGCAGAGTCTATAGCAGTTATGGGATCTTGCTGGACGATATATACGCTGGGTGTGATACAGATCAGTAAAGGGATAGTGCTGCTCGGTCAGAATCTACTTTCTACAGGCTTATTCTAATTTTTTTAGCCAAATGTTCTTCCTCCCCCCACTTCAATTCCAGCTACAACATTTGAACAGTCAATACTGAGTTAAGTTCAGCAGTTACTTAGACCATTAAAAGAACTAGAAATGATCTGAGGTCTGACACATAGACACAATGACCAACGTCTACACTGCTGACTAACAGAGATAGGGGATTTCTCAGAATTATTTTTGTCAAGTTAACGCTGATTTCACAAGAGCTGTTTGGAAAATTATTTGGGGAAAGTAAAAGCACCCAGCAACTAGTTTCATGATTACAAGTCAAAACCCACTAACAATAATTTTTCTCTGAAATTACTCCTGTTCCCCGGCATAACTCCAGCAGGAGGTGGAAAATCGGGCAGGATGCCATTCAGTCAGCTTCTTGTCAACCAGGATTTGTTTTGTCAGAAATTACAATGGATGTTCAATATGATCCCCAAGGTACGGATGGGTGCATTGAAATTATAACAGAAACCTGCATTTATAGAGCACCTTTAACGTAGTAAAACGTCCTAAGGCGCTTCACCGGAACGTCACCTGACAAAATGGGGTGCCACATAAGATATTAGAACAGGTGACTAAAAGCTTGGTCAAAGACAATATTTATCTCTCAACCAACATCACTAAAAACAGATTATCTTGTCATAATCTCATTGATGTTTTTGGGACTTTGCTGAGCACAATTTGGCTGTCATGTTTCCTACATTACAAGAGTGACTGCACTTCAATCTTATTGGCTGTAAAGCACTGGGACTTCCTGAGGTCGTGAAAGGCGTTATATAAATGCAAGTCTTGCAGCACTGAACTTTTTTTCCTTGGGACCAGATTGAAGACATGAGCAATATCAGTCAATCAACAACCCACACATATTTTGTTTCCTTGCTAGCAGGACGCAATGGAATTAATAGATATTTTCCAAACATTAGACATGCTTCGTAACAACGGAAAATTTCATACAATAATCCAGAAAAATGGGAAGTGGATGGGAAACACGATGTGCACATGCCTACATTTAAAAAGGGATGACTAAAGTGTGACTCTTCAAAACTACACGCATACTTGAAAGTCTGTGCCGTAAATTTCTAGGATTCTCATCATCATAGGCAGTCCCTCAGAATCGAGGAAGACTTGCTTCCACTCTTAAAATGAGTCCTTAGGTGCCTGAACAGTCCAATACGAGAACCACAATCCCCGTCACAGGTGGGACAGATAGTCGTTGAGAGAAAGGGTGGGTGGAACAGGTTTGCCACACGCTCTTTCCGCTTTCTGCGCTTGGTTTCTGCATGCTCTTGGCATTGAGACTCGAGGTGCTCAGTGCCCTCCCGGATGCACTTCCTCCACTTAGGGCGGTCTTTGGCCAGGATCTCCCAGGTGTCAGTGGGGATGTTGCATTTTATCAGGGAGGCTTTGAGGGTGTCCTCGTAACATTTCCGCTGCCTACCTTTGGCTTGTTTGCCATGAAGGAGTTCCGAGTAGAGCGCTTGCTTTGGGAGTCTCGGATCTGGCATGCGGACAAGGTGGCCTGCCCAGCGGAGCTGATCAAGTGTGGTCAGTGCTTCAATGTTGAGGATGTTGGCCTGGTCGAGGACGCTAATGTTGGTGCGTCTGTCCTCCCAGGGGATTTGTAGTATCTTGCAGAGACATCGTTGTTGGTATTTCTCCAGCGACTTGAGGTGTCTCCTGTACATGGTCCATGTCTCTGAGCCATACAGGAGGGCGGGTATTACTACACCCTGTAGACCATGAGCTTGGTGACAGATTTGAGGACCTGGTCTTCGAACACTCTTCCTCAGGCGGCCGAAGGCTGCACTGGAGGCGCTGTTGAAGCTCGTCGTCAATGTCCGCTCTTGTTGATAAGAGGCTCCTGAGGTATGGGAAATGGTCCACATTGTCCAGGGCCGCGCCGTGGATCTTGATGACTGGGGGGCAGTGCTGTGCGGCGAGGACAGGCTGGTGGAGGACCTTTGTCTTATGGATGTTTAGCATAAGGCCCTTGTTTTCGTATGCCTCAGTAAATACGTCGACTATGTCCTGGAGTTCAGCCTCCGTATGTGCGCAGACGCAGGCGTCATCAATGTACTGTAGCTCCACGGCAGAGGTTGGGGTGGTCTTGGACCTGGCCTGGAGATGGCGAAGGCTGAACAGGTTCCCACTGGCTCTGTAGTTTAGTTCCACTCCAGCGGGGAGCTTGTTGACTGTGAGGTGAAGAATTGCAGCGAGGAAGGTTGAGAAGAGGGTTAGGGCAATGGAGCAGCCCTGTTTGATCCCAGTCCTATGATAACGGCAACAGCACTAGCCTCATGCTATCAACACTGATAATTCACTAGCTCAGCGTCAAATGGGCTCATTTAACTAGCCAGACACTGTTTACAGCAGATTTAGAGGTCCATATGTCAAAGTAAAGTTGGATGTTTGTTCTTGTTTTCCTCTCCCCCTACAGTTTACTTTTAAACGTTAGGAAAGAATGCTTGTTGAACTTTCCTAATCTACTCTGTTGTAACTTGTTGGAAGTATAGATTTGGTCCAGTACTGAAGTGGGGCCTTATAATGTGTGATTGCTAAACTTTATTCTGCAGAACTACAACTTCTAGACAGAGTGCATGCCTAAGTCACACTGCTCTAACTGGCCAATACAGCTAAAGGTGTGATATTTTACAGGCATCTTAAATGCATTTAAATAGCTCTTCCTTCCCCCTTCAATTATTCATTTTGGAGTACTGAAAAACTGTGTACCTCAAACAGCTCCTTTAGAAGAACCAAAGCCAGCAATGAACACCTCTCGGGGTTCTCTAGTGGTTGGCTTGACCAGTGGATAAGAGTAACAATTGGCTCTGAAGGTTTAACTTGTGATTTGAGCCTAGCTGCTGTAACTCGTTGCTCAGAGGAAGTTCCAAACATGGCATGACACAATATTCTCCTGAGATTGCTCACTGAACAGAAAGCAACAAGTAATTCAAGAATCTGTGGGGGAGAAAAACATAAATTTTAATACAGGCTTGAATCATGAGATAATGATTTAGTGTAGTGCCAGTCTAACTTTAGCCTCCATTTTTCTGTATCCATCAGTACACTATTAGAAAAACAACTTGTATTTATATAGCGCCTTTAACGTAGTAAAACATCCCAAGGCACTTCACAGGATTATAACAAGACGAAACAAATAAATCTGACACCGAGCCACATAAGAGATTATGGCAGATTACCAAAACCTTGGTCAAAGAGGTAGGTTTTAAGGAGTGTCTTCTTAAGAGATAGAGAGGCGGTGCGGTTTAGGGAGGAAGTTCCAGAGCTTGTGGCCTACCTAGGAGCTGAAGGCACGGCCAACAACAGTTATAATCAGGAGGGTAAAATTTGAGGAGCTTAGACATCTTGGGAGATTGAGGCTGAAGGAGATTGCAGATATAGGGAGGGGTGAGGTCATGGAGGGATTTGTAAACAAGGATGAGAATTTTGAAATTGAGGCATTGCTTAACCAGGAGCCAGGGGCAATGGATGAGTGGGACTTGGTGCGAGTTAGGACACAGACTGTCGAATTTTGGATGATCTCAAGTTTACATAGGGTAGAATGTGGGAGGAGTGCTTTGGAGTAGTCAAGTCTAGAGAGTTAACAAAGGCATGGATGAGGGTTTCAGCAGCAAATAAACTGAGGCAGGGCGGTGATGGGCAATATTACGGAGGTGTAAACAGGTGGTTTTAGTTATGTCGTGGATGTGGCGGGAAGCTAATTTCAGCGTCAAGTATGACACCTAAGTTGCGAACAGTCTGGTTCAGCCTCAGACAGATGCTAGGGAGATGAATGGAGTCGGTGGCTAGGGAACGCAGTTTGTGGTGGGGACCAAAGACAATGGCTTCGGTCCTCCCAATATTTAATTGGAGAAAATTTCTGATCATCCAGTACTGCATGTTAGACAAGCAGTCTGACAATTTAGAGACCATGGAGGGGTCGAGGGAAGTGGTGGTGAGGTAGAGCTGGGTGTCGTCAACGTACATCTGGAAACTGACGGCATGTTTTCAGATGATGTCGCCAAGGGGCAACATATAGATGAAAAATAGGAGGGGGCCAAGGATAGATCCTTGGGGGACACCAGAGGTAACGATGTGGGAGTGGGAAGAGAAGCCATTGCAAGTGATTTTCTGGCAATGATTGGATAGATAAGAGTGGAACCAGTGCAGTCCCACCCAGGTGGACGGTGGTAGAGAGATATTGGAGGAGAATGGAGTGGTCAACTGTGTCAAAGGCTGCAGACAAGTTAAGAAAGACAAGGAGGGATAGTTTAACTTTGTCACAGTCACAGTCACAAAGGTACTGTGGCAGGAGCTGAAACCAGATCGAAGGGATTCAAATATGGAGTTATGGGAAAGCTGGGCACAGATTTGGGAGGTGACAACACGTTCAAGGACTTGAGAAGAAAGGGAGGTTGGAGTTGGGGCAGTAGCATGCAGGCACAGTGGGGTTCAGGGTTGTTTTTATTTTGAGGAGAGGGGTGGTGACGGCAGATCACTGAAGACCATCAAACGGTTTATGGCTGCCTTCCATTACAGCTGTGCTTCAAGTTTTAAATTTGATTGATTATAGCAGAAAATGGTCAATATTTTCTCTACTACACCTTCTGTTAATGCTGTTACTTGGGCCTGCAGCTTACTGAAATATCAAATTGGTTCCACTCATACTAAAACAAGTAAAAGGAATTGTTTCACTCCATTTGTTGTAAGTTCTGAATATAAAAGAGATGCAAGAGAGAAGTTTCATCAAAATCTTTTAAATATCAGGTTCAAGAGATAAACCCTCCACTAGGGGTTCAATTTTCCCCAGTGATTTGCGCCATTTTTTGGGCATGCGCTGCTTTTTTTGGCCCAAGTTTAAAAAATACAAGTTTCCTCAATCAATGTGCGCCAGCATAATTTAGTTAGGATTTTTTATTTTTTATTTTGTGAGTCATAGGGGGCATAACCTGCCACCCACACCAATTCTGGCCATTTAGACAAGTTCGGCCAGCTCCGATTTACTCCAATTCTTCTTAGGCCGGTGTATGTAGCCTCAGTAGAAAAACCTTCTGGTGAGTTAAGAAAATCGGCGCAGGTAAGTTAATCAGTGCAGCAGATGCCCAAACAGCAGCAGTAGGATAGGCAAGAGAGGGTGGGGGTGGGGGGGGAGCCTTTCAGGCATAGTTACGAGCGGGGACCAGGAGGGAAGAGGCCGTTCGGCCAGGGATAGGTGCGGGGATCGGCACTGGGAAGCCATTTGGCCAGGGATAGGTGCAGGGACCGTGAGGCCATTCGGCCTGGGATAGGAGTGGGGATTGGCATCGGGAGGCCATTCAGCCAGGAATAGGTGCGGGGACCAGGAGACCATTCGGCCGGGGTAGGAGCAGGGACTGGGAAGGGGACTTTAATAATTTAATGGGGATAAGTTGCTGCAATGTTTAATGTGCTTGGTAAATTGCTGCAATGTGTAATGCGCTTGTGCAGGTTGCTGTGAGCTGGATGTTTCACTTTCCAGCCTCAGCCTGCATTGTATCCCTGGTTACCATGGCAACCCAATCTTTTTGGCGCAGATCTTGGGCTCCACCCCCCAAAACTAAACAGGCTAGGCGCTGCCAAAATGAAGAATTCAAATGGGGACACTTGGATGATTTTTTTTATTGGCGTACTTGGGCCCCCAAAAAACGGACATAACCCTTCAAGTACACCAAAAAACAGCTTTGGGGAAAATTGAGCCCTAGGTTTATTGCTGAAATTTGGAACTTGCTTCCCAAAAGGCTACGGATGTTGGATTATTAAAAATTTTCAAGACTGAAATCGATACATTTTTGTTGGACAAGATATTAAGGGATATCAAGTAAAGAGTAACTGGAGTTTCGGTACGGATCAGCCATGATCTTTATAGAATGGAGGCCAGGCTTGAGGGGCTGAATGACCTGCATCTGTTCCTACCTCAGTGTAACAATATTTTTGAAATAAAAGAACACAATGAGAAAAATGCATAAAAATTAAAGCATGCTCATAAACCAACTTTTATAGACGGACAGGACACCCATTTTGAGCAACAATTCACCATAGCCGATTCAAAAATAACAGTAGTTCAGTTATGGTAGCGGTTGGTCACTTTGACCCCCTCTCCGAGTTTAATCGGCAAAATCCAGTGAAAGCTCACTGGCTTCTTCTGGGACAAAGGAAGCACTATGCCTGTCCTGCTGTTACAAATCACCTGTATCCAGGTTGCAAATTTCGACCTACAAATCCTGTACATAGTGGATCCTACCAAATGGTGTGACCTGGTGACGTTCTTGCCACCAGATGCAGGCTGAACTATGACAGGCAGCTCTTTTTCATAAAGTTACATAGAATACTTGGGTCCTTGCAGCAGCTGCCTGTCTTTTATCAGGACCTGATCAGAGTCTGGAATATGGCTGCCTCTGGCAGGAGCTCTTCAGTCAGAGGTAGCGGCCATTCTGATGGAGCCGCTGCTTCGAAATCCATATTTCCGCATGGTCGGATTTGGTGACACGTGGCTGAAAGAGAGGAAGGCCCTGGCTATGAAGGAAAGCAGAGTCAGGGACGCACTGAATGGTGGTGGAACAGGCTGGATTTCGCCAGGACTATTAGCAGCCAAGTGTACTGGCGCAACATCAAGCCTGCGGCCAACCAGGCGCAGAATATCACACTTGGTCCCGACTCCAAGTGTCCCGAGGAGGATCAAGGGTGTGGAGCAATTCCGTTGCGAGAAATTATCAGTATGAGGCCCTGAAACCGCCCTCAGAAACCTCTGTCTCATAACTTGAGCAGTCTCTCTAAAATTCCATCCATGTCATACCACACTTCATGGAGGGATTTTCTGTATAGACTACTCCTGACCACACTCCACTTCCTTGCTCCTGTCTACTGCCCGGGCATGTCCTGGTGTTCCATCCTGCCGTCAGACAAAAGTCCCCCAATGTAAAGCTCTCTCTGTGAGGATCCTTCCCTACACAACTGGGAATCTGGAGTAGAGAGTATTGCATATCACAATCAATGGTAGTGCAGAGGAAGTGGAGGATAAGAAATAACCTGGTTACAGAGAAATAGAAGATTGCTGAGGTAGTGTGGGAATGGCTATGAAGATTTGAAAGAGGTGATTGGGACCATGAAGTCAATCTATAGGAGCTACTGAAGCTTGGAAGAATTAAGGCAACAGAAGTGCAGATAAGAACACAGATTGCAGCATTCTGGATAGGCTGCAGATTGTGCAGGCTGGGTAGGAGAGCATTAGAGAAGTTGAACCTCGAGATGAAACACCTTCAGCATAACAGCACTACATGTAGAGAGAAAATCACAAGATGGAAAGGGAAAAAGTAAGATCATATACATTCCTTCCTTTGAGTAGGATAGAAAATGTCTTCAAGATTTGAGCAAGTTGTTCAGTTAAGTTATGTAAATTACACCATGCTGTAACAAGACTAATATGAGCAAAACCACTTTCAAAGATAATATTCCAGAGGACACTGCAACCCTAGACTTCAAAACTCTTGCTAAATTAAATAAAAATGAAACATTTATGGTTATATTTGTGATTTACCCAAGAATTAAATATCACATACCTTGGCTGCCGAATCAGAGTCCTTACCACTCAGAAGACCGAGTACTTGACACAGGCATGATTTAAAGTGTTCATACCTAAAATGAGAGAAAAAAGCTTGAACAGTCACTTTTTCAACATCCACCATTTCTTAAATTGTTGCTACCAACATGTACATCAAAAGTCTTCATAACTTCTCTTTTTTTTTATTGCTTTGAATTATGATGACAATACAATCACTAGGAGGTTTAACAAATTGAAATGTAGGAAAGCAGTAATTACAGGCACATACACCCAACAGAATAAACTTTTACTTATTTCATTGTAGATTTGAGCAAAGAGGGTCATGTTATTTTAGGAAGTAGTGAATCCCTCTTGTTCAAAGTTAATTTTATATTTAAATAGGAAAGTCTTGTCCTAACTTCAGCTATACCTCTTTTAGCTAGTAGGGCAATTAAGCAGGTGTTTGGTGTTGGTGCCACCTTCAAAGAACTTACATAGAGAAACCAAAATTCTCATCAATTTTTCAAAAAAAGCCTACCCAAACGACTACATTTATCACTTTTTAAAAAGAGTAAAGTATAGTTAGGGGAAATTCAAGTCTAAACTTCAGATCAGCATATCTAATTTTAGATTTCCAAAAGGAAAACCAAGTTTAGAAAGAAAGAATTTGCATTTATATAGCACCTTTCACAACCTCAGGACGATCAAAAGAATTTTACAGCCAATGATGTACCTCTGATGTGTAGTCGCTATTGTAATGCAGGAAACAAGGCATAAGAACATAAGAACATAAGAACATAAGAATTAGGAACAGGAGTAGGCCATCTAGCCCCTCGAGCCTGCTCCGCCATTCAAAAAGATCATGGCTAATCTAGCCGTGGACTCAGCTCCACTTACCCGCCCGTTCCCCATAACCCTTAATTCCCTTATTGGTTAAAAATCTATCTGTGATTTGAATACATTCAATGAGCTAGCCTCAACTGCTTCCTTGGGCAGAGAATTCCACAGATTCACAACCCTCTGGGAGAAGAAATTCCTTCTCAACTCGGTTTTAAATTGGCTCCCCCGTATTTTGAGGCTGTGCCCCCTAGTTCTAGTCTCCCCGACCAGTGGAAACAATCTCTGCCTCCATCTTGTCTATCCCTTTCATTATTTTAAATGTTTCTATAAGATCACCCCCTCATCCTTCTGAACTCCAACGAGTAAAGACCCAGTCTACTCAATCTATCATCATAAGGTAACCCCCCTCATCCCCGGAATCAGCCTAGTGAATCATCTCTGTACCCCCTCCAAGGCTAGTATATCCTTCCTTAAGTAAGGTGACCAAAACTGCACGCAGTACTCCAGGTGCGGCCTCACCAATACTCTGTACAGTTGCAGCAGGACCTCCCTGCTTTTGTACTCCATCCCTCTCACAATGAAGGCCAAAATTCCATTTGCCTTCCTGATTACCTGCTGCACCTGCGAACTAACTTTTTGGGGCCTCGTGGCCTAATGGTTAAGGCGTCTGACTACGGTTATAACCACGCAGTTAGCAGAAGATTGCAGTTTCGAGTCCTGCCACGGTCCATTAGCTCGCTGCCTGAAATTTTATCCAAAAGAGTTTCATGCACAAGGACCCCCAGGTCCCGCTGCACCGCAGCATGTTGTAATTTCTCCCCATTCAAATAATATTCCCTTTTACTGTTTTTTTTTTCCCTCCCCGCCAAGGTGGATGACCTCACATTTTCCAACATTGTATTCCATCTGCCAAACCTTAGCCCATTCGCTTAACCTATCTAAATCTCTTTGCAGCCTTTCTGTGTCCTCTACACAACCCGCTTTCCCACTAATCTTTGTGTCATCTGTAAATTTTGTTACACTACACTCTGTCCCCTCTTCCAGGTCATCTATGTAGGCAGCCAGTTTGCACACAGCAGGTCCCACAAACAGCATTGAGATAATGACCAGATAATCTGTCTTTGTGATGTTGGTTGAGGGATAAACATTGGCCAGGACACCGGGGAGAACACCTCTGCTCTTATTTCAATAGTGCCATGGGATCTTTTACATCCACCTGAGAGGGCAGACAAGGCCTAGGTTTAACTATCTAGATTATGTGATCAAAGTCTCTGGAGTGCTACCTTCTGACTCAGAGGCGAGAGTGCTACCACTAAGCCAAGGTTATTTAGGTTCCACAATAGTTTTTTCTTAATATTTTGACAGTTCCACAGTAAATACTAATATTGTAAAATGCAAATTTAAACATAATTAAGCCTCCCAATTAATTTGCATAATTGCAATCAAATACAAAATTGCATATATATAGCGCTTTCCACATCACCAGGACATACAATCATAGAAAATCACAGCATCGTGTCTGTGCTGGCCAACAAAGAACTATCTTGGATATGCACTTGAAGTGCCGTAAACTACAAGTACTTTTTAAATGCTGAGGGTTTCTGCCGCTACCATCCTTTCAGGCAGTAAGTTCCAGACCACCACCACCCACTGCATGAAAACAAATTTTCCTCAAATCCCCTCTAAACCTCCTACCAATTACTTTAAATCTATAACCCCTGGTTATTGAATCCTCTGCTAAGGGAAATAGGTCCTTCCTATTCTCTGGTTGGCAACCAGTAACTAGTGGGGTGCCGCAGGGATCAATGCGGGACCCCAACTATTTACAATCTATATTAGTGACTTGGAAGAAGGGACTGAGTGTAACATAGCCAAGTTTGCTGACAATACAAAGATGGGAGGAAAAGCAATGTGTGAGGACACAAAAAATCTGCAAAAGGACATAGACAGGCTAAGTGAATGGGCAAAAATTTGGCAGATGGAGTATAATGTTGGAAAGTGTGAGGTCATGCACTTTGGCAGAAAAAAAATCAAAGAGCAAGTTATTATTTAAATAGAGAAAGATTGCAAAGTGCCACAGTACAGCGGGACCTGGGGGTACTTGAGCATGAAACACAAAAGGATAGTATGCAGGTACAGCAAGGGATCAGGAAGGCCAATGGTATCGGCCTTTATTGCAAAGGGGATGGAGTATAAAAGCAGGGAAGTCTTGCTACAGCTATACAGGGTATTGGTGAGGCCATACCTGGAATACTGCGTGCAGTTTTGGTTTCCATTTTTACGAAAGGATATACTTACTTTGGAGGCAGTTCAGAGAAGGTTCACTGGGTTGATTCGGGCGATGAGGGGGTTGACTTATAAGGAAAGGTTGAATAGATTGGGCCTCTACTCATTGGAATTCAGAAGAATGAGAGGTGATCTTATCGAAACGTATAAGATTATGAGGGGGCTTGACAAGGTGGATGTTTCCACTGATAGGGAAGACTAGAACTCGAGGGCACGATCTTAGAATAAGGGGCCACCCATTTAAAAACAGAGATGAGGAGAAATTTGAGATGAGGGTTGCAAATCTATGGAATTCGCTGCCTCAGAGAGCTGTGGATGCTGGGACATTGAATAAATTTAAGACAGAAATAACAGTTTCTTAAATGATAAGGGAATAAGGGGTTATGGGGAGCGGGCGGGGAAATGGAGCCGAGTCCATGATCAGATCAGCCATGATCATATTGAATGGCGAGGGGCCGTATGGCCTACTCCTGCTCCTATTTCTTATGTTCTTATCCACTCTATCTAGGCCCCTCATAATTTTATACACCTCAATTAGGTTTCCCCTTAGCCTCCTCTGTTCCAAAGAATACAACCCCAGCCTGTCCAATCTTTCCTCATAGCTAAAATTCTCCAGTCCTGGCAACATCCTCATGAATCTCCTCTGTACCCTTTCTAGTGTAATCACAGTGTGACCACTCTAAAACTAGTGTTTTATCAAGTTCAAGCATAATCTGCCTGCTCTTATATTTTATGCCTCGGCTAATAGTCAGGTATCCTGTATGCCTTCTTAACCAGCTTATCTACCTGTCCTATCTTCAGGGATCTATGGATATAAACTCTAAAGTCCCTCTGTTCCTCTACATACCTCAGTGTCCTACCATTTATTGTGTATTCCCTTGCCTTGATCGCCCTCCCCAAATGTATTACCTCACACTTCTCTGGATTGAATTCCATCTGCCCACCTGACCAGTCCATTGATATCTTCCTGCAGTCTACAGCTTTCTTCATTATCAACCACGTGACCAATTTTTGTATCTTCTGCAAACTTCTTAATCATACACCCTACATTCAAGTCTAAATCATTGATATATATACACACCACAAAAAGCAAGGGACCTAGTACTGAGCCCTGCGGAATCCCACTGGAAACAGCCTTCAAGTCACAAAAATACCCGTCGACGATTACCTTTTGCTTCCTGCCTCAGCCAATTTTGGATCCAACTTGCCATTTTGCCTTTGATTCCATGGGCTTTTACTTTCGTGGCCAGTCTGCCACGTGGAACCTTGTCAAAAGCCTTGCTAAAATCCATATACACTACATCAAACGCACTACCCTCATCGACCCTCCTTGCTACCTCCTCAAAAAGTTCAATCAAGTTAGTCAGACACGACCTTCCCTTCACTGACCTCAATTAATCCGTATCTTTCTAAATAAAGATTTATCCTGTCCCTCAGAATTTTTTCCAATCATTTTTCCACCACCGAGGTTAGGATGATTGGCCTGTAATTACTCGGTCTATCACTTTCTTGCTTTTTAAACAATGGTACAACTTTAGCAGTCCTCTTGCACTACATCTGTAACCAGAAAGGATTAGAAAATAATGGTCAGAGTCTCTGCTATTTCCTCTCTTGCTTCTCTTAACAGCCTGGGATACATTTCATCCAGGCCTGGGGATTTATGTACTTTCAAAGATGCTAAACCCCTTCCTCTCTCACAATGTTTATTTCATCTACTATTTCACAATCTGCAAGACATCAAAGCTGACAATGCAGTCGCCCTCAGTACAGCATCGGAATATCAGTCTAGCTTATGCACTCAATTCTGGAGTAAGATTCAAACCTTAAACCTTCTGATTCTGAGGGAATAAAGATATAAAAGCTGAAAAGACTACCAACTGGGTAGTGCTGTACACAGTGATCAAGCAGCTCTGGATCTATCTGAAGTGCTCCTCTTCAGTATTCCTACATTACAACAATGACTACGTTTCAAAAAGTACTTCATTGGCTGTAAGGTGCATTGGGACGTCCAGTGGTCGTAAAAGGCACTATATAAATGCCAAGTTCTATTTTTAAGTTTGCGGGTGACACCAAATTGGGGGGGGAACGGGTGGAGGGGGGGGGGGGGGGAGGCGGGGGGAAAGATAGTCAACACTCAAGAGGATTACAACAAATTACAAGAAGACATTAATAAACTTGCAGGCTGGGCATATAATTGGCAAATGAATTTCAATACAGATAAATGTGAGGTAATATATTTTGGTAAGAAAAATATGGAGGTCATGTGTTACTTGGAAAATAAGAATCCAAATGAAGTAGAAGAACAAACAGATCTCCAAATACAAATACACAAATCACAAAGTAGCAATGTAGGTTAATAAGGCCATAAAATAGCATGGTTTATTTTTAGAGGGATAGAATTGAAAAGTAGAAAAGTTATGCTAAACTTGTATCGAACCTTGGTTAGACCACACTTGCATTACTGTGTGCAATTCTGGTCACATTATAAACAGGATATAGAGGCACTGGAGAGGGTGCAAAAAGTTTCACAGGGATGGAACCAGAAATGCAAGGTTAAACCCATCAGGAAAGGGTGGAAAGGCTGGGTCTCTTTTCTTGGGTGACCAAATAGAGGTCTTTAAAATTATGAAAAGCTTTGATAGAGTAGACACAGAGAATGTTTCAACTTGTGGAGAAGAGGAAAACTAGAGACCATCAATACAAGATAGTCACCAAGAAATCGGAAGAAATCTGAAATAGCTGATCTATATGAATTTAAAAAAAAAAATTTTAAGCTTGTGGCACATTTTTACTATTTTGCATAAAAAGATTAGGTTGGCATTTTGAACAGACAGTACCCTCCCTAGACTTTCCTTCCAGCTTAGGAATTGTAGACCTGCAGCTATTATGAGAAATGTAGATCCACAGCTAATGGTTCAAAAAAAAACAGTATGGAGCTTCCTGACCAGAAGTTCACACGTGCAATTCTCCTACAACAAAGCCAGCAAATACTTCACCTTTGGAGGAAATCTGCAATCTTAGGATTCTTAATGAGATCCACCAGCAGATCTACAGTATATTTTCTGGTCAGTGTCCCATCTCCATTGACAAGAATATTAAATATAAGCTGAAAGGTCTGATGGATATTCCTGGCATGAAACAGCTGTGTTTAAAAACAAAGAGAACATTTAAGGGAGAACATCAAAATGAGAGAATGAACACCTTGGTATCTCAGTCCATTGACAAACACTTTACCTACAATAATTTGAATAGGTCACATTGCTTCTAACACGCAACACCTCTCAAAGCATTTGGGGTAGTTCTGTAAACTAGCAGGTCAATCGGGATTTACCTCCACTACAATGCTTTTAATCCAGCCCCCCTCCCCACAACCCCCCCTCCACCCCCCACCCACACCCCCCTCCCACACCCCCCTCCACCCCACCCATACCCCCCTCCACCCCACCCATACCCCCCTCCACCCCCCACCCCACCCATCAGCCAGATGTTTACCATTCACAGAAACCCATCACCACATTCAGTAGGCTCCAAACAGCTACTAAGAAACTCGCGCAGGTAGAATTTTGTTGCGCAATACGGTGCACAAGCACTCATTATAGGAGCATTTTCCACTTGCCCATGTCCAGACAGCTTAAGTGCAGATTAGCAATGCTAAGGCCTATGGATCCAGGTGTGCACAGTGTTCTGCTCGAGTTTAACCAGCAACTACAAGCCTACCCATCTCCCTCCATATAAACTCTCCTACCCAGAAAGTTCTGACGAAGGGTCATTGTTTCTCTCTCCACAGATACTGCCTGACCTGCTGAGTATTTACAGCATTTTCTGCTTTTATTCCAATTAACATTCACCTATGCTCACTGACCTACATTGGCTCCCAGACCACCAACATCTGAATTAAAAAATTCTCATCCTTGTGTTCAAACCCCTTACATGGCCTAGCCCCTTCCTATCTCTAACTTCCTCCGGCCTTATAAACCTCCAGGAACTCTGCGGTCATTCAACTCTAGCCTCCTGTGCTTCCCACACTTACTTTGCTTGACTATGCCTTCAACCATCTAAGCCTTAAAGCTCTGGAATTAACTCCCTAAAATTCTCCGCCTCTCTTCTCCTTTAAGCCGCTCCTTAAAACCTGCCACTTTGACCAAGATCTGTCCTCATGTCTCAGTCAGTGTCTATTTTCTTCTGATTACCTTCCTGTGACGTGCCTTGGGATGTTTTACTACCTTAAAAGGCGCTATATAAATGTAGGTTTATATTTTCCTCATTTAATTTACGCAATTATACTTTCAAAAAGGCACACAAAAAATGTCCATGCCCACTGTAAGTGGAACTGAAAGAGATACTAATTGATCACCAGAACAGCTGAAATACATGATACCTTACTTCTGCTAAGCCAGTATGATTGAGCAGTAAAGATGAACAAGGATCGAGAAAAGAAAATGACCAAATCCAAGTTCAGTTTTAAAAAACAAAGCTGATGCTTTCAAAAAGGACTGAGTAGACCTACAGTTCATCTTTGATCTTGACATTTAATATGTTCATGAACTCATCCACCAAAAAATGCAAACAAGCCTAAGAAAATATATAGTCATGCAATATTACTCAATTAGTCCCTAAAATGTTATGCATCAACAGTTAGCAGTACAATGTATAGTAGTATAGACTTTTATGACAAAAGTTCAAGAACTAGATCAATAAAAGTAATTTCAGATCTTACCTTCTCTCCTACCTCTTCATTGAGTGTTAGGCTTGCCAGTATAGAAAGTGCAAAAACCACCACAGTCAAACTACTGTGAGCTAAGAATTTAATAAGAGACCGATAAAATCCCTTTATGTAGTTCTGTGGAAATGACAACATAAAAGTGAGAAAATTCAACTAAATATTTATTCAGTTGCTAATCAAGCACCACAAAATCTATTACTGCAGTCTACTCTTAACATAATTCAAACTAAAAACTTCCAGTTATTTCAAACTGAAAATGCAAAAGCATTCCTTGATTCAAATTCCCTCCCCAAATGGGTTTGGTAAAATCTGCTGCTTACTTCAAATTTAACAGTGATAAATATCAGGCCTCTAGGTATGGCAGCCCTCCCCACTAAGTGTACTGAACCACTGAGTGGAGACTGTAATTTCGGGAGCAAGATCAAGCACATGGCTAGTCAAAGTACAAAAGCTCTGCCATTCAAGACAAATAAAAGATCAAATATATGGAAGAACATCCTGGGGAAATGAAAGGCATAGCACAGAAAGTGAACATCATACCACAATCCTCTCAACTTATTGGAAAATGCACACGAACATAAGAAACAGGAGGAGTAGGCCATTTGGCCCCTTCAGCCAGCTCCGCCATTCAATAAGATCATGACTGATCTGATCATGGGCTCAGCTCCACTTCCCTGCCCACTCCCCATAACCCTTATCGCTCAAAAATCTGTCTGTCTCCGCCTGAAATATATTCAATGACCCAGCCTTCACAGCTCTCTGGGGTAGAGAATTGCATAGATTTACAACCCTCAGAAGAAATTCCGAGACTATGCCCCCTAGTTTGAGATTCCCCCACGAGTGGAAATAACCTCTCTGCATCTACCTTGTCGAGCCCCCTCATTATCTTATGTCTCAATAAGATCACCTCTCATTCTTCTTCTGAACTCCAATGAGTACAGGCCCAACCTGCTCAACCTTTCTTCATAAGTCAACCCCTTCATCTCAGGAATCAACCGAGTAAACCTTCTCTGAACTGCCTCCAATGCAAGTATATCCCTGCTAAAATAAGGAAACCAAAACTGCACGCAGTACTCTAGATGTGGCCTCACCAGTACCCTGTAACATTGTAGCAGGACTTCTCTGCTTTTATACTCCTCCCCCCTTGTAATAAAGGCCAACATTCCATTTGCCTTCTTGATTACGTGCTGTACCTGCATACTAGCTTTTTGTGTTTCATGCACAAGGGCCTCCAGCATTTTGTAATTTTTCTCCATTTAAATAATTTGCTTTTTTATTTTTTTTGCCCAAGTGGATAACCTCACACTTCCCTACATTATACTTCATGTGCCAAATTTTTGCCCACTCACTTAGCCTGTCTATATCCCTTTGCAGAGTTTTTGTGCCCTCCTCACAATTTGCTTTCCCATCCATCTTTGCATAATCAGCAAACTTGGCTGCATTATGTAGAAACATACAAAATAGGTGCAGGAGTAGGTCATTCGGCCCTTCGAGCCTGCACCACCATTCAATATGATCATGGCTGATCATGCAACTTCAGTACACCATTCCTGCTTTCTCTCCATACCCCTTGATCCCTTTAGCCATAAGGGCTACAACTCCCTTTTGAATATATCTAATGAACTGGCCTCAACAACTTTCTGTGGTAGAGAATTCCACATGCTCACAACTCTGAGTGAAGAAGTTTCTCCTCATCTCAGTCCTAAATAGCTTACCCTTTATCCTTAGACTGTGACCCCTGGTTCTGGAATTCCCCAACATCGGGAACATTCTTCCTGCATCTAACCAGTCCAATCCCGTCAGAATTTTATATGTTTCTATGAGATCCCCGCACATTCTTCTAAATTCCATTGAATATAAGCCGAATCGATCCAGTCTTTCTTCATACGTCATTCCTGTCATCCCGGGAATCAGTCTGGTGAACCTTCACTGCACTCCCTCAATAGCAAGAATGTCCTTCCTCAGATTAGGGGACCAAAACTGTACACAATATTCCAAGTGTGGCCTCACCAAGGCCCTGTACAACTGCAGTAAGACCTCCCGGCTCCTATATTCAAATCCTCTCGCTATGAAGGCCAACATGCCATTTGCCTTCTTCACCGCCTGCTGTACATCTATGCCAACTTTCAATGACACCTACGTCTCATTGTACCTGTCCTTTTACTAATCTGTCACCACTCAGATAATAATCTGCCTTCCTGCTTTTACCACCAAAGTGGATAACCTCACATTTATCTACATTATACTGCATCTGCCGTGTATTTGCCCACTCACCTAACCTGCCCAAGTCACCCTGCAGCCTCTTAGCATCCTCCTCACAGCTCACACTGCCACCCATCTGCAAACTTGGAGATATTACATTCAATTCCTTTGTCTAAATCATTAATGTATATTGCAAATAGCTGCACTGAGCCCTGCAGCACCCCACTACTCACTGCCCGCCATTCTGAAAAGGATCAGTTTATCCCGACTCTCTGCTTCCTGTCTGCCAACCAGTTCTCTATCCACGTCAGTACATTACCCCCAATACCATGTGCTTTAATTTTGCACACCAATCTCTTGTGTGGGACCTTGTCAAAAGCCGTTTGAAAGCCCAAATACACCACACCCACTGGTTCTCCCTTGTCCACTCTACTCGTTACATCCTTAAAAAATTCTAGAAGATTCGTCAAACATGATTTCCCTTTCATAAATCCATGCTGACTTGGACCGATCCCGTCACTGCTTTCCAAATGCACTGCTATTTCATCTTTAACAATTGATTCCAACATTTTCCCCACTACTGATGTCAAGCTAACCAGTCTATAATTACCAGTTTTCTCTCTCCCTCCTTTCTTAAAAAGTGGTGTTACATTAGCTACCCTCCAGTCCATAGGAACTGATCCAGAGTCAATAGACTGTTGGAAAATGATCACCAATGCATCCACTATTTCTAGGGCCACTTCCTTAAGTACTCTGGGATGCAGACTAACAGCCTTCAATCCCATCAATTTCCCCAATAAGAATTTCCTTCAGTTCCTCCTTTTCACTGGACCCTCGGTCCCCTAGTATTTCCGGAAGGTTATTTGTGTCTTCCTTCGTGAAGACAGAACCAAAGTATTTATTCAACTGGTCCGCCATTTCTTTGTTCCCCATTATAAATTCACCTGAATCTGACTGCAAGGGACCTACATTTGTCTTCACTAATCTTTTTCTCTTCACATATCTATAGAAGTTTTTGCAGTCAATTTTATGTTCCCAGCAAGCTTCCTCTCATACTCCATTTTCCCCCTCCTAATTAAACCCTTTGTCCTCCTCTGCTGAATTCTAAAATTCTCCCAGTCCTCAGGTGTGCTGCTTTTTCTGGCCAATTTATATGTCTCTTCCTTGGATTTAACACTATCCTTAATTTCCTTTGTTAGCCACGGTTGAGCCACCTTCTCTGTTTTATTTTTACTCCAGACAGGGATGTACAATTGTTGAAGTTCATCCATGTGATCTTTAAATGTTTGCTATTGCCTATCCACCATCAACTCTTTAAGTATCGTTCGCCAGTCTATCCTAGCCAATTCACATCTCATACCATCGAAGTTACCTTTCCTTAGGTTCAGGACCCCAGTCTCTGAATTAACTGCATCACTCTCCGTCTTAATAAAAAATTCTACCATATTATGGTCACTCTTCCCCAAGGGGCCTCGCACAAGAAGATTGCTAATTAGTCCTTTCTAATTACACATTACCCTGTCTAGGATGGCCAGCCCTCTAGTTGGTTCCTCGACATATTGGTCTAGAAAACCATCCCGAATATACTCCAGGAAATCCTCCTCCACCACATTGCTACCAGTTTGGTTAGCCCAATCAATATGTAGATTAAAGTCGCCCATGATAACTGCTGTACCTTTATTGCACGCATCCCTAATTTCTTGTTTGATGCTGTCCCCAACCTCTACTACTGTTTGGTGGTCTGTACACAATAACTATTAGCATTTTCTGCCCTTTGGTATTCCATAGCTCCACTCATCATCCAAGCTAATGTCCTTCCTTACTATTGCGTTAATTTCCTCTTTAACCAGCAACGCCACCTCACCCCTCACCTCTTTTTCCTTTCTGTCTATCCTTCCTGAATGTTGAATACCCCTGGATGTTGAGTTCCCAGCCTTGGTCACCCTGGAGCCATGTCTCCGTGATGTCAATTACATCATATCCGTTAACAGCTATCAGCGCCGTTAATTTGTCCACCTTATTACGAATACTCCTTGCATTAAGGCACGTTCTGATTACATGCATTTCAATTGTTGGTTTGGTGTTCAACGGCTAAAAAAAAAATTAGTGTCCCTGTACTGTTTCATTAAAATTACTCAATTCAAAGTACTGGATAATTTGATTCTTTTTGAGCAGAGCAGAACTTACTATTAATAGGAATAGATTCTACAATCAGATTCTACTCCAGTCATAATTTCAGTTAAGTATATTCCAAACAGAAAAAATATTACATTAATGTAGAAATAAATTTCTTACCAAAGACTTTAGATAGACTTGAACAGAAAGGTTGTGACGACACAGGTTTGCCATCAACCCTAGACATGGCATAGTTAGCTCATCTTCTGGAGTTTGACTATATTAGAACAGAATTTATAAATTTACATTAATTAGTTCATCTGGAATTAATCCATTAAAGATATTAAAGTGGCATCTTTCTATCTGCAATAAGGTGCTTAATATGAAGCCTGCAAATAAAATCAATGTCAACAACAATGTAAATAACACAACAGGCTGCAGCAGCAGCAACTGGGGGGGGTGCGGGGGGCGGGTGGGGAGGAGAAAAGAGAAAGCCTGAACTGCGGCAACTCAGACCTAGAGGAGCAAATACTTCACCTTATAAGCCCGCAGGTGGCCATCCCCGTGGCTGTGGGGACTGCCGAGCCCACTGCGGTCATCATTGGTAAATGAAACCCTTCCTCTCATCCCACCTTCCACTTCAAGCAGAAGGCCTCATCATTTAGCTGCTCCACATTCTGACCATCTTTCTTCCTGCATGCCTGTTCCCCTGACCTCAGCTTAACGCCACTCTTGTGCCATTTAGACACTGCCCCAGCCCAGCCTGTGCCTGAGCACCCCCCCACCCTAGTCTGCAGGGAGAAGAAATGGGGGAGGAGGATGATGATGCAAGCACCGCGTCACTGCTTCTCACACTCGCACGCACCAGCTCAGATAATGGGAGTATGCGGTCGTTACAGTTGAGCTTAGGAGAGGAGCCTACACTGGGTGATGCAACGGGGCCCAGCGGGCTGCAACATGGTCAAGGGGTAAGGCAAGCACAGGAGCCAGCTCCCCGGAGGGTGAGTTTGCACGTGAGTTCTGCTCTATAGGATATCATTGGAGAAGCATTTGAACAAAGGGTGATGGGCCTTGCACTCAGACATGATAGAAGCAAGGATAAGGGTGCCAAAGAGCCTGTCACAAGTGGTAAGAAGCGTGGAGGAATCCACCTCCCGCATTGTTAACAGCTCTGCGCACACCATGGAACCCATCATTGCCAGTGTGCAGACGATAATGGACTCCCAGACAGACCCAGACCTCATTGAGATGTCTCATGGGCGATGTGGCAGCTTCTATTTAGGCACAGGCAGAAGCAATGCAACATCTTGCTGCTGCAATAGTCAATGGCTGCTCGCATGGATGCTCAGACTGCTCTCGTTCAGTCTCAGCATGATGCCTCGCAACATCTTGGTGATGTCATGCAGTCTGAACTGCATGCCACGTAAGCCCCGAGTGCTGCCATCACCGCTGGGTCCATCACGGATCACACGGCGCCACAGCAAACCAGCAATCTGTGCTCCATCAGATTGCTGCGGACACTGAGGTGCTGCCTCGGGGGAGTGGCACTGGCTCAGTGGAGCGGCACTGGCTCAGTGCAGCAGGAACCTGCTGTCCTCTCAGGACGACAGCATTTCTGATCCCACCACTGCCACTCCGTCATTGCAACTATCCACGGTTGTCGGCCAGCCAGAGGTGCTTCAGTCTGCAGCCAGGCCTTCCAGGTCCAAAGCTGGTCAAGGGCGTCCTAGAAGGCCATCTGTAGTCACTGGCCCGGAAAAACAGCAGCCTTCCACCAGCCTTGCTGCAGCCATAGAGGAGACACTTGGGCATAGTAGGTTTACATAAAATGGTATATAAGATGTACAAGGGTGAATTATATAAGTTATGTTAATGTAGTGCTTTTTACACAGAAATATTGATTTTCATCTTTACTGTTTGGTCTTGTATCTCATTTCATTGTTGGGCATGTGGTCAGGATGGAAAGGCTCATTGATGTGTTTATGGGGAGGCACAATGGAAGTGTTAAACGGTGAGGATCTTATTAGAACCGAGATCTTATGAATTGTCTCGGACCTCCCTTGCAGTATCGGAACGCTGTTGGTGCTTCCTGCCTGCTGGCTGTGCCTCCTCCTGATCCTGCAGCTCCTCCTCCTCCTCCTCCTCGTCCTGAAGTGCAACGGCTATGTCTTCAGCCAATGGCTGTGCCCTCATGATTGTCAGGTTGTGAAGCTTGCAGCAGACGACGACAAATAGGGGCACCCGGTCAGGCGAGTACTGCAGGACTTCTCCTGAGCGGTCAAGGCAGCGGAACCATTGCTTCAGCACTCCGATGGTCTGCTCAATGATGCTCCTGGGGGTGGAATGATTGCCATTGTAAGAGTGCTGGGCAGGGGTGGTGGTGTTGCAGGGGGGTGTCATGAACCAGGTGCATAGCCCTTGTCTCCGAGGTGCCAGCCAGAGCTGAAACAGAGCTGACGCAGGATGAAGGCATTGTGGCTGCTACCAGAATAGCAGGTATTAACAGCCTTTATTGTGCATGTATGGTCACACACCAACTGGACAGTGAGCGAGTGGTATCCTTTTTGGTTTCAAAAGATTTCAGGATTGCGGTGCGGAGCCCTCAAGGCAGTGTGTGTGCAGTCTATGGCACCCTGCACCATGGGGAAGCCAGCTGCTTCTGTCTAGTTATGGGAAGAGAGATGTATTCCATCCTCCTTCTGTACAGAGCATCTGTGACATCACAAATAGTGCAATGGCAGCAAACTGTGATATCCTGGTGATGTCTGCTGTGGCTCCCTGGAAAGATCCATTGGCATAGAACTGGAGGGCGATGGTGCCCTTCACCGCCACAGAGAGAGCAACTCAAACTTGGAGGCTTGTAAGAAAGGTACAGCAATAATCATTGGTGATTATAATCTTCATATTGATTGGGCAAATCAAATTGGCAAAGATAGCCTTGAGGAAGAGTTCATGGAGTGTATTCGGGATGGTTTCTTAGAACAACATGTTGTGGAAACAACCAGGGAGCAGACTATTTTAGATCTGGTAATATGTAATGAGACTGGAGTGATTAATGATCTCATAATAAAGGATCCTCTTGGGAAGAGTGATCGTAGCATGGTAGAATTTCAAATTCAGTTTGAGGGTGAGAAAGCTAGGTCTCAAAGTAGTGTCCTGAATGTAAATAAAGGCAATTACAAAGGTATGAAGGCAGAATAGGCTAAAGTGAACTGGGAAAATATATTAAAGGGTAAGACGGTAATAAGCAGTGGCAGACATTTAAGGAGATATTTCATAACTCTCAGCAAAGATATATTCTAGTGAGAAAGAAAGACTTTAAGAGAAGGATGAACCATCCGTGGTTAGCCATGGAAGTAAAGGATGGCATCAAAATGAAACCAAAGGCATACAATGTTGCGAAGAATAGTGGAAGGCCAGAGGATTGGGAAATTTTTTGAAACCAGCAAAGTAAGACTAAAAAAAATGAGAGAAGATAGTTTGAGAGAGTAAACTAGCAAGAAATATAAAAACAGACAGCAAGAGCTTCCTCAGGTAAATAAAAAGGAAGAGAATAGCTAAAGAAAATGTTGGTCCCTTAGAGGATGAGACTGAGGAATTAATAATGGGAAACAGGGAAATAGCAGACTCTGAACAAATATTTTGTATCGGTCTTCATGGTAGAAGACATTAAAAGCACCCAATAATTGATAATCAAGGGCTATTGGGAGGGGGGAAAACTTAAAACAATCATCACTAAAGAAAAAGTACTAGGCAAACTAATAGGACTAAAGGTGGACAAGTCCCTTGGACCTAATGGCCTGCATCCTTGGGTCTTAAAAGAAGTGGCTGCAGAGGTTGTAATCTACCAAAATTGCCTGGATTCTGGAGTGGTCCCAGTGGATTGGAAAACTGCAAATGCAACACCCCTATTTAAGAAAGGAGAGAGACAGAAAGCAGAAAGCTATAGGCCAGTGAGTCCAACATCTGTCATTGGGAAATTGCTGACGTCCATTATTAAAAGAAGTAGTAGCAGAACATTAAGAATAGCATAATACAATCAAGCAGAGTCAGCATGGTTTTATGAAAGGGAAATCATGTTCAACAAACTTGCTAGAGTTCTTTGAGGATGTAACAAGCAGGGTGGATAAAGGGGAACCAGTAGATGTCGGGTATTTAAATTTTCAGAAGGCATTCGATAAGGTGCCACATAAAAGGTTACTGCACATGCTAAGAGCTCACAGGGTTGGGGGTAACATATTAGCATGGATAGAAGATTGGCTAACTAATAGAAAACAGAGAGTCGGGATAAATGGATCATTTTCAGGTTGGCAAACTGTAATTAGTGGAGTGCCACAATGATCAGTGCTGGGGCCTCAACTATTTACAGTCTATATTAATGACTTGGATGAAGGAACAGAATATAATGTAGCCAAATTTGCTAATGATACAAAGATAGTTGGGAAAGCAAGTTATGAGGAGGACGCAAAACATCTGTAAAGGGATATAGATAGACTAAGTGAATGGGCAAAAATTTGAGAGATGGAGTATAATGTAGAAAAATGTGAGGTTATCCACTTCGGTAGGAAAAACATTTTTTTTTATTTAAATGGGGAGAGATTACAAAATGTACAGAGGGATCTGGGGGTCCTTGTACATGAAACACAAAAAGTTAGCTTGCAGGTACAGCAAGTAATTAGGAAGGCAGATGGAATGTTGGCCTTTATTACAAGGGGGATGGAGTATAAAAGTACGGAAGTCCTGCTACAACTGTACAGGGCGTTGGTGAGACCACACCTGGAGTACTGTGTACAGTTTTGGTCTCCTTATTTAAGGAGGGATATACTTGCATCAGAGGCAGTTCAGAGAAGGGGCGCAAGGTTGATTCCGGCGATGAAGGAATTGTCTTATGAAGAAAGATTGAGCAGGCTGGGCCTATACTCATTGGAGTTTAGAAGAATGAGAGGTGATCTTAATGAAACGTATAAGATTCAGAGAGGAAGTTTCCCCTTGTGGGGGAATTTAGAACTAGAGGGCATAGTTTCAGATTAAGGGGTCACCCATTTAAAACAGAAATGAGGAGGAATATCTTCCCTCAGAGGATCGTGAATCTTTCGAATTTTCTACTCCAGAGCGCTGTGGAGACAGGGTCATTGAATATATTTAAGGTGGAGATAGACAGATTATTGAATGATAAAGGAGTTAAGGGTTATGCGGGCAGGGAAGTGGAGTTGAGGCCAAGATCAGATCAACCAGGAACTTATTGAATGGCGGAGCAGGCTCGAGGAGCCAAATGGTCTACTCCTGCTCCTATTTCTTATGCTCTTATGTTCATGTTTATGCTCAAGGTCTGGCTGCAGCAGACAGCACAGCTCCGTCACTATGTCTTTTGTAAATCGCAGCCTTCAGACACACTGCTCCTCAAGTGAAGTGAACATATGAGAACTGTTTCTGAAACACCCTGGGTGCATACGGACTTTTATTGGCACGTCTGTGTAAGCGTCTTCCTCTGCCCACATCCTCATGGTTCTGCTGTTGCTGACTCTCTGCATCCTTCTGCTGCGCCTCTGCTCTTGTTCCCTTTCCATCTGCTTGTGTCTGTCCCTCTGCCTGAACATCGGTGCATGGGTCTCTCCATGAGCATCTCCCACAGGGAGCCTTTCTCTTTCCCCCTCCTGATGCCTCTGCCTGGCTAAATCACGGTACCGTTGTCTTCTGCGAACCATCCTCTGGTGAAGTTGAAGGAGGCGGTACACTGCCAACACTGAGCCCATGATTAGCAAAGAATGCTATTGTCTCCAAATGGAGCTGACTAAAGCAGGTGGAATAATGGAAGCCAAAGTGGGGGGGCAGGATAATTTAACCTTCCGGGGTGGTCACGAAGCAATGCACACAGTGATGACCTAATCATCGCCGTGCGCAGAGGAGTGTCACAAGCGAAGCCGAAGCAGTGCGCAAAACCGTCTCGCCATCGGTGAAGAGGTGGGCAATTCAGCACGAGTCAATGTGGCCGCCATGCCTGCGCACTAACTCATTACCGCTCCGTTAGTGCCAGGCAGAGGCGCTAACTGGTCACGCGCAAGGGGGCAATTTCGGCCCCAAGATTTTCTCAGCAACTTTGACCAGAGTCGTCTTAGTGCTTTAGGTAGATTGGAAATCAGATTAGAAGAAATTGAACAGAATTCGTGAAGGAGGTGAGGATGTAGTTGTGCAACTATAACATATTAAAAGATGTTAAAAAGGCTCAGTTGAAGGTTGATGGAGGATTTCAAGAAGGATGATAATAATTTTGAAAGGGTTGAAGACAATGATGTGACAGGGAGAGGTTGATTATACCAGCCAAGCAAGGCAAGTTGGACAGACAGCAGTTTGGCTGTTGAGGGGAAGGGAGGTGGGGTGGGGGTGGGTCGATTGCGAAGAGGGGGACTGAGAAACCAGGTAACGGGTATCAAGGGGCCAGTTATATGGAAGTAATTGGAAATGGCAAGTAAGAATTTCAATAAGGTGGCAATATCAAAGCTGCATAATTCATGAGAGTTGTTCAAAGCAATAAAGTTATTACAAACTTACATATGTTTCGCCAGAAATGCAATCAGTTGATCAATATTCGCACTACAATAAAAAACTCTAGCATTGTAAGTCGTTTTCTGTAGAAGCTGCAGGCTCTGTTGGAAAACAAAGTTGGAAAACAAAATTTTGTTAAAATTCAAAACTGTGCAATCAATACAGACCTTAAAAGTAATTAAATATAAATCGTTAGCGTTGAAAGTAACTATTTGAACATTTTAAGAGCAAGAAATATGAGGTCACAGATCTGTTTGCTCGAAAACGCTTCATTATATTTACCTGACTCTTGTTTTCAGAAATATTCTTTAACAGCTAATAAATAAACTTCTCAACTGGTGAAGTAACACCTTTGTTAAGCAGGTTGATTTTTTTTTTAAATCAGAAAATCCAAAACTCTACTCTGCTTTACACTAATTTAATAGAACAAAAGGATACAACAATAGTTATGCTGGTTTGACGTCCTGTTTAACCCTTAAATACCATAGTTGAAAAACAGATTTTGGTCTGATATAGAAGGTAGTTTTACAAATTCTCCTCCAAATTGCTTATAATTAAACAGTTAGGGCTGGAAATTCAGCGATTTTGCGACCGGGTTTTTGGTGTTATTTCCAATTTTTTTGGCTGTAAACCCGGTCGGCGGAAAATTCACTGACATTTTGCGGCAACTGTTTTCAAATACTGCTGGAAGCCGCCGTGCAAGACTCAAAATTTCGGTTTTACCAAAAATTTGGCTCAGCGCACACCCGTATTTTGCACGAAAAATACCAACAGGGAAAAACCTGTCATAGCAGGCCTGCCAGCAGTGGTAAGTATGAAGACCTGCAAAAAGGTAAGTTAAAGTTTTTATTTTTTAATTCTTTTGCAACGATTCAAGATAAGTGTCTTGTGAATGTTTTGTGAATTTTTTGTTTGTTTGTTTTTGTTTTTTCCAATTTATTTTATTTTTTTTTTTAAAAAGGTGTTTTTCCACCCTCCCGAGGCCCAACTAGCAGCGGTATCGGCCACAGACTAAAGTTGGCGACGATTGCGGTTTGCACCACGAATCCTCGTACAACGCCGACTTTTACCACTGCGCAAATTCAAGCTTGAATTTCAGGCCAGATAGCAAAAATGGTCATTTTGGCAAAGGAATACTGTTGTCGTTGAGAACCGAATTTCCAGCCTTTATTTTTTTTAATCCACCCTGGAATCCTCTCCTCTCCTCTCCTCTCGGCACATAACTCCAAAACTACAAAGGTAGATTGTCAATTATATTGGATTCATACCTGCAGTACAACCTGCTCATTGGGAGTTGTACTGTTATGTTGAACCACTGCTGCAAGTGCACTGATAAGGTTGTATGTGTGCAAAGCCTCCCTGCTCTCACTGTCTGATGCTGAAATAGAAACAAAAGAAAACATTGAAAAAAGGGAACTGATCTAAAAGGTACAACAAGGAGAAATAGTCCCATGTCAAAAATATCCACACCTGCAATTATCTGCACAATGAGATAGTTCATAGCTTAGTTCAGTTTAGTTCATATTAAATTGGAAGGAAAAGTCTCATTTGATATTTGCACTGTGACTGGCGTTAAACTGAAAGTCACAAAAACAACTCTGTATTCAGAAATTTTAAAGAATATTCAAAAAGTCAGGGAGTGATCATTTTTAATTTAAGAACTCGCTCCAGAAACACAGAAATGTCTTATATCTTTGGGTTTTCTACTCTACAGCATTCGCAATTTAGATTATTCACATAGGTGTCCCAACTCCCTACAACTTCAAAAGTATCTCCAGTAGTCTTGATAGCCGAGTAGTTCTAAATAACCTATTCAGGATAAAACACACCACAACTTTTTAATTGCTTTAACTGCTATAAGTAATCCTATACCTCCAAGATTCTTCTATAAGCAGTAGGGTATCACATACTCAGATCTTGTTTTCAGTTTAAAGGGTTAACCAAATTTATTAAACAAACCAAGAACAACCAACTACATAATAGCAATACAATACATATATATTTGCAGCAAAATAATAAATATTTTATAACTATTCAAAGGAAAAACAATGAAAGGTAGCAATGCTACTGTTGCAATCAATATGCTATTCTTTTGTAGAATATTTAGTTTCTAATATTTCTTAGCACTGTGGGAGTTTATCTGAAATAAATCTTTTGCAAGTTCCAAATGGTGTCTGAATTTTCCGTGACAGTGGCGGGCGCGAGCGGGTCGGCTGGGAAAGTTGTTTTTTTTTTGGACAGTGGGTCAGAAACCCGCTGTCAACTCACTCCCATGCGCCTTTCCCACAGGCACATCGGTCAGCGTGGAGCTGACCCAACCTGCAGTGGCGGGGGACCCAATTGAAATCATTATGAAGTACTGTACAGGCATTCAAGAGCCTTTTCCCCCTACTTTTTAAATTTCCCTGCATGGCCACAAGATTCAGAGGTCGGAAACCATGTCTGTCAACCTGAAGCGTGAGTTCCATGGCCATTGCTCCAGCTAATTACTTGACAGCATGGAAAGCAAACCAAAATAAAAACATGTTGATTACATCAGCTAAGAGATTGATGGAGATTCTGTACTATTTGAAAAGCTACTGGTAAATGTTAATTTTTCGCTGGCCATTCTCAGCTGTTGCGTTGCAACTGAACAGTAATTGCAGTGAATTGATCTGCACTATAAAAAATGACATATACCATTTAAATAAATTTGTTTGGTGTTTCTGGTCAGATTTTTCTCAGTATATTGAGATTGTCCAGTTACACATTAAGTCAAGTCATCAACCGTAGCAATTTTATGCTCATCACTCATTACACACCCATCTCCCCATCTCTCCTTTCCTGTTCAGTTTTGTGGCATATAAAATGTGAAGCGCTATTAAGTTTTATCTCTATTTCTTGGCTAAGAAATGGGGCACGGCTTATATAATTGATGATTGAATATCTTAAGTGGAACATTTGTTAAGGTCAATGATTCTAAATTAGAAATGGCTACAAACAAGAACAGGAAGTGAACATATTGGACAGCATTATCCAACATCAGGAAAATTGGATCTTTTTAACTTTTCACTTTTTGTATTGAAAAACAAACAGATAGAAGTATGTTATTTATAACATGAATTTAAAAGAAAATTGTGCTGCTGACTAAGGATAGAGTATTTTTGGTTTTAGACACCAGATAATCAAGCTCCCAACAGACTGTCTTTTAAGACAATCAGATGGAATGGGCTTAATAGGCCCCATTATGGCAAGTTTATTCTGTACAGCGAGATGGGGACCCGCCATGGACACCGGCCGCCAAGGTAAGGAAAATTCCAGTCAACGTCTCTTAACTCAACTGGCTCCTTAAATACCACCGGGCTTGTTGTATTGAATAACTGCCTAACACATTCAAAAAATAACCAGCTACCATCCACATAACTGAACAAACCTAAGTTTATATATAAATGATTTCGATGAGGGAACCAAATGTAATATTTCCAAGTTTGCTGACGACACAAAACTAGGTGGGATTGTGAGTTGTGAGGAGGATACAAAGACGCTGCAAGGCAATTTAGATAGGTTGAGTGAGTGGGCAAACACATGGCAGATGCAATATGACGTGGATAAATGTGAAGTTATCCACTTTGGTAGGAAAAACATAAGGACAAAGTATTATTTAAATGGGAAGTGTCGATGTACAGAGGGACCAGTCATTAAAAGTAAACATGCAGGTGCAGCAAGTAGTTAGGAAGGCAAATGTCATGTTGGCCTTCATTGCAAGAGGATTTGAGTACAGGAGCAAGGATGTCTTACTACAGTTATACAAGGCCTTGGTGAGACCGCACCTGGAGTATTTATTGTGTGCAGTTTTGGTCTCCTTACCTAAGAAAGGATATACTTGCCATAGAGGGAGTGCAGCGAAGGTTCACCTGACTGATTCCTGAGATGGCAGGACTGTCGTATGAGGAGAGATTGGGTCGACTAGGCCTGTATTCACTAGAGTTTAGAAGAATGAGAGGGGATCTCATTGAAACGTATAAAATTCTGTCTGGGTTGGATCGACTGGATGTGGGAAGGATGTTTCCCCTGGCTGGGAAGTCTAGAACAAGGGGTCACAGTCTCAGGATACAGGGTAGAAAATTTAGGACCGAGATGAGGAGAAATCTTTTCACTCAGAGGGTGGTGAACCTATGGAATTCTCTACCACAGAAGGCTGTGGAGGCCAAGTCACTGAATATATGTAAGAGGAAGATAGACAGATTTCTAGAAACAAAAGGCATCAAGAGGTATGGGGAAAAAACAGGAATATGGTGTTGAGACAGTGGATCAACCATGATCATATTGAATGGCGGTGCAGACTCGAAGGGCTGAATGACCTAATACTGCTCCTACTTTCTATGTTTCTATTTATTTGAATGTAGCTGGGATATGAATTTTAACTGTAGCAGGCTACAGATCATTTGTCTGACAAACCTGGCATCATCCAACTGTCACTGATGTAAACAGGAATGATCCTTCCCTGTCCTGGATACCAATTGTGGAAACAGAAAACAGAATTTCCTCCCCACCCTTTTTTTTTCAGGGGAGAATAAATGACATGTCTCTTCCACCCACTCCTTGTACACCATTCCCTTAAAATAATAGATATTGCTGTTTGTTTGTTTGTTCACTCATTTAATTAATTAATTAATTTGATTTTTTTTTTTCTGAAGCGATGTTCACCTTCATTCAGCAAAACATATAAACTAGTAGTTCTCAAACCTTTTCCAGGCCAAGGCCCTGGCAAAAATTCTCATATCGCCCTTTGCTCCACTAAACTTATTTTATACTAAGTACTCCTGTTCTGGTTTTATTTTGGTATTTTGCTATTATCCTCTTTTTGAGGTTTATTTCCTTCAGATTTCTACTTTCAAAGTCCTGGTTAATTTTTGAATTTCTCTGCAATTATTCCCCTTCCTTTTCCTTCACATTCCACTAATACAGTCAGTTTGATTCTGATTGTGGTTCATCACCCCATCACACCTGGATACATATTGCAACCCACCAGTAGATGCACCTCACAGTTTGTGAACCAATGGTATAAATTATTCTCTGAAAGGAGACCCAGAAGTGATAACATTTGGCATTATACACCCCTTCAACACAGTAACACAGAAACCCAAAAGAAGTGATTTAATTTATAAAGTTGTTTTATTTTTAACCAAAAATGTATAGTGTTTCCATGTTGGGTTTTGGTAATTTTTTTTTAAAAAGTGTTTTTGGAGAAGGTTAAAATATTATAAGTACACTTGGTTTCTCTTTCTTTACCTTTTACAGATCTGTACAAGTACATGGCTGAAATTATACTTGTACACATGCATAAGTTGTCAAGACCAATATTAATATTACAGTATAAATTCTGCAATGGTGCTGTATTAATTTCTGTGAAAATAAAACAAATCATAAAAAGAAAATAAAAATGGCTGTAATTGAACCAGAGCATTCAACTTAACCTAGCCAAACAAAATCATACCTAACTGTGTGAGTAATCCAATAATTTTCAGAGTCAGTGTCACTTTTATGTTAGGATCACCAACAAGTTCCACAAGGCTGTTCAGACATTCACTTGGTAAACTTTGATTTGTTGCAAACACCATTACTGCTTTCATTCCACTAATTACCTAGAAAGATAAGAAAGAATATTTCAAAATTTGTTTCCCAGATATTTCTAGACTAGAAAAGATATAATTTTATATAAAGAATAGTGCAATGAACATAGTCTGGGGTTGTTCTCCTTCGAGCAGAGAAGATTGAGAGGAGATTTGATAGACGTGTTCAAAATCATGGACAGAGTAGATAGAGAGAAACTATTCCCATTGGCAGGAAGGTCAAGAACCAGAGAACACAGATTTAAGGTGATTGGCAAAAGAACCAAAGGCAAAGAAAGAAAAACTTTTTTACACAGCGAGTGGTTAAGATCTGGAATGCACTACCTGAGAGAGTGGTGGAGGCAGACTCAATTTTTTTTCAAAAGGGAGTTGGATAAGTATCTAAAAGAAAAAACATTGCAGGGCTACAGGAAAGGACAGGGGAGTGGTACTAGCCGAGAGTTGGCACGGGCTCAATGGGCCGAATGGCCTTCTTCCATGCTGTAACCATTCTATGATTATCCTTGCCCCTTCCAATCTGCTTATCCAGGAGCTCTTAATTTCTATTTCAGCTATTATTCTCCATTATTCTACTGTTCATAAGAATATGAATACAAATTATAGTATTTTAAACTGTCTATTAAACAAGATCAGGTTTTAACCATCCTGAAGGTTGGACCCCTGCAGTGAACATTGATGCACAACTGCATGTACTGCATTCCTCCAATGACTTCACAAAAGCAATGTTATATACTTTGCGATCATTGGAATTTTTAATCAGCGTTAATACATTGCTTATAGTGTTGGAAAATATTGTTTTATAACAATAGGGATGTTTAAGCCATGTAAGAGATAACATCAGGGCCACTAAGACTATCATATCAAATGGTACTCTGGAATTTCTGCTGGTGTTTTGGGGATCAAAACTCCATGACTCCATTATCCTGTGAAAACCATAAATCAGTTGTCTTTATTTTATATAAATTTCTTTACTTATGTATCTAATTTTTATCCTTTACCTGTTTTAAAGCAATACAGTATGCAAGGTGTACCAGTTACAGCTAGACAACTGGGCCCTGGAGCTGGAGGGGTTACAAGTCCCATTTGCACTGGGAGTGTGACCTGGGTGACATCCCGGTTGCGCGGAGATTCTGCTCTCTTGACCAGAATTTGAAATTCCAGTTGGGATCCGTGGCCACCCGATGACATGTCAAAGAGACAGGTCGGGGAGTTCCCAGGAAGTTCCTCCCTTGAAATTACATCAGTCACGATTTGGCATTAGTTCCTGTGAAGTCTTTTGAAGGCCTAAAACCTTCTCGCAACAGATCAGTGACCTTTTCTAAATGGAATGGCTCCACTGGTAGCCAAGGAGTTAAAATAATATTTCCCCCCTTTAGGCCCATTTGGAGCCATGTGTATTGTACTCGGCCTTAGAAGATTGGCTGGCATGGTCCAGGGTGGCTGCTGCTGATTTGTACTTGCAGGCATCTGCAGTCTGCCCTGGCTACGTAAATGACTCCGGTCTTGAGCGAGCGTTCCACTCTGAACACTTGCGTCGATGGAGTGGGCTCCCTGGAATTTCCAGGCCTAGTATTTATTAGTACTGGGTAAGGCAGGGGGGCGGGGGGGGTTTAGCTGCACTAGGGCCAGTACTACATTTAAGCACTTTAAGACGCTCGGAGGTCATGAAATGCACTATATAAATCCAAGTTTTTCTTTCTTTTTAAGAATGGCCATGAGCTTTGGAAAACCTAGGTGGGTCACTGCAGGAGGCTGCTGAGGGTTTTCAGCATTGGAGGAATCTGTTGGTCTATCATCACTGTGGAGGGGTACATGAGATTTAACAGAGTTGTGGAGGGAGAGCATGAAGTTTGCCAGGACTGGAAGAGTCCTGGTGGCCAAATACAGAGCTTGGCTCAATAGTGGATTCCTGCAGTGAGAGGAAGAAGACATGTCCCCAAAAGTGCTCTGTAACTGGCTTGTAACTTTCTAAGAGATCTCTGCAAACATTATTAAAAAGATAACCAGTAGTCTACCATTTTACTCCATTGTGGGGTGGCCCTGCCACATCATGAGTTGCAGGAGCGGATAAACCACTCCTGCTATACAAGACTAACCATCTTATCGGCTGGTATAATGATTGCTACGACCATAGAAGTACCGTTTATATTGCGGCCTGTTAATCAGCCTAAGAATCCTTTCACTACTTCACACTATTCTCTAAGGGAAGACGGAGAGATAAGAAAACAGCAACATTTTCCCCCACTCACTCACAGGCACCCGCTCTATTTTAAAATAAACACAATATAAATGTTATCTGAATAAAGCTTTTAAAATTGGTTCTTTAGGTTTTCTTTAAATAAGTTTGAAAAAAAATAATATTTTATTTGAGACGGAGAAAAAAGCATTACATCATTTAGCTAGCTCATTTGCTACTAATGCATTATGGAAAATTATTCATACTGTACATATTCAATCTGCAGAATCTGCCTTCATTTAAAACAGTCACTACTTCAGTGCAAAAATGTGCAATCTAAGCTCAAACTTTTGGGAGAGCTCAAGGCCTTCAAGCAAAAACTTTAATGAAGGTATTAAAAAGCTCAAAACAATTCAGGTGGTAAATTGTATTTTTTTTTCAATGTTTTATTTTGTTTATATCCATATTTTGGATATTGGACATTTCAGTTCGAGCAAAAAAGGCAAAGATTTTTTTTAAAGAAGCCATGTTTTAGTTACATTAAATGCTTAACGTACTTAAACTGCCATTCATTGAATCATACAGCATAGAAAGAGGTAATTTGTCCCATTGTGTTTGTGCCGGTTCTTTGCACGAGCCATCCAGTTAGTTTCACTCCCAGTATATAGTTGGTAATTACAATACATACACTAAAATTGCTTTAAAAAACTAAATGGTATTGTAGCTGAGCTTCAAAAATATTATCAGCCCCCCCAAACATAACCACATTCTAAGCTATCACGCAAGAGTTCCATACCCTACCCCTCAAATCATTCTAGACCCTAAAACCCTTCTCAAGCACAGCTGTCCAATTATAAAAAGTTCACACATTGAGACAAGGGTTTACTTATTCTAAATGTTAACATAGGAAGATTCCATTATAAATGTTGACAAAATGTTAGAGCCAAACTGTGTGCTATGCCAAAAGAGAGAGAAGGAAGGAGTGAGAAGAGGAGGGCAAGGGAGAGAGAGAGAGAGAGAAAATGGGAGTGGGAGACAAAAGAACAAATGAATCAGCATTTTATAGTGCCAAAAGCACTCCACATCCAATTAATTGATTAGAGATAGATATTTTATACAGTAGGTGCTGTACTTACATCCAATTGCCTTTGGACTTGTAAAGCATTGTTTTCAGATTTGGCATTTTTATACTGGGTGATAGCCAATAACAGAGATTTCATGGAAGAAGTTAGATCCATTTCTAGGCAAAAAAAATGGAATTTAAGGCAGATTAATAGATTTCATCATTTTAACAGCATTACCATCAAAGAACCTTTCAGCCCTATCTTCTCAACAGTGTAAATATAAAAACTGTACATTCTGAAAGGGGTTCCATATCAAATGGCACGTTAGCTATAATGTAGCTACACACAAATTGCAATTGACCAGGAGACTGTAGACTTCAATCTGCTCTTTCTATACATACTTTAATCACCTCCATTTCATATTCCAGTCAGAAATTTTTATCTTGAGATGCTAGTCAAAGCAAGTTCCTGTGCAAAATACTACCCATTCAATTACTCATTTAAAAAAATAGGCATATGAGGAACTTTATCTGAAGTTCATCTAAAGACCCAACATTGCTGATTCTATGGAGCTGTGTACTAACATACTAACCATCGACATCAATTGTGGATCTGTTTGGAGTCTGTCAAAATTAAAGTATCAGGCACCCTCCCGCAAGGAAATCCAAAGGCAGATTTCAATTACAAGGTCAAAGACATTTAAAATGACTTTGGAATATTCATAAAATTCTCTCCTTTAGTTGGGGAGAGGAAAAAAAGCGCTTTAGGTCACATTGACAACAATGACATAAAAATTGTAATATAAAATGCAGAACAATACACATTTTGTCTAACTTGACAATCAAACTAATTCTATTAAAGAGAAAGGCAAGTGCGAGGCACGGGAAAATAATAGAAGGTGAGGCAAACAGTTTCCCTCCCTGTTTGGACACATAATGACACAGCTGGCACACATCCTTGTATATTCTGGAAAAACTTCGTTATAAACAGTAGTGGCTGAAATTTCGACCAGCCTGAGATGCAGAAAACTTTAAGCCCTCATCAGTAACATGGATTTTCCAGCAGCTTGGGACCTGCGTTCAGTGTCAGCTGTGGCTCAAGTCAAGGTTGTGGGTTCAAGTCCCACTCCAGTGACTTGAGCACAAAATATAGAAACGTAGAAATTAGGTGCAGGAGTAGGCCATTCAGCCCTTCGAGCCTGCACCGCCATTCAATAAGATCACGGCTGATGATTCAACCTCAGTACCCCTTTCTTGCTTTCTCTTCATACCCCTTGATCCCTTTGGCCGTAAGGGCCATATCTAACTCCCTTTTGAATATATCTAACGAACTGGCCTCAGCAACTCTCTGCGGTAGGGAATTCCACAGGTTAACAACTCTGAGTGAAGAAGTTTCTCCTCATCTCAGTCCTAAATGGCTTACCCCTTATTCTTAGACTGTGACCCCTGGTTCTGGGACTCCCCAGCAACGGGAACATTCTTAATGCCTCTAACCTGTCCAATCCCGTCAGAATTTTATATGTTTCTGTGAGATCCCCTCTCATTCGTCTAAACTCCAGTGGATACAAGCCCAGTTGATCCAGTCTATCCTCCTATGTCAGTCCTGCCATCATGGGAATCAGTCTGGTGAACCTTTCCTGTACTCTGTCAATAGCAAGAACGTCCTCCCTCAGATTAGGAGACCAAAACTGAACACAATATTCCAGGTGTAGCCTCACCAAGGCCCTGTACAACTGCTGCAAGACCTCCCTGCTCCTATACTCAAATCCTCTAGCTATGAAGGCCAACATGCCATTTGCCTTCTTCACCACCTGCTGTATCTGTATGCCAACCTTCAATGACTGATGTACCATGACACCCAGGTTTCGTTGCACCTCCCATTTTCCTAATCTGTCACCATTCAGATAATATTCTGTCTTCCTGTTTTTGCCACCAAAATGGATAACCTCACATTTATCCACATTATACTGCATCTGCCATGCATTTGCCCACTCACCGAACATGTCCCAAGTCACCCTGCAACCTCTTAGCATCTTCCTCACAGCCAACACCGCCACCCAGCTTAGTGTTATCTGAAAACTTGGAGATATTTCATTCAATTCCTTCATCTAAATCATTGATGTATATTGTAAATAGCTGGGGTCCCAGCAATGAGCCCTGCGGCACCCCACTGGTCACTGCCTGCCTTTCTGAAAATGACCCATTTATTCCGACTCTCTGGTTCCTGTCTGCCAACCAGTTCTCTATCCACGTCTATACATTACCCCCAATACCACGTGCTTTAATTTTGCACTGATCTCTTGTGTGGGACCTTGTAAAAAGCCTTTTGAAAGTCCAGATACACCACATACACTGGTTCTCCCTTGTCCACTCTACAAGTTACATCCACAAAAAATTCTAGAAGACTTGTCAAGCATGATTTCCCTTTCATAAATCCATGCTGACTTATCACTGCTTTCCAAATGCGCTGCTATTTCATCCTTAATAATTGATTCCAACATTTTCCCCACCATCGATGTCAGGCTAACCGGTCTATAATTCCCTGTTTTCTCTCTCCCACCTTTTTTTTTTAAAAAGTGGTGTTACATTAGCTACCCTCCAGTTCATAGGAACTGATCCAGAATCAATAGAATGTTGTAAAATCACCACCAATGCATCCACTATTTCTAGGGCCACTTCCTTAAGTACTCTGGGATGCAGCCTATCAGGCCCTGGGGATTTATCAGCCCTCAATCCCATCAATTTCCCCAACACAATTTCCTGACTAATAAGGATTTCCTTCAGTTCCTCCTTTTCGCGAGACCCTCGAACCCCTAGTATTTTCGGAAGGTTATTTGTGTCTTCCTTAGTGAAGACAGATCCAAAGTATTTGTTCAATTGGTCTGCCATTTCTTTCTTTCCCATTATAAATTCACCTGATTCTGACTGCAAGGGACCTATGTTGGTCTTCACTAATCTTTTTCTCTTCATATATCTATAGAAGCTTTTGCAGTCAGTTTTTATGTTCCCTGCAAGCTTCCTCTCATCTCTATTTTCCCCCTCCTAATTAGATCCTTTGTCCTCCTCTGCTGAATTCTAAATTTCTCCCAGTCCTCAGGTTTACTGCTTTTTCTGGCCAATTTATATGCCTCTTCCTTGGATTTAACACTATCCTTAATTTCCCTTGTTAGCCATAGTTGAGCTACTTTCCCGGTTTTATTTTTACTCCAGACAGGGATGTACAATTGTTGAAGTTCATCCATGTAATCTATAAATGTCTGCCATTGCCTATCGACTGTCAACCCTTTAAGTATCATTTGCCAGTTTATCCTAGCCAATTCATGTCTCATACCATCGAAGTTACCTTTCCTTAAGTTCATGACCCTAGTCTCTGAATTAACACTGTCACTCTCCATCTTAATAAAGAATTCTACCATATTATGGTCACTCTTCCCCAGGGGGCCTCACACAACAAGATTGCTAATTAGTCCTCTCTCATTACATATCACCCAGTCTAGGATGGCCAGCCCTCTAGTTGGTTCCTCGACATATTGGTCTAGAAAACCATCCCTAATACACTCCAGGAAATCCTCCTCCACCGTACTTCTACCAGTTTAGTTAGCCCAATCTACGCGTAGATTAAAGTCGCTTATGATAACTGCTGTACCTTTATTGCACGCATCCCTAATTTCTTGTTTGATGCCATCCCCAACCTCACTGCTACGGTTTGGTGGTCTGTACACAACTCCCACTAGCGTTTTCTGCCCTTTGGTATTCCGCAGTTCTACCCATACAGATGGCACATCATCCAGGCTGACACTCCAGTGCAGTGCTGTGGGAGTGCTGTATTGTCGGAAGTGCTATCTTTCAGATGGGACGTTGATTGAGGGATAAATATTGGCCAGGACACTGAGGATAACTCCCCTGCTCTCTCCGGTGGTAGTAAAATATCCCATGGCACTATTTCAAGAAGAGCAGGGGAGTTATCCTCAGTGTCCTGGCCAATATTTATCCCTCAATCAACATCATTATCACATTGCTGTTTGTGGGAGCTTGCTTGTGTGCAAATTGGCTGACTCCAAAAGTACTTCATTGGCTGTAAAGCGCTTTGGAACGTCCTGAGGCTGGGAAAGGTGCTATATAAATGCAAGTCTTTCTTTCTGATACCAGACCACAATCACAGGTGTGGTTTTTTTTAAACTGAAGGCAGTCCCCGTCAATTACATCATAGGGCTGCCCAGTGTGTCTCGCAATGGATAAGACATTAACATTTGTTTAAAAAAAAGTCAAGAAATACTGCAAGTCGCTCTTTGCCATAAAGAGGAGGGAGCTGCCTCTCGCACCATCAATGACTCACAATGATCGCATCGCGCGCCTTGCAGCCATCGCGCGCTCCCAGTTTAAATCGCCGGCACTTACCACTGCGGCGCCGGGGGGGGGGGAAGAAAGAGAGAAGAATTATAGCAAGCCGATCCCCTAAAATACTAATCCACAACCAGAGCTGCTGTAACTATTGACACTGTTGTTATCAATGCTCTAAAAATTCACTTTTTTATAATCAACAAAGTTGGTAAACATGGTGGGCGTTTCCGAACTCACCACTACCCACCCCCCACACACAATTTAGACGATCCAACGGTTTAAACTTCCCAACAATAAGACTTCCGACAACTGGCGAGTTTTGGCAGCTTGTATCATTGGAATTGAGTGCCTCACTGCAATCAGCTTTAAAAGGAGTGTAGTTGGATTTCTGACCTCTTTGTTGCTCGAAAAGCTGTGCACGGCCGGCAGGAAATGTACCGCGAGCTGACCAGTCGCTGCCTCTTACATTACAGGCTCCACCAGCTTCAAGCGGGTTTGCCATTCGACGCATGCGCAGTACATTGTGGTGGAGTAACGAACAAGTTCCCTGACGTCACAATGTGTCGATTTCTGAACTGCCGCTGGTACTGACAACAATAACTACAACTTGCAATTATTTATATAGCCCCTTTAATGTACGAAAAAGTCCCAAGGCGCTTCATAGGAGTGTTATAAAACAAAATTTGACATCTTGAGCCACATAAGGAGATATTAGAAAGAAAGACTTGCATTTCTACAGCACCTTTCACGACTACCAGACGTCCTAAAGTTTTTATTTACAGCCAAAGAAGTACTTTAGTCACTGTTGTAATGTAGGAAACGCAGCAGCCAATTTGCACTTAGCAAGCTCCCACAAACAGCAATCTGATAATGACTAGATCATCGGTTTTTGTTTCCCACACTACAACAGTGACTACACTCCAAAATAAACACTTCATTGGCTGAAAAGCACTTTGACACGCCCAGTAGTCGTGAAAGGCGCTATATAAACCCAAATCTTTTATGTTGATTGAGGGCTAAATAATGGCCAGGACACCACCGCTCCTCCTCTTCAAAATAGTGCCATGGGATCCACTACTACCAATTGAGAGAGCGGACAGGGCCTTGCTTTAACGTCTCATCTAAAAGACAGCACCTCCAACAGTGCAGCGAAACGTTGGAATGTACTGCACTGGAAAGTCAGTCTAGATTTCTGTGCTCAAGTCTCTGGAGTGGGACTTTGAAGCCACAACCTTCTGACTCCGAGGCGAAGGTGATACCAACTGAGCCACTGGCTGACGGGCAAATGACCAAAAGTTTGGCCAAATAGGTAGGTTTTAAGGAGCGTCTTAAAGGAGGATATAGAGACGGAGAGGTTTAGGGACGGAATTCCAGAGCTTAAGATCTTGGCAGCTGAAGGCACAGCCACCAATGGTGAAGCAATTGAAATCAGGGATCCTCAAGGAGTCAGAATTAGAGGAGCACATTTAGCTCAGGGGCTGGAGGAGATTACAGAGATAAGGAGGGACAAGGCCATGGAGGGACTTGAAAACAAGAATGAGAATTTCTAAATCGAAGTGTTGCTTAACCGGAAGCCAGTGTAGGTCAGCGAGCACAGGGGTGATGATGATGATGATGATGGATGAACAGGACTTGGTCAAAGAATCAATCATAGAATGGTTACAACACGGAAGAAGGCCATTTGGCCCATCGAGCACATGCCGGCTGTCTGCAAGAGCACTTCAGCTACTGCCACTCGCCCCCCATCCCCCATTTCCCCGTAGCCCTGCAATTGTTTTCTTTCAGGTACTTATCCAACTCCCTTTTGAAAGTTGTGATTGAGTCTGCCTCCACCACTCTTTCAGGCAGTCATTCCAGATCCTAACCACTCGCTGTGTATAAAAGTTATTTTTCTTCTGTCGCTTTTGGTCCTTTTGCCAATCACCTTCAATCTGTGTCTTGGTTCTCGCCCTTCTGCCAATGGGAACAGTTTCTTCCCGTCTACTCTGTCTGGACCACTCATGATTTTGAACACCTCTATCAAATCTCCTCTCAATCTTCCCTGCTTGAAGGAGAACAGCCCCAGCTTCTCCAGTCTATTCACGTAATTGAAATCCCACATCCCTGAAAGCATTCTCATTAATCTTTTCTGCACCCTCTCTAAGACCTACACATCCTTCCTAAAGTGGGTGCCCAGAATTGGACACAATACACCAATTGAGGCCGAACCAGTGTTTTATACAGGTTCATCAGAATTTCAACGCTTTTATACTCTACTCATGAAACCCTGGATCCTATAAGCTTTTTTAGCCACTTTCTCAACCTGTCCTGCCATCTTCAGTGATTTGTGCACATATCCCCCTAGGTCTCTCTGTTCATGCACCCACTTTAGGATTATACTTCCTCTCCTCATTCTTTCTATCAAAATGGAGCACTTCACACTTTTCTGTGTTTAATTCATCTGCCATGTGTCCATTCAACCAGCCTGTCTATGTCCCCTTGAAGTCTATCACTATCCTCCTCACTGTTCGCTATACTTTCAAGTTTTGTGTCATCTGCAAATTTTGAAATTGTACCCTGTAAAACCACATCAAAGTCATTAATGTATATCAAGAAAAGCAGTGGTCCGATTAGAACCGACCCCTGGAGAACAGCACTGTATACCTCCTTCCAGTCCACAAACAACCATTCACCACTACTCTCTGTTTCCTGTCACTTAGCCAATTTTGTATCCAATGCTACCACTGTCCCTTTTATTCCATAGGCTTCAACTTTGCTGGCAAGCCTATGATGTGGCACTTTATTGAACGCCTTTTGGAAATCCATATACACCACGTCAACCGCACTGCCCTCATGTTACCTCATCAAAAAACTCAATCAAGTTGGTTAAAAACTATTTGCCTTTAACAAATCCGTGCTGGTTTTCCTTAATTAATCCTCACCTGTCCAAGTGATTGTTAATTTTGTTCCTGATTATTGTTTCTAAAAGCTTTTCCACTGCCGAGGTAAAATTGACCGGCCTATAGTTGCTGGATTTATCTTTACACCCTTTTTGAACAACGGTGTAACATGCACAATTCTCCAGTCCTCTGGTACCACTCCCATTTCTAAGGAAGATTGGAAGGTTATGGCCAGTACATCCGCGATTTCTTCCTTCACTTCTCTCAGCATCCTAGGATGCATCCCCTGGTGACTTATCTACTTTAAGTACAGCTAGCCTTTCTAGTACCTCATCTTTATCAATTCTTATCCTGTCCAGCATCACTTCTACCTCCTCCTTTACAATGTCTATGACAGCATCTTCTTCCTTGGTGAAGACAGATGCAAAGTACTCATTTAGTACCTCAGCCATACCCTCTGCCTCCATGCATAGGTTTCCTTTTTGGTCCCCAATCAGCCCCACCCCTCCTCTTACTACCCGTTTACTATTTATATGCCTATAGAAGACTTTTGGATTACCTTTTAGGTTAGCTGCCATTCTATTCTCATACACTTTCTTTGCCCCTCTTATTTTCTTTTTCACTTCTTCTCTGAACTTTCTATATTTAGCCTGATTCTCAGATGTATTCTCAACCTGACATCTGTCATACACACACTTTTTCTGCTTCATCTTACTCTCTATCCCTTTCGTCATCCACTTTTTGCCCTACCTTTCCCCCTAGTGAGAATGTACCTTGATTGTACCCGAACTGTTTTCTCTTTAAAGGCAGCCCATTGTTCCCCTACAGTTTTGCTTGCCAATTTTTGATTCCAATTTACCCGGGCCAGGTCCATTCTCATCCCACTGAAATTTGGCTTTCTCCAAATAAATATTTTTACTCTCGATTGCTCCCTGTCCTTTTCCATAGCTAACCTAACCTTTTGATACTATGATTACTATTCCCTAAATGACACTTGCTCCACTTGACCTACCTCATTCCCCAGAACCAGATCCAGCACCTCCAGAAAAGTACTAATCAAGAAAGTTCTCCTGAACACATCAGAAATTCTTCCCCCTCTCTACCCTTTACACTACTATCATCCCAGTCTATATTAGGATAGTTGAAGTATCAATTATCATTGCTCTATAGTTCTTGCCTCTCTCTGTAATTTCTCTGCAAATTTGCTCCTCCATAATTTTCCCCACTAGTTGGTGGCCTATATAATTTACCTATTAGTGTAATGGTACCTATATTATTTCTTAACTCTAGCCATATAGATTCTATCCTTGGCCCCTACAGGACATCCTCTCTCTCCAGCACTGTAACATTTCCATTAACCAATACTGCCACATCAACTCCTATCTTTCCTGAACACCCTATATCCAGGATTATTTAATACCCAACCCTGCACTTTTTTGAGCCAAGTCTCCATTATTGCCACGATATTATATTCCATGTGGCTATTTGTGCCCGCAGCTCACCAACCTTGTTTACTATGCTTCGTGCCTTCACATACATATGCTTTAAACCTATCTTAGACCATCATGTGTTCTCTCTTAGTCTGACCCCACCTAATGCCTTACTATTTCTTGCCTTAATGCAATCTGTCTCTCCCAATCCTAAATTGGGCTTGTCTGGGATTTGAATCCGGAACCTCTTGCACTCGAAATGAGAATCATACCCCGAGTCCAACGAGCCAGCTTGGTTCGAGTTAGGACAAGGGAAGCCGAGTTTTGGATGGCCTCAAGTTTATATAGGGTAGAGCGTAGGAGGCCAGCCAGCTGTGCGTTAGAATAGTCAATTCTAGAGGTGACAAAGACATGGATGAAGGTTTCAGCAGCAGATAAGCTGAGGCAGGGGCGTAGACAGGCGATGTTATGGTGCTAGAAATAAGCGGTATTAGTTATGCTGCAGATATGTGGTCGGAAGCTCATTTCCGGGTCAAATATGACACCGAGGTTACAAATAGTGTGATTCAGCCTCAGATAGATATTGGGGAGAGGGATGGAGTCAGTGGCTAGGGATGGAGTTTTTGGAGGGGACTGATGACAATGGCTTCAGTCTTCCCAATATTTAATTGGAGAAAATTTCTGCTCATCCAGTACTGGATGTCAGACAAGCAGTCTGACAATTTAGAGACAGTGGAGGGGTTTAGAGAAGTGGTGGTGAGGTAGAGCTGGGTGTTGTCAGCAGACATGTCATCGTCAAACTGACGCTGTGTTTTTGGATGATGTCGCTGAGAGGCAGTATGTCTCTCAGAATCATGGAATCATAAAAGTTTACAGCATGGAAGGAGGCCATTTTGGCCCATCGTGTCCGTGCCGGCCAACAATTTCCCCTCAAGTCCCCTCTAAATCTTCTACCAATTACTTTAAATTTATGTCCCCTAAATGTTGACCCCTCTACTAACGGAAATAGGCCCTTTCTATCCACTATATCTAGGCCCCTCATAATTTTATACACCTCAATGAGGTCTCTCCTCAGCCTCCTCTGTTCCAAGGAAAACAAACCCAACCTATTCAATCTGTCCTCATAGCTAAGATTCTCCACTTACGGTAACATCCTCATAAATCTCCTCTGTACCCTCTCCAGTGCAATCACGTCCTTCCTGTAATGCGGTGACCAGAACTGCACGCAGTACTCCAGCTGTGGCCTAACCAGTGTTTTATACAGTTCAAGCATACCCCCCTGCACTTGTATTCCTGACTCGGCTAATAAAGGCAAGTATTCCGAATGCCTTCTTAACCACCTTATCTACCTGGCCTGCTACCTTCAGGGATCAGTGGACATGCACTCCAATATCCCTTTGTTCCTCTACACTTCTCAGTTTCCTACCTTTTAATGTGTATTCCCTTTCCTTGTTAGCCCTCCCCAAATGCATTACCTCACACTTCTCTGGATTAAATTTCATTTGCCACTGTTCTGCCCACCTGACCAGTTGATTGATATCTTCCTGCAGTCTGCAGCTTTCTTCGTCATTATCAACCACACAGCCAATTTTAGTATCATCTGCAAACTTCTTAATCATACCCCCTATATTCAAGTCTAAATAATTGATGTATACCACAAAAAGCAAGGGATCTAGTACGGAGCCCTGTGGAACCCCACTGGAAACATCCTTCCAGTCACAAAAACACCCATCAACCAGTACCCTTTGCTTCCTGCCGCTAAGCCAATTTTGGATCCAACTTGCCACTTTGCCCTGGATACCGTGAGAATTACTTTCATGACTAGTCTGCCATGTGGGACCTTATCAAAAGCTTTGCTAAAATCCATATACACTACAGCAATACACACTGCCCTCATCGACCCTTCTGGTTACCTCCTTGAAAAATTCTATCAAGTTATTCAGGCACAACCTTCCCTTAACAAATCCATGCTGACTGTCCTTGATTAATCCATGTATTTCTAAATGAAGATTTATCCTGTCCTCTAGAGGGGCAGATATGTCAGCTCAAAATTTCTGGTTACAGGATTTTCAGACGGGATGGAGAGGGGGTAAAAAGGGAGAAAGGGGGTCACGGTATTGATTAAAGAAGATATTACAGCTGTGAGGAGGGATGATATGTTAGAGGGATTTTTTTTTTTATTTATTTTTTTTAATTTTTCGTTGCCAATCTTTCCAATTCTTTGTCAAATCACAAACGCCAGAGGTCACCTTGCACACATCAAGGATCACTCTGCACCAATGCTCTTAGCCAAAAGGCCGAGAGCCACTGCACCGTTCCTGGAAGTACTGCAATACCAGGTTCGTGCCATGGAGGTGGATGGGTCAGGCTCCCCACACACCTCCATGGAGGTGGATGGGTCAAGCCACCCCACCCACCTCCTATTTCCAAAAAGCATAGGAGAACCACCTTCCTGATCCAGGGAGAACCACTTTGGGGTCATGGTTACTCCCCTGTCAGGTCAGTTACGCATGATCTTAGCCAAATATGAGGGATCATCAAAGGAGGCCATATGGGTCGAACTGAAAAACAAAAAAGGGGCGACCACACTGCTGGGCATGTACTATAGACCCCCAAACAGTGAGGGAGATAGAAGAGCAAATATGTAGGCAAATTTCTGAGAAGTGCAAAAACTATAGGACAGTAATAATAGGGGATTTCAACCATCCTAATATTAACTGGGACAGAATTATTGTGAAGGTACAGAGGGTGCAGAATTCCTAAAATGCATTCAAGAGAACTTTTTTAGCCAGTATGTAGCAAGCCCAATGTGGGAGGAGACAGCTCTGGATTTAGTTTTAGCGAATGAAGCTGGGCAAGTAGAAGGGGTATCAGTAGGAGAGCATTTAGGTACCAGTGATCATAATTTAGTCAGATTTAAGGTAGTTATGGTGTGGAAGAAAGAATCTATGAATCTATGGCTTATGGTAAAGGGAAGGGTTAAATTCTGTTTTGCTATATTTGAAGAAATAATAGGACTAGAACAACACCCACACTTTTTAGCCTTGAAACTTAGAAATGTAATTAAATGACTATCCGGTATTAAAAGGGAGTCTCCTGATATTCTGCTTATCAGACTGTGAACAGGGAGAAACTATGCAAGGACAGATAGAGTGTGTGCCTCCTGAGACGACCTTTGTACTCACGGAACTAATGGATAAGATTCCTTTTCTATTTCTGTATTCTATTTCTGTATAAAGATAGGGACAATTTACTTGTACAGGAGAGTTTTCTGCCTTGGTACGGTCCAAGCAGGCTCTCCGAGATATCTCGCTTTTTAAAATAAAATTCTCTCGAAGCACGACTCTGAAAGCCTCCACCTGAGTTAATTTAAGCTAAATATTTCCTCGACAGATTCAAAAGGCCAAGGAGACCAGGAATAAAAGTTCTAAATTGGGGAAAAGCCAACTTTGCTAAGCTGTAAGGTGATTTAACCTTAGTGGACTGGAGACAGCTAATTGAAGGTAAATCAGTGTTAGAGCAATGGGAGGCATTCAAAGAGAAGATCCGGAGGGTTCAGGCCAAATATGTACCTTTAAACAAAAAGAGTGAGACTAGCAAATCTAGAGCCCCCTGGATGTCAAGGGACATACAGGGTAGGATAAAGAAAAAAAAGGGAGGCTTGTGACAGATACCCAGGGCTTAATACTGCAGAATCTCTAGAGGAGTATAGAAAGTCCAGGAGGGGAATTAAAAAGGATATTAGGAAAGCAAAGAGCATGAAAAATTCTTGACAAGTAAAATCAAGGAAAACCCAAAAATGTTTTTTCAATATATTAAGAGCAAGAAAATAACTAGAGAGGGTAGGGCCTATTAGAGACCATGAGGATAATCTGTACGTGGAGGTGGAAGATGTGGGTATGGTTCTTAATGAATACTTTGTGTCTGTTTTCACAAAAGAGAGGGGCGATGCAGACACTGGTATTGAGGAGGAGTGTGAAATATTAGATGAAATAAACATAGTGAGAGAGGAGGTGAAGGGGGGGTGCAAAATTCACGAGAACCCTCCCAGTGTTTGGGCTCATTCGAAAGGAAATTTAATTTGGGACTATCTACCGAAAGGTTTGGAGCCCTAAAGTGCTTATGGAAGAAACTACGAACTTTAATAGAATTTTGAACTTTAAAAAGACAAATTCAAGGCTGTGGGTGGGCCTAAAAGGACTAACAGGAGACAGTCTGATTAAGTGAGGCTACCTGGGTGTGAGGACTAACGTAACCTGTCTGGAGAAATGGGTATGCGAGAATCCTTCTCCACAAGAGACATTAACATCACAAAATCACCCAGAGATAGCTACCCATCAACATGGGTCTGGAAAACCATTTCAGCATATACATCACAAAGAGGCCCAATCCAGCCTGTATGTGGAAAAACTAAGCACAAAAGCAATTACCAAACTAAAATTCCCACATGAAACAGTTTTCAAACATCAACCCACCCTAACATATCAACTTTTAACGAGTCCGCCAAAAATATTACAAAGAAGAACCAAGCCCGCCAAATTTAAACAAAGAATTCTGAACAGATTTGGCGCCAAGATTAGAACCACTGAAATTGTATAACTAGCCCCTGTTTTCAAGAGGTTAGGTTGCTAGGTAGCTACAAGGCTGTTACTACCTCAGATGACATACTTGGATATACAACCGAGACCACGCTTCTGTCATCAAGACAAGGAGAGAAACCAACGCGACAGTTGTAAACTAACTTCTCCAGCACTGAAGTCCTGAAGGAAGGAAGAACATCACCATCATGGCAGCAACCGACCACAGTCAACGTGGTATCAACGGAAAACCACCGTGATCGACCAAACTCGAACAAAACTCCAATGGGGAAAAAAGCGAAGAATCAAAAAGTTTCCACTCTACAATCTAATCCTGACCTACTAATGGGTAAAACATTACCTAACAGACTGTAGAAACCTATTTCTAGCCAAAGAAAACAGGTACTTACTCCACAGATCCAAAATGCACCTTACCGCATCAGCGGACTCAACCCAACTGAAGATTGCGCAGCTAGAAGTCTTCTCCAGTGTTTGGGGTACGGCAAGTAGACCCATCGCATCCAGCGAACCCTGAAACCACGATCTATGTTAACTGTCAAAAGGATTGGTAAGTATAGTCCCTGCCTGCCCTGGAGTTCAACCTAGCTAGAATTAGGTATTGGGAGGTGGGAGGTATAATTTTACTGTAACCCCTTTTGAATATGTAGTGTATGGTTCTTCATTAGAGTGATTATAAGTTTGACCTTGTACCTTTCCTTGTATTGTCCTTTATTAGAACGATTGTAAGTTTGGCCTTGTATTCTCTTATTAGAGTAATAAGCTTGTAATTTCTTGACTGTAATAAAATCAAAGCTCTTTTGCATCAAACCAGTGTCCTTTGCACTTTGTCACATGCCCCACCCCCAAATAGATCCAGAGTCTAGAACCCAAGGGAGTGGGAGCGATTCGAACCGCTCAAGTTGGTCAGAAGGGAACCTGACCCCCTCATAGAGACCACCCCCTTACAGAGGTATTAAGGGGTTTAGCAGCTTTGAAAGTGGATAAGTCTCCAGGACCGGATGAAATGTATCCCAGGCTGTTAAGTGAAGCAAAAGAGGAAATAGAAGAGGCTTTGACCATCATTTTTCAATCCTCTGGCTTCAGGTGTGGTGCCAGAGGACTGGAGGACTACTAATGTGGTACCTTTGTTTAAGAAGGGAAAAAGGGATAGACAGTAATTACAGGCCAGTCAACCTAATCTCAGTGGTGGGAAAATAATGTAGATGAGAAATAGAAGGAGGCCACCAGAAGTAATGACGCGGGAGTGGGAAGAGAAGCCATTGCAGGAGATTCTCTGGCTACGATTAGATAGATAAGAATGGAACCAGACAAGTGCAGTCCCACCCAGCTGGACGATTGTAGAAAGGCGTTGGAGGAGGATAGAGTAGTCAACCATGTCAAAGGCTGCAGACATGTCGAGAAGGACAAAGAGAGACAGTTTACCTTTGTCACAGTCAGAAAGGCTGTCATTTGTGGCTTTGATGAGAGCCGTTTTGGCACTGTGACGGGCGGAAACCTCATTGGAGGGATTCAAACATGGAGTTCCAGGAAAGATGGTCACGGATTTGGGAGTCAACAACACATTCAAAGACTTTGGAGTGGAAAGGGATGTTGGAGATGTCGGTAGTTTGTAAGGATGGTGGGGTCAAGGATCGTTTTTTTGAGGAGAGGGGTGATGACGGCAGATTTGAGGTAGAGGGGGACAGTACCTGAGGAGAGAAAACCGTTAGCAATATCAGGTAACGTGGGAGCCAGAAAAGGAAGTTGGGTGGTCAGCAGTTTAGTGGGAATAGGATCGAGGGAGCAGGAAGTGGGTCTCATGGACAAGATGAGTGTGGAGAGGCCATGAGGGGAGATAGGAGAGAAATTGGAGGAAGATGCGATTTCAGGGCTAGGGCAGGGGAGAACCTAAGAGGAAGTTTGATTCAGTGGCTTAGTGGAAGGAAGGGAAGAGGCAGAGTAAGCTGATCGGATGGCCTCAGTCTTAGAGACAAAGAGTCAATGACCTCCTCGCACTTGTTGTCGGAAGTGAGGGTGGAGGAGATAGGGGAGAGAGTTTAAGAAGACGGTTAGCAGTAAAAAAAATAACAGGGGTTATCTTTGCATTCCAGTATGATCCTGGAATAGTGAGCAGTTTTGAAAGACAAGAGCAGGACCCGATAGTGCTTTAGTGGTGCAGCCAGATTTGGCAGTGAATGGCTAAACCAATTTTCCACCATATCCATGGAAGTCTGCATTCTTTGGACTTAAGTGAGCGAAGACGAGGGCCGTACCAGGGCGAATGGGCAGAGTGAGAGAGAGTAACGGTTTTAGTAGGGACTAGGCATCAAAGGTGGTGGTGAGGGTGTGGTTGAACAGATCGGTAGCTGGAGACGGTGGAGATGGACAGGTTGGCTGTCTTTAATAGAGTCTTCAGCTTTCTTCTAAGAAATAAACATGACATTAAAAAAAAAAACAGCAAATGCTGGATATATGAAATTAAAACATAAAATGCTGGAAAAGCACAGCAAGTGACCAAGGTTTTTGGTCACCTCCTAATATTTGTTTCTTTGGCTCAGTATCATTAGATGTCTGTAAACTGCCATTCTACATTAAAGGTGCTTATAACTGCAAGTTTTTGTTTATACCTTCAACTTCTCTCTCTAGAGGTTTCTTTCACACATTGATCACTCTTTGTGTGAAAAAGAATTTCCTGCCATGTCCTAAAATTACTTTTTAATTGTTTGACCCTGTGTCCCCTAGTTCTACTTGCACAATTTAATTTAAAGTAATATTCCAGGTTAACTTTTTCTATATCCTTAACTATCCATAAAATCATCTCTCAGACCCCTCCTCAGGCTGAAAACCCAAGTCTCTTCAGTCTTTTGTCATAAATGAGGCCCCTTGCACTGGGGATCAGTCATTAGCATCAGCTCCACCTCTTACAAGTCTCTCTTTCTTGGTGAATGGAACTTTATACAGAAATCAAGGTGCAGTCTGACTATAGGTGCACTATACAATTTGATTATAGAAACATAGAAACATAGAAAATAGGTGCAGAAGTAGGCCATTCGGCCCTTCGAGCCTGCACCACCATTCAATATGATCATGGCTGATCTTGCAACCTCAGTACCCCATTCCTGCTTTTTCTCCATATCCCTTGATTCCTTTAGCCGTAAGGGCCACATCGAACTCCCTTTTGAATATATCTAATGAACTGGCCTCAACAACTTTCTGTGGCAGAGAATTCCACAGGTTCACAATTCTCTGAGTGAAGAAGTTTCTCCTCATCTCGGTCCTAAATGGCTTACCCCTTATCCTTAGACTGTGACCCCTGATTCTGGACTTCCCCAACATTGGGAACATTCTTCCTGCATCTAACCTGTCCAATCCTGTCAAAATTTTATGTGTTTCTATGAGATCCCCTCTCATTCTTCTAAATTCCAGTTTAAGCCTAGTCGATCCAGTCTTTCTTCATATGTCAGTCCTGCCACCCCGGGAATCAGTCTGGTGAACCTTCGCTGTACTCCCTCAATAGCAAGAATGACATTCCTCAGATTAGGAGACCAAAACTGCACACAATACTCAAGGTTGGTCTCGCCAAAGCCCTGTACGACTGCAGTAAGACCTCCCTGCTCCTATACTCAAATCCTCTCACTATGAATTTGTTTTTTTACTGCCTGCTGTACCTGCATGTCTACCTTCAATGACTGATGTACCATGACACCCAGGTCTCACTGCACCTCCCCTTTTACTAATCTGTCACCATTCAGATAATAATCTGCCTTCCTGTTTTTGCCACCAAAGTGGATAACCTCACATTTATCCACATTATACTGCATTTGCCATGCATTTGCCCATTTATTTCCTCTGATTTATAGGGGAGAAAGTGAACATCATTGCACCCATTTTTGGGGGTAAAAAGGACCAATTTTGCAGCTCTATGTTCTGCGCCCAAGGATGCGTGAAATCCTTGGACCCCCATAATGGGCCAGATGATTTTTCAGGTATCCCTGTTCTAGATGAGGCAGCTGGCCTAAATTGGAGGGCACCAAAGCAGGGAGCTGCCACTGGAGGTGTAACAGACGCCAGCAGTTTGGCCGAATTGTTAAGAGGAGGCTCAAGGATCAATTTTGGGTGGTCCTTTGGCTAGCTTCTTCTGGCACTTGCAGCATACACATCACCCGATTTGGGCACAAATGAATTCATCCCGCATAGTCTCTTTTGGTTAGGTAGTTCAATATGGCTCGTTTCCTGTGAAGGAGTTCCAAGTAGAGCGCTTGCTTTGGGAGTCTCGTGTCTGGCATGCGAACTATGTGGCCTGCCCAGCGGAGCTGATCAAGTGTGGTCAGTGCTTCAATGCTGGGGATCATGGCCTATGATGATGATGATGATGAGCTTTGTTGATTACTACTCTGCACTGGTTGCACAAGTTTAGCATTGAGTCGAGTAAGACTCCTAGGGCTAGACTTTCCCGAGAGCCCCTCAACGCCCGATTGCCCACTCAGAAAAACTGCCAACCTTTTGTAAGTAACACTTGCGAAAATTTCCACTTTTAAGTTGAAAATAATCTCCGACGAGAAAATGGATCTTGCACCATTATTCTCGGCGGTTTTCTTGGCGGTTAAGGGGAAACTAAGTAAAACGGGCGTTTTAAAAAAAATTTAGTCCGAGGCTGCAGTTGGGCCTCGGGAGGGGAGAAAACATTTTTAAAAATTGCACTAAATAAAAAGTTAAAAAACATTTCCAAGACATTTTTACACCTAATCGCCATTTTACAATTTTAAACAAATAAATAAAGAACCTTTAACTTTCCTTTCTTTGCAGAGTACTCACCTACTCACCATGATCATATTAAATGGTGGTGTAGGCTCGAAGGGCCGAATCACCTGCTCCTGCACCTATTTTCTATGTTTCTATGTTTCTACCACACTGTTTAAGCAGTTTTCACAGGACGGTTCCCTCGGCGATCTGGACGGGCTTTCGTTAAGGCCAAACTTCCGCCCTGGCGATTTTCTCAGTGGTGCACGTCGGCGGTTTGGTCCCGGCGGGCGTTCTGAGATTTGGGCGAGACCATTGAAAAACTAAGGGGAAACTTTCGCCGGGTGGAAAAACAGCCGTACCACCGAGAAAAGCACCGAAAAACCGCCAAAAATGAAAGGAGAGTTTAGCCCCTAGATCTCTTTCAGTTTCATCCTTAGCGATTTCAATGTAATGAATGTTATCTATCTTCCTTCTTTTGTGTAGCACTTTGCACTTCCCTGTAGTATATTTCTTCTGCCATTAATCTGCCAACTTACATATTTTTTCAACTCATTCTGTAATTTCTAAGATGCCTCTTCTGATTCCACTGTCTTCTAGTTTGGTATCGTCTGCAAATTTGACCACTCTGAATTGAGTTTCTGAATCCAGATCTAATTTGAATGTAGTGTTCCATGTAAATTAGAAACAGTAGTGATCCTGGCACTGAGCCCTGAGTTATGTCATTCAATTCCCCCATTCCTCCTACTATGACATCTGTTACATATGTGAACTTGTATTTACTCTGCACAGCCAACAGAAGGCTCATTCCCTGGAGTCCCAAGTGATCACATAATCCCTTGGGAGCACAGGTATTTAAGGAGGCCTCACAGGTTGGAGAGGCACTCTGGAGACCTGCAATAAAAGACTAAGGTCACACTTTACTTTGAGCTCAGTGTTCACAGTCTGACTCTTTCTCCATACATAACAACTGGCAACGAGATACAGATAGCGAACCCAAAGATGCAGAGAACAGTGGGCATCCTGGAGAAATTCTCGGAGGGAGATGATTGGGAAACTTTTGTGGAGCGACTCAACCAATACTTCATGGCCAATGAGCGAGATGGTGAAGAGAATGCTGCCAAACGAAGGACGATCCTCTTCACCGTCTGTGGGGCTCCAACGTATGGCCTCATGATGAATCTGCTCACTCCAGCGAAACCCACGGAGAAATCGTACGACGATTTGTGCACACTGGTCCAAGAGCATTTGAACCCGAAGGAAAGCGTTCTGATGGCGAGGTACCGGTTCTATACCTACAAAAGGTCTGAAGGCCAGGAAGTGGCGAGTTATGTCGCCGAGCTAAGGGGCCTTGAAGGACATTGCGAATTTGAAGGACATTTGGAGCACATGCTCAGAGACTTTTTCGTACTTGGTATTGGCCACGAAACCATACTTCCCAAACCTTTGACTGTAGAGGCCCCAACCTTGAGTAAGGCCATAGCGATAGCCCAGGCGTTCATTGCCACCAGTGACAATACAAAGCAAATCTCTCAGCACATAAGTGCGGCTACAAGTACTGGGAACAAAGTGATGTTGTTTTCAAATCGTAATGTACAAGGCAGGTCACACATACCTGCAGCTACACGTCCGCAGATGTCTCAGAGTCCACCATCAAGGGTGATGAATGCAAGGCCATTAACACCTTGTTGGCGCTGCGGGGGTGATCATCGTTTCCATTCATGCCGATTCAAAGGGTATGTTTGCAAGGGCTGTGGAACAATGGGACATCTCCAACGAGTGTGCAGGCGAGCTGCTAATCCAGTTAAACCTGCAAACCACCATGTTGCAGAGGAGGACAGATCCACGGAGGATCACGACGAACCAGAGCCTCAGACCGAGGAGGCAGAGGTACATGGGGTGCACACATTCATCACGACTTGTCCCCCGATAATGCTGAATGTTGAATTAAATGGACACCTGGTGTCAATGGAGTTGGACACGGACAGCCAGTCCATCATGGGCAAAAAGACTTTTGAAAGATTGTGGTGCAACAAGGCCTCAAGGCCAGTCTTAATTCCAGTTCGCACGAAACTAAGAACTTACACGAAAAAACTGATTCCTGTAATCGGCAGTGCTACCGTAAAGGTCTCCTACGATGGAGCGGTGTACAAGCTACCACTCTGGGTGGTACCGGGCGATGGTCACACGCTGCTCGGTCGGAGCTGGCTGGGAAAGATATGCTGGAACTGGAACAACGTCCGAGCTCTATTGCCTGCTGACGACACTTCGTGTGCCCAGGTCTTAAACAAATTTCCTTCGCTGTTCGAACCAGGCAAAGGGAAATTCCAAGGAGCAAAAGTGCAGATCCACCTAATTCCGGGGGCGCGACCCATCCATCACAAGGCGAGAGCAGTACCGTACATGATGAAAGAAAGGGTAGAGATCGTGCTAGACCGGCTGCAAAGAGAGGGCATCATTTTACCGATCGAGTTCAGTAAGTGGGCCAGTCCAATCGTCCCAGTCCTCAAGGGAGACGGCACCATCAGAATCTGTGGCGATTACAAAGTAACTATTAATCGTTTCTCCCTGCAGGACCAATACCCACTACCATAGGCCAACGACCTCTTTGCAATGCTGGCGGGAGGAAAGATGTTCACGAAGCTGGATCTGACTTCAGCTTACATGACGCAGGAGCTGGAGGAATCATCGAAGGCCCTCACCTGCATCAACATGCACAATGGTTTTTTTGTTTATAACAGATGCCTGTTTGGAATTCGATCAGCGGCGGCGATATTCCAGAGAAACATGGAAAGCTTACTGAAGTTGGTCCCCCACACTGTGGTCTTCCAGGACGATATCTTGGTCACAGGTCGGAACACAGTCGAGCATCTGCAGAACCTGGAGAAGGTTCTTCGTCGACTCAACCGCGTGGGGCTCAGGTTAAAACGCTCGAAGTGCGTTTTCCTGGTGCCTGAAGTGGAGTTCTTGGGAAGGAGGATTGTGGCGGACAGCATCAGGCCCTCCAACGTGAAGACGGAGGCAATTGAGAACACACCGAGGCCACAGAACATGACGGAGGTGCGGTCATTTCTGGGACGCCTGAACTACTTTGGTAACTTCTTTCCGGGTCTCAGCACACTGTTAGAACCACTGCATGTCTTACTATAAAAAGGTGATGAATGGGTTTGGGGAAAAAGCCAAGAAAATGCCTTTGTAAAAGCGAGAAAATTGTTATGCTCAAACAAATTGCTTGTGTTGTATGATCCATGTAAGTGTTTGATACTAGCATGTGATGCGTCGTCATATGGCATCAGGTGTGTATTGCAACAAGCTAATGATTTCGGGAAACTGCAACCGGTTGCTTATGCATCCAGGAGTCTGTCTAAGGCTGAGCGAGTCTACAGCATGATTGAGAAAGAAATGTTAGCGTGTGTCTATGGGGTAAAGAAAATGCATCAATACCTGTTTGGGCTAAAATTCGAATTGGAAACTGACCATAAGCCACTTATATCCCTGTTTTCTGAGAGAAAAGGGATAAATACCAACGCATCAGCCCGCATCCAGAGATGGGGGCTCACGTTGTCTGGATACAACTACACCATCCACCACAGGCCAGGCACAGAAAACTGCGCCGACGCTCTCAGTAGGCTGCCATTGCCCACCACGGGGGTGGAAATGGCGCAGCCCGCAGATCTAGCCATGGATATAGAAGTATTTAGAGTGACCAACGCCCGTCACTGCCCAGCAGATCAAAACCTGGACAAGCCAGGACCCTTTATTATCTCTAGTCAAAAGCTGTGTGTTTCACAGGAGCTGGTCCAGTATCCCAGTGGAAATGCAGGAAGAGATAAAGCCGTTCCAACGGCGCAAAGATGAGATGTCGATACAAGCAGACTGCCTTCTGTGGGGCAAATCAAGTAGTGGTCCCCAAGAAGGGCAGAGACACCTTCATCAATGACCTCCATAGTACCTACCCAGGGTACTGATGAAAGCGATAGCCAGATCCCACGTGTGGTGGCCCAGTATAAATGCGGACTTAGAGTCCTGCGCTCACAGATATAGTACATGCTCACAGTTAAGCAATGTACCCAGGGAGGCGCCGCTAAGTTTATCGTCTTGGCCCTCCAAACCATGGTCTAAGGTACACGTCGACTATGCAGGCCCGTTCTTGGGTAAAATGTTCCTTGTGGTTGTAGACACTTATTCCAAGTGGATTGAATGTGAGATTATGTTGGCTAGTACGTCCGCTGCCACTACTGAAAGCCTGCGGCCATGTTTGCCACTCACGGCTTACCCGATGTCCTGGTGAACGACAACAGGCCATGTTTTACCAGTGTTAAGTTCAAAGAATTCATGACCCGTAACGGGATTAAACATGTCACATCTGCCCCATTTAAACCAGCGTCCAATGGTCAGGCAGAGAGAGCAGTGCAAACCATCAAGCAAGGCTTGAAGAGGGTAACTGAAGGCTCACTGCAGACTCTCCTATCCCGAGTCCTGCTTAGCTGCCGCACGAGACCCCACTCGCTCACTGGGATCCCACCTGCTGAACTGCTCATGGAAAGAGCACTTAAGTCAAAGCTCTCGTTAGTTCACCCTGATCTACATGAACAGGTAGAGAGCAGGCGGCTTCAACAAAGTGTATACCATGATAGTGCAAATGTGTCACGCGAGATTGAAATCAATGATCCTGTATTTGTATTGGATTATGGACAAGGTACCAAGTGGCTTCCCGGCACTGTCGTGGCCAAAGAGGGGAGCAGGGTGTTTCAGGTCAAACTTTCAAATGGACTCATTCACTGGAAACACTTGGACCAAATCAAACTCAGATTCACCAGCTGCAAGACCAGCTGCACAACAGCCCAGCGAGGGCCCAACAAATGATTCAACAATACCAGCTTTCACACCGAGACGATCAACCAGGGCAAGAAGGGCCCCAGATCGACTCACATTGTAAATAGTTACGCTATTGACTTTGCGGGGGACTGTTGTTATATATATGTTAACTTGTATTTACTCCATACAGCCACCAGAGGGCTCATCCCCTGGAGTCCCAAGGGATCCCATAATCCCTTCGTAGCACAGGTATTTAAGGAGGCCTCACAGGTTGGAGAGGCACTCTGGAGACCTGCAATAAAAGACTAAGGTCACACTTTACTTTGAGCTCACAGTGTTCAGTCTGATTCTTTCTCCATACATAACAACATCCATCCTCTAACCCTTGCCATTTGAACAGATTGCCTTTGTGGCCCCTACCTTTGGGATTGTCTCCCTCTTTCTAATGACTAATTTTAACTAAATAATGGAGGGATGGGGAGTGCAAAATGAACACTGGGGGTGCTCAATCCTTCTGCATGCAATTTTATTACCCAATGCCTGAAGCTATTTTCTGTTGTACTCTCTATTAGAATCATAGAAATTACCAGCACCTAAGGAGGCCATTTTGGCCCATTGTCAACAAAGAGCTATCCAATTTAATCCCACTTTCCAGCTCTTGGTCCATAACCCTGTAGGTTACGGCACTTCAAGTGCACATCCAAATACTTTTAAAATGTGGTAAGGGTTTCTGCCTCCAGCGTTCTTTCAGGCAGTGAGTTCCTGACCCCCACCACTCTTTGGGTGAAGACATTCCCCTCAGCCTCCTCTGTTCCAAAGAAAACAAACGCATCCTATTCAATCTTTCCTCATAGCTAAAACTCTCCAGTCCAGGCAACATCTTTGTAAATTTCCTCTGCACCTTCTCTAGTCTAAATCACATCTTTCCTGTAACGTGGTTACCTTTATGATCTCTAATAGGCTCTACCCTTTCTTTAGTTATTGTCCTGCTCTTAATGTATTTCTAAAACATCTTTGGGTTTCCCTTGATTTTACTTGCCAACATTTTTTCATGTTCTCTCTTTGGCTTTCCTAATTTCCTTTTTAATTGCAGCCCTGCACTTTCTATACTACTCTAGAGTTTCTGCAATATTGAGCCCTCAGTATCTGTCATAAGCCTCCCTTTTTTTTTTAACCTATCCTGTAGGTCCCTTGATATCCAGGGGGCTCTAGATTTGTTAGTTCCACCCTTTCCTGCTTAGCCGCACAACTGTGCAGTCATCTGCAAGTTACTGCATAGGCCGCTCACCAGTTTTTACATTGTAGATATCACGCATGTGCAAAAATTTGAATGGGCCGCACATTGGGAGGGGGTGGGGTGAGGGGGTCAGGCCGCACAGAGGTAGTGCAGCTTACAGAGGATGTTGATCATCACCCCTGTACTCGCTGACCTACATTGGCTTCTGGTTAAGCCACACCTCGATTTTAAAATTCTCATCCTTGGTTTCAAATTCTTTCATGGCCACACCCGTCCTTATCCCTAATCTCCTCCAGCCCTACAACCCTCCTTGTCATCTGTGTTCCTTCAATTCTGGCCTCTTGCGCATCCCCGATTTTAATCGCTCCTCTATTGATGGCCGTACCTTCAGCTACCAAGGCCCTAATCTCTGGAATTCTCTCCCTAAACCTCTCCACCTCTCTACCTCTCTTTCCACCTTTAAGATGCTCCTTAAAACCTACTTCTTCTGCCCTAATATATCCTTATGTGGCTCGGTATCAAATTTTGTTTGATAACACTTCTGTGAAGCACCTTGGGACATTTTGCTCTGTCAAAGGCGCTATATAAATACAAGTTGCTACGTTATCACAATTTATTTGTGATCTATACAATTTGGTTCATTAATGATCACTTTATTATAATTTCCCCATTGTCAAAAGACAATTGCATTAGTCAGAACATCTTTTGTCTACATAATTTAACGTATCAGCAGGTAATGACATTACTAACGTAAGGCTCCAGGTACCTTCTGTCTGCCTAAAAAAGGCTCTAACCTACAATTGTCAGTTGTCCAACAAACAACTGTGACTATCACCTTGGCTGGGGAAAGTGGGGACTCTTGAGCTGATGTAAACTCTCTGGACTTAGGTATGCATGTTCGGTGCCTCTATATGAACTTTACCTGAAATAAAAACAGAAAATGCTGGAAATACTCCATAGGTCAGGCAGCATCTGTGCAGAGAGAAACAAGGTTAACGTTTCAGGTCACTCACCTTTTGTCAGAACTGGAAAAGGTTAAGGCCGCAAAATTGGGAGATGTAGCCCTGGCCATTAAAGCCGGTTTTGCTGAAAAAATGGCAGCGCCCTTGCTTCTAGCACGGAACGCGCGACTGCCATTTTAGGGAGGTCAGCAGCGCTGCCTTGCCTGCGCTCACCACTCACATTTAAATGATCCAGATTGTGACATCAATTGGCGTGCAATGCTTGAATTGATGCACAACTGTGATTTTGGATGTTGCAGCTCTTGATACTGCCCTCTCCAGCCACGCACGGAAGATCGTGCGTACAGCAGTCCTACAGAGATGCTGCCAGCGCTTCTTAAAGGGATATACCTATCTTTCAGGTAAGTTTAGATTTTTGCTTTTGAACTTTAAAAAAATATTTTATTAGAGCAGTGGCTTGGTGCTATACATTAAAAAAAAGTTGTTAACATGTGCAGGGAGTGCTCCTGGACATTTCCAGGGCTTTGGCTGTTAAAGGAAGGCCTCTGAGAACTCCACTTGCTCGCAATCCTGAGAGCTCTAGTTGCAGAGGAGGAAGTGGAAGAGGAGGAGGCGGAACGAAGGAGGCAACCCAGGCAGCCCCTTTCTGGCCGGGATATCCAGAATCGAATCATGCGGTACCAGTGAATACAACCCCAATTGCCCTTGCAACAGTAGTCCCACACCTTACCTTCCCTCTGCTACTGACCATCACAGCATCCTCTTGGCACAATGCTGAAATAAAAGCCACCACAAAGCAAACCTTCCAATCTAAATGTATCCATATATGCATCCAATATTACATTAAAAAATCAACTAGTCAACCTTGTGCATCCCCTTAGTGACTGTCTTGCATCTGCCTTTGCCTTTGATACGCAGTGCTACCCCAGTTGCTGCAGCATGGCTGTTGGAAGGCTGCTGACTTTCAGTGGGGTCGCTGCAGATGACCTTGCTGGTCAACTTTGAGGAGCGGGTGCCTGCGAGTGTAAAATCGAATGGCAGTGTTTCTTCTTCATTCTCCCTTCGCTCTTCTTGGTCATCCACTAGCTGGGTAGGCTGGATTTCATGGCTGTGTGAAATGAGGGTTGTGGTGAGAGGAGGGGCTGAAGCAAGAGGTGTATGCTTACACCACGTGCAGCTTGTAAATCAGAAGATATTGTTGGATGAGTGGGATGTGAGAAGGAGGATAATGTATAAAGATACCAGCATCATGTATTCTTTCAGCCCAGCCGCTGGCTAAGGGCTCAGTCATGCCCCTGCCAAAAATGGCCTGCACCATCTCCTCCAAGGGGGTGAGGTGATGCTAGGGAATGTGAGGTGTGCCTCGTGTTTGGTAGAGATTGTTGCTAGCTGAGTGTTGGGGGGTGGGGGTGGGGCATGCATTGATCAGTGTGTGAGGCTAGTGATGTAGTTTGTCATGTATGTAACCTCTATGTAACACCACTGCAATATTGTATATACTTAAGCAATGCACACCTTCACCACAGGGGGTGAACTTGTGGGAGACACTCCTTACCTGGTCATCCAGGTATATAAAGGGAGGTCCCACGCAGGGTCATCACTTCTTGGTCCTGTGAATAAAGGTTCAGGTCATAGAGTGACCTTGTCCATAGAATGTGCCTCGTGTGGGTTTTGTGCCATTGAGTAAGAACATTACATAGTTTGTAGGCGACAGCTTTTGAAGATGCATTCATTGACCGTGACCACTAGTCTGAGGTCTGGAAACCGCTTTATGCACTGGAGCCAGGTTCTGGGGGGCCACATTGTTGGCAGTGACAGCCTCAGCGATCTGGTCCCACATCCTTCTTTCTGGAGGGTCCTGGCACCCTACGGGTAGAGGACCTCTCTTCCAATCATGGAGTGCTGCGTCTGACACCCTGGGTGCCCTTTCCCTGTCCTACTGCACCATTTGTATTAGTGCTGAAGCACTTTTAGCATGTTTTATCTGCAGAAGGCAGTTCAGATTTCAGAGCTGCAGACTGCCTAGTTCTGGAGGATTAAAAAAAAGAAATTTCAGAGCGAAGTTCAGCTTTAAAAGCTAGAGACTGCCTTGAAACGGAACAGGCTAGCTTTAAGTAAAGGTAGCCTCGGTCCAGTGATGTAAACTTGGGCACTTGACCCTGAACTTGACCATGTTGAGCACGATCAGCAGTGCATTTGTCGCTAGGCTGTGTGCTACAATCATTTAAATTAGCAGGCAGCACCAAATTGACGTACTGCCTGCACTTTCTGAATGGGCGCGGGCATATCTCGCATCACAGAGCCTGCGCCCGTTTTGGGGCCTTATCGAATTTCATCTCCTCGAGATGTAACAGGTTTTAAGCAAGTACAGAGGCAGGGAACAGGGGAAAGGGGATGAAAGAACAAAAGGGAAGGTCTGTGATAGGGTGGAAGGCAGAAGAGATTAAATGATAAAAGGGATGATAGTGCAAGGCAAAAGGAGATGGTAATCGGACAAGAAAAGAAAGCAGTCTCGAGGAGGTGTAAATGGGAATATCAGAATCATCAGCAACAGCTACTGTCCGAAAAAATGGGGCAGAGGTTATGATCTGAAATTGTTAAATTCAATGTTGAGTCCGGAAGGCTGTAAAGTGCCTATTTGAAAGATAAGACGCTGTTCCTAGAGCTTCCATTGAGCTTCATTGGAACAGTATAAGAGGCCAAGGCCAGAGAAGTCAGAGTGAGAGTGGTCCGGAGAATTAAAATGACAGGGGACTGGAAGCTCAGGTCCTTGTGGACTCAACAGAGGTGTTCCGCAAAGCGGTTACCCAATCTGCGTTTGGTCTCCCCAGTGTAGAGGATACCGCATTGTAAGCAGTGAATACAGTATACTAAATTGCAAGAAGTACAAGTAAATCATTGCATCACCTGGAAGGAATGTTTAGGGCCCTGGACGTTGGGAAGGGAGGAGATAAAAGGACAGGTGTCGCATTTCTTGTGCTTGCATGGGAAGGTGGCGTGGGAAGGGGAATGGTTGTTGGGGGTATTTGAGGAGTGGACCAGGGTGTCACAGAGAGAATAATCCCTTTGGAATGCTGAAAGGGGATGGGAGGGGAAGATGTGCTTGGTGGTGGGATCACATTGGAGATGGTGGAGGATGATTCGTTGAATGTGAAGGCTGGTGGGGTGGAAGGTGAGGACAAGGGGAACCATATCGTAGCTCTGAGCGAGACTCTACCTGTATGGACTTCTTAATAGCTTGGTTTGGAGATTTTTAAACATGGTGATGGGTTTCTGAGCACATCTAGCGCATACTGACAAAACATTGACAGCTCCAAAAATCCACAGGACCACTCTGCCAGAGTAAGTGACAGGGAATGCCCACTGGTGACTTCTGCTCCTGACCCTGGTAAATCATCTGCAGTCAGGAGGAAGTTATCATTATTTTAATAATCAAGGTAAGTTCCCACACAACCATAGGTGCATTTTAGATATCTGCCATTTGAGGTGAGGGTGGAAAATGCAGTATTGGGCAGTCTAAGAACATTGGGTCCAGACAAATATGTCCTTAACCCTGTCACTTAACTCCTCACAAAGAAACTGTATCAGATCATTCACTTCTAGAACACCCAGCTTAGGTCTAGAAGTGAATGATGACTAAGTGGCACACCAAACATCACCTAGTTTGGATTGAGTTTGAGTTCACCATACAAAACCTCAATTAGGATACCCACATTGTTACTAAGTGAATAGAAACATAGAAACATAGAAACATAGAAAATAGGTGCAGGAGTAGGCCATTCGGCCCTTCTAGCCTGCACCGCCATTCAATGAGTTCATGGCTGAACATGCAACTTCAGTACCCCATTCCTGCTTTCTCGCCATACCCCTTGATCCCCCGAGTAGTAAGGACTACATCTAACTCCTTTTTGAATATATTTAGTGAATTGGCCTCAACAACTTTCTGTGGTAGAGAATTCCACAGGTTCACCACTCTCTGGGTGAAGAAGTTCCTCCTCATCTCGGTCCTAAATGGCTTAAATTAACCCTTTCTCGCCAAATTATCAAAGAAGAAGTCAGACTACAAGTCATGCACAAACAATTGTATTTTGACTACAAGATCCTAATTATCACTATTTAAACTTGAACATTAAGTATACAAACAATTAGTAGATAGAAATAGTTGCAGACAGAGTCACTTAGTAGTTTGAGTAACAAATAATTAACAAAGTTATTTTACAAAATGAATAATGAAAGTTATGAAGGTTGTTCAGTAGTTTAGTTCGTTTCACTTCTACAGCCATTTCACAGCATTTAGTTTAACCACTGGCTTTATTTGTATGAACTTTTGACTCCACTGTGCTTGCAAGCTACTGCTCCAGCCCCAAGTTCCCTTTCCCATGAGATGTCTATGTTCCTCAAATTCTGACCTCTTGAGCATCCCTGTGTCACGTATCTCACATTACTGTATATAACTGTATCTTACCATGCTATACATGATTGTAACTGAATATGACCTGTAACAATAAGCATACTTTACCATCAGGGGTGCACTTGCAGGAGACACTCCATACCTGTCCCACTGAGGTATATAAAAGGAGGTCTCAGGCAAGTGCAGCACTGCAGAGCTGGAATTAAAGGTGCAGGTCCTGAGTGACCTTGACTTCAGCATGTGTCTCATGTAAGTCAGTACATTAGAGTCAGGACTTAACAGTGGCGACGAGTTACAGGATCACAGAATCCACAGAATGGCTACCAACAGCTCAGATGAGAAATACAATGCTGGAGACAATTGGGATGACTTTATAGAAAGGCTCCAGCAAAGCTTTGTGACCAAAGACTGGCTGGGCGACGATAAGGCAGACAAGAGAAGAGCCCATCTCTTGACCAACTGTGGCTCGAAAACATATGCTTTAATGAAAGACCTGCTGGCACCCGAGAAACCAGCAAGCAAGTCGTTTGAGGAGTTGAGCACACTGGTGAGAGACCACCTGAAGCCAGCGAGCAGCCTACACATGGCCAGACACAGGTTCTACAACTACAGACGCTGTGTGGGCCAAAGCATACCCGACTTTGTGGCGGAACTTCGGAGGCTGGCTAGTTCATGTGAGTTCCCCGATGAACTAAGGAGAGAAGTACTGGGAGACTTTTTTATTGAAGGAATATGCCACGCAGGCATATTCCGAAAGATTATAGAAACTAAGAACTTGACTCAAGAGGCAGCAGCACTGGTCGCACAGACGTTCTTGGCAGGCGAAGAAGAAACGAGGCTGATCTATACTTCAGGTACGACAACCAACGAGACATCGGAACAAGGGGTTCACATTGTGAAACAAACCACTACCCCCACACACAGACAAAGGCAGGAGAGCAGGCCTTCAACAGCAGACAGTGGCGCCAGAAGCCATCAAAACCAAGGGCCACATGAGCGGCCGATCACATCTCATCAACCCACAATGCGAGCAATCAACAACAGATTAAGAGAAGCTCAAGGGAGATCAGCCAGACGCAGCTCATCCTTCAGAAACAATGGAAACGGTCTGTGTTGGAGATGTGGGGGAAGGCACTCAACCAGGGTGTGACAATTTCAGCATGCCATTTGCAGAAACTGCAACTACACAGGGCATCTGGCTTGCATGTGCAGAAAAACAGCAGCTCGGCTGGTATACGAATCGAAGGGGTCGGAAAACGGACCAGAAGACGGTTGGAACAGTGCACGGGATGCCGAGGTACAACGGGTTAACACGATCAATGTCCACTGTTCTTACACCAAGACGCCTCCAATTATGATGAGGGTTCTACTCAGCAGGATACCCGTCAACATGGAACTGGACACGGGGGCCAGTCAATCCCTCATGAGCGTTCAACAATTTGAACAGCTGTTGCCGCACAAAAGCAACAGACCAAAACTCACAAAGATCGACACCAACTAAGGACCTATACGAAAGAAATCGTCCCAGTCCTTGGTAGCGCCATGCTCTCAGTCACACACAAAGGGTTGGTGAACCGACTTTCCCTGTGGATTGTACCCGAGGATCTCCCAGCCCTGTTGGGGAGAACAACTTAATTGGAAATGGAATGATGTTCACGCCATGTCGTCAGAGGAACGGACCTCCTGCTCAACAGTTCTAAGCCGTTTTGAACATCTCTTTCAGCCAGGTGTGGGCACCTTCAAAGGGGCTAAAGTTAGAATCTACATCACACAGAATGCCAGACCAGTCCATCACAAGGCTAGAGCTGTGCCTTATGTGATGAGGGAAAAGATTGAAAACGAACTGGACCGGCTTCTGCGGGAAGGCATAATTTCTCCCGTGGAATTCAGCAACTGGGCAAGCCCCATCATCCCCGTCATGAAGCCTGATGGATCCGTGCAAATCTGTGGGGATTACAATGTCTACCATAAATAGAGTTTCCCTACAGGACCAATACCTGCTGCCTAGAGTGGAGGACCTATTTGCCACGTTGGCTGGAGGAAAACTTTTCTCGAAACTTGAACTCACATCTGCGTATATGACGCAAGAACTGACCGAAGAGTCTAAGCTACTCACCACCATCAACACACATCGAGGCCTTTTTGTGTACAATCGATGCCCATTCGGCATCAGGTCGGCAGCTGCTATATTCCAGCGCAACATGGAGAGTCTGCTTAAGTCCATCCCGGGGACGGTTGTGTTTCAAGATGACATACTCATCACGGGCAGGGACACCGACTCTCATCTCCGCAATCTTGCGGAAGTACTAAGTCGATTGGATTGGGTAGGCCTAAGAGTTAAGAGATCCAAGTGTCTGTTTCTCGCGCCTGAGGTTGAATTTTTGGGCAGAAGGATTGCCGCTGATGGAATCTGCCCAACAGAGTCCAAAACCGAAGCGATTCGCCGAGCACTCAGGCCCCGGAATGTCTCGGAACTGCGCACCTTTCTCGGGCTACTCAATTACTTTGGGAACTTTGGGAGTGTTTTAGCCTTTTTTGACCCAGGTAAAAAGTTAGTCCTTACGTGTGATGTGTCAGCGTACGGGGTCGGGTGCGTTTTACAGCACGTCAATGATGCGGGTAAATTGCAGCTCGTTGCTTATGTCTCCAGGTCACTTTCACGGGCAGAGCGCGGGTAAGATATGGTTGAAAAGGAGGCACTCCCGTGCGTGTACGGTGTCAAAAAGATGCACTAATACCTTTTCGGGGCTAAGTTTGCGTTAGAAACCAACCACAAACCCCTCACGTTCCTACTATCCGAGTGCAAGGCAATAAACGCCAACGCCTCGGCACGCATTCAGCGGTGGGCACTCATGCTGGCGGATTACGACTATACGATAAGGCACAGACCAGGCACAGACAACTGTGCCGACGCGCTTAGCAGGCTACCCCTGGCGACCACAGAAGGGTCCGACGAACAGGACGTGAGATGGTCATGGCAATCAATGCCTTTGAATCCACAGGTTCGCCCAAGACGGCTCGCCAAATCAGAGCCTGGACGATCAGCGACCCCACGTTATCTCTAGTTAAAAGATGCGTTTTAACCGGTGACTGGGCAGAGGCTCGCGATGCATGCCCCGAGGAGGTCAAATCCTTCCATAGGCGCATGCATGAACTCTCACTACAGGCAGACTGCCTGATGTGGGGCAGCCGAGTAGTTATGCCCTTACGAGGCAGGGAGGCGTTTGTCCGGGAGCTCCATCGCAAGCACCCGGGGATCGTCCTTATGAAGGCCATAGCCAGATCTCTTGTCTGGTGGCCTGGCATTGACGCGGACTTGGAGCTCTGCGTCCGTCGATGCACCATTTGTGCCCAACTCAGTAATGCCCCCAGGGAGGCCCCCCTAAGCCCCTGGCCCTGGCCCACCAAACCGTGGTCGCGGGTGCATGTAGACTATGCAGGCCCATTCATGGGCAAAATGTTCCTCGTAGTTGTTGATGCATTTTCAAAATGGATCGAGTGCACCATTTTAAACTCGAGCACCACCTCCACCACTGTGGAGAGTCTTAGAACCATGTTTGCAATGCACGGCATTCCTGACATATTGGTCAGTGATAATGGTCCGTGCTTCAGCAGCGCAGAATTTCAAGATTTTATAGTTGACCACGGTATAAATCACGTTAAGATGGCACCTTTCGAGCCGGACTCCAATGACCAGGCGGAGCGAGCAGTGCAGATCATTAAACAAGGCATGCTCAGAATCCAAGGTCCCACGCTGCAGAGCCGCCTGTCGCGACTGCTGCTGGCATACAGATCTCGTTGACTGGGGTTCCCCCCATGCAATTATTGATGAAATGAACCTTAAAGACCAGGCTCTCGTTAATCCTCCCAGACATGCATGAAATTATTGAGGCTAAGTGTCAAAAGCTAACTGAGTACCATGACCGAAATTCGAGGGAGAGGTGGAATGAGATAGGGGACAAAGTGTTTGTGCGAAACTATGGCCGGGGTCCAAAATGGCTTACAGGGACAGTAACAGACAAAGAGGGAAACAGGCTACTGGTTGTACAAATGGACAATGGCCAAACCTGCCGGAGGCATGTAGACCAAGTAAAAAGTAGATTCACTGATAACACTGAAGAACCAGAGGCAGACGACAATGTGGAACTCACACCACACCTGGTGGACAGACAGATGGAACAACCTGAGGAAAGGGCAGTCTCAACAGACAGCCCAGGCGAGATACCAGCAATCACACCGAACGAAACAGACAGCCCAGGTGAGATACCAGCAATCACACCGAACGAAAAACAGGTACCAAGGCAAACAACTGAACCACAACTAGACGCTCCACGCGAGAGCGCAGACCATCTGAGAGACTGAATCTATAAAGGCAATAAGACCTTGAGGGAGGGTGATGTCATGTATCTCACATTATTGTATATAACTGTATCTTACCATGCTATACATGATTGTAACTGAATATGACCTGTAACAGTAAGCATACCTTACCACCAGGGGTGCACTTGCAGGAGACACTCCATACCTGTCCCACTGAGGTATATAAAGGGAGGTCTCAGGTAAGTGCAGCACTGGAGAGCTGGAATTAAAGGTGCAGGTCCTGAGTGACCTTGACTTCAGCATGTGTCTCGTGTAAGTCAGTACATTAGAGTCAGGATTTAACACCCTGATTATAACAGCTCAACCATCGGTGGCTGTACCTTCAGCTGCTTGGGTCCAAAGCACTGGAACTCCCTCCCTAAACCTCTCCACCTCTCTACCTCTCTTTCCTCCTTTAAGACCTTTCTTAAAATCTACCTCTTTAATCAAGCTTTTGGTCATCTGCCATAATTTCTTCTTATGTGGCTCGGTGTCAAATTTATCTGTTTTATCTTATAACTCTGCTGTGAAGCACCTTGGGACCTTTTACTACGTTAAAGGCGCTATATAAATAAAAGTTGATGTTGTTATTGTTGAACGTGTTGTCGCCTCCCAAATCCGTGCCCATCTTTCCTGGAACTCCATGTTTGAATCCCTTCAATCTGATTTCTGCCCCTGCCACAGTACCGAAACAGCTCTCATCAAAGTCACAAATCACATCCTTTCTGACTGTGACAAAGGTAAACTATCCCTCCTCATCCTTCTCGACCTGTGTGCAGCCTTTGACATGGTTGACCACTCCATCTTCCTCCAACACCTCTCCACCATCGTCCAGTTGGGTAGGACTTCACTCACCTTGTTTCATTCTTATCTATTTAATCGTAGCCAGAAAATCACCTGCATGGCTTCTCTTCCCACTCCCTTATCGTTACCTCTGGTGTTCCCCAATGATCTATCCTTGGCCCCCCTCCTATTTCTCATCTATATGCTGTAACTTGGTAATGTCATCCAAAATCACAACACCAGTTTCCACGTGTACGCTAAAGACACCCAGCTCTACCTCACCACCACTTCTCTCAACCCCTGCTTGGTCTCTAAGTTGTCAGATTGCTTGTCCGACATCCAGTACTGGATGAGCAGAAATTTTATCCAATTAAATATTGGGAAGACCGAAGCCATTGTCTTTGGTCCCCGCCACAAACTGCCTTCCCGAACCACTGACTCCATCCCTCTCCATAGCAACTGTCTGAGGCTGAACCAGACTGTTTGCAACGTAGGTGTCATATTTTACCCTGAAATGAGCTTCCGGCCGCATAAATAAAACCGCCTATTTCCACCTCAGTAATATTGCCCGTCTTCCATCCCCCCCCCCCCCCCCCCCGCTTCAGCTCATCTTCTGCTGAAACCCTCATCCATGCCTTTGTTACCTCTAGATTTGACTACTCCACACACTCCTGGTTGACCCCTCACATTCTACCCTACGTAAACCTGAGGTCATCCAAAACTCAGCAGCCCGTGCCTGAACTTGCACCAAATCCTGCTCACCCATCACCCCTGTGCTCGCTGACCTACATTGGCTCCCGGTTAAGCAACGCCTCGATTTCAAAATTCTCATCCTTGTTTACAAATCCCTTCATGGCCTCACCCCTCCCTATCTCTGTAATCTCCTTTAGCCTCACAATCCCCCAAAATGTCCGTGCTCCTCAAATTCTGCCCTCTTAGCATCCCTGATTATAACTGCTCAGCCATCGGTGGCCATGCCTTCAGCTGCCTGGGCCTTAAGCTCTGGAACTCCCTGCCTAAATCTTGGTGCCTCTCTACCTCTCTTTCCCCCTTCAAGACACTCCTTAAAACCTACCTTTTGATTATCTGCCATAATTTGCTTCTTATCATATCGGTGGCAAATTAATTTTTTTGTCTTTTAACACTCCTGTGAAATGCCTTAGGATGTTTTACTACATTAAAGACGCTATATAAATACAAGTTGTTGTTGTTGGATGCCTTTAAACTAAAATAGCATTTTGAGAACATACTTTAGGAAAGTTACAGGACATTTTCCCGACAGCATCTGTTCAAGCAGCTCCAGCATAACCGGCGGATTGGATATTTTTGAATGAGTCAATCAGCCCCTTTACAAGAACGCTCACTTCAAAGAACAACTGGCAAATTTGTTTTGAATGTTGAAGCTTAGATGAGCCTCACTTATGCTACTACAAGTGCTGCTATGCATGGTTAATCCTGGTATTCCCACCGCACAACAGAAAGCAGGCTGGGTACGAACAAAATTCCAGTATGAGAAATACATCCATTGACCATGTCCCAATTGCATTTGGGTCCATTTTGCAATGCACGCAGGTTCTGCTCCAAACAGGCTCCTCCAGAAACTGAAAGTGAAGGCCAAAAGATAGTATATCTTAGTTCCGGCCAATTTTCCACCCCAAGCATTGCACTTCCAGCCAACGTAAACAAAGAGTGCACCAAAAAAGGCCTGTAGATTTTTGGGCCCATGAGACTAACGGTTTGTTCATTGGCATAAACTAGTTAACTGAAAAGGATCCTATGAATTATTCAACGAGTGCCCGCTGAGCAGTGCTGCTTAGCACTCACCAGCACTTCAAATTGCTGAGCAGTGCTCTACTCAATGCTGGTTTTGGTTAAAGAATAAATTAAAAAGCACTAACATTCTTATAGCACTAACATTCCAAACAGCATATCAGAATGAGAGGTTGAACAACTATTTAATCAGCTGGTAAAGTGTCAGTGCTACTCAGCAAACATCATACGCCATCGATCATGAGATCAGTAGTACACATTGGGAATCCTTTCAATATACTAATCAATCAGTTGCAATGATCATTTTGTGCTCCTGAACAAATCGATCACTATAACAGAATTGTACTGTCATTTCAAATCATCATCATCATCATAGGCAGTCCCTTGGAATCGAGGTAGACTTGCTTCCACTCTTAAAATGATTCCTTAGGTGGCTGAACAGTCCCTGTCACAGGTGGGACACATAGTCGTTGAGGGAAAGGGAGGGTGGGACAGATTTGCTGCACGCTCTTTCCGCTGCCTGCGCTTGATTTCTGCATGCTCTCGGCGATGAGACTCGAGGTGCTCAGTGCCCTCCCGGATGCACTTCCTCCACTTAGGGTGGTCTTTGGCCAAGGACTCCCAGGTGTCAGTGGGGATGTTGCCCTTTATCAGGGAGGCTTTGAGGGTGTCCTTGTAACGTTTCCTCTGCCCACCTTTGGCTCGTTTGCCGTGAAGGAGTTCCGAGTAGAGCGTTTGCTTTGGGAATCTCGTGTCTGGCATGCGGACAATGTGGCCTGCCCAGTGGAGCTGATCAAGTGTGGTCAGTGCTTTAATGCTGAGGATGTTGGCCTGGTCAAGGACGCTAATGTTGGTGCGTCTGTCCTCCCAAGGGATTTGTAGGATCTTGCGAAGACATTGTTGGTGGTATTTCTCCAGCAACCTGAGGCGTCTACTGTACATGGCCCATGTCTCTGATCTATACAGGAGGGCGGGTATTACTACAGCCCTGTAGACCATGAGCTTGGTGGTAGATTTGAGGGCTTGGTCTTCAAACACTCTTTTCCTCAGGCGGCCGAAGGCTGCACTGGCACACTGGAGGCGATGTTGAATCTCGTCATCAATGTCTGCTCTTGTTGATAAGAGGCATTCGAGGGATGGGAAATGGTCCACGTTGTCCAGGGCCGCGCCGTGGATCTTGATGACTGAGGGGCAGTGCTGTGCCTCGAGGACAGGCTGGTGGAGGACCTTTGTCTTACGGATGTTTAGCATAAGGCCCATGCTTTCGTACGCCTCAGTAAATACGTTGATTATATGGAGGTGGGGAATGCAGAAAAATAAGGAACTGATTTAGGCAAAAGAATGGATTGTTACACAGTTGATTGGATCATCAGGTTAAAATGTGTCATATGATAACATTGGTAATTGACCACTTCTTGTTTTACTATGATTTTTTTAAACTTCCTGTGTGACAGTACTGCTGTTTTAGATACTCCGAAAGGCACTGTATGTACAAATTTGTTACCAAGAAAGTTTACTTCTGCTAACAGGGCACTGCTTTTGATGATTGTGAGAAAAAAATCAGCAAGTTTACTTCTACCATTAAAGTAAGGCAAGTATCTCTCTTGAACAGTAAAGTAATGTATTAGAAAACATTTAAAATTACTGTAATAATTCCTAAAGTAAAAAGAAATTGATGCACTGTTTCGTGAAATGTCTTTATTTTGTACAGATGTTTTAACTGTGTTAATTTTGGGGGCTAAAATTGTGTGTGTTTTATATTTGATATATATGATGAATACACTTTAGATTTCCTAGAACAAGATTAAGCATAATAATTATTTTTTTCCCAAAAAGACAACTTACTACAGAAATTCTGTTAATTGATAATGGGGCAACTGCAAAATACTGTTTTTAACAATATGTAAAGATGATTATGAGTGGCATTCACAGTACGGTTCAACGAATCGTCACTCCCACTCACTTATGTCTCTTAGCAAATATGCTGCTAAGTGTGTCTCTGGGTCTCTGTTATCCTGCTGGTTCTGAAATGTTACTAGGGTCAGGCTTCAGTAACAGAAGGGAGGCTTTGTATTGTGGTTCCCAATAAGTTAGTGAGCAGTCATGACAGTACATTTTGAGGACCCAGTGTAATGAGAATTCTCCAATAACAAAGTCATGGGTGAGTCGTGATCATTATATAAATCTTATTGTATGTCTCATTATCAAATGTTTATTGGATACTAATAATTACTAACAGAGTACTAATATTAAAATAACTTAGATGTAAACATTAGTCTTAATTACAATCTCTGTTGATGCTTCCATGTGCATCAGTTCCAGTGAAATTACTAAAATGATTATTTTCACAATGTTGTTTCAATGAAGTGAGAGAATATTTAATGAATTTACATCATCACATGTACGTATAGAAATTTGAGGATGTGATAAAGATGCCTCCCAGCTCTATTTCGGATTAAGTCATCTTGAGGCATGGAAAGTACTCTAAAGCATTCTCACTGTTACAAACGGAAGATGAATTGAAATTTGTGTCTTATTATTTTTGTTTTCCACTTGGGCGATGTATAATTTATCTGAGCAACAATTTTTTTCTGTCTATATGATAACTATACAAATCTGACCAGTAGAATTACAGCAAATATCAGTTTAATGTATAGATCATCCACGGAAGATGATAATCAGGAATGGTGAACATCCCAAAGAAAACTTTGTTTATGCTGAATATGAATCAGATCTATTTTATTGCTTTTTCACTAACTTATACCTGCTTTCAGTGTCTCATCCTCATTCTTTTATTCACCTTTTGGCAGTGACCTACGCTGGAGAATAAAGAAAATTATATAGATGGATATAAAGTCAGCTGCAAAGTTTCTGCCATTTTATCATGGGAGTATCAGCCATGAGACTGCTGCAGAATTGCTAACAGGAGAGCTACAGGATGGAACTTATTTATTGCGAGACAGTAGGACGGCCCCTGGAGCTTTGTGTCTTTGTGTACTGTAAGTACCCACACAGGTCAGAAATTTGAGAGTGGGAAATAGCAGAGACACAGTTACAAGAAGATAGAGAGACAATTCTTTTGCATTTCTGTCAATGAGCAATCTCACAGAAGATCAACTATTAACAGTAACATGCCTCAAAGTTTCCTTGAAGTTAAAATTAAGCCAATGGTAACTGTTTAAAGATCATTTTGCATAGCACAACCAATTTCAGGTATTGTGCAAAGTTATTTATTATCATGCCCAGTTTGGCAACAAATAATTTAGAGTAGAAATGCAATTAATAATTCAATTAAAGAAAATAAAAGCTATGACAAGAAACAAATATGCTATAATGACAGTAAAACAAAGAATTGAGACAGGGACTGTCCAAACAGCTATGCTGGGAAACAATAGTAGTGGTGAGTATGTGATATATCAACCTTGTATTAATTGTTCCCAGATCAGATACTGCCAGACTTGTGTCCAGAGGAGGTAGTAGGATTGACTTCTGTGTAAGTACATAGAGATGCCCCAAGACATGTCCATAACCTACATCATCTGAGCAGTTTTAGGTTCCAGTGAAAATCCAAATTATCATGTCTACTCATCCTATCCCTTTTCCTTCTTGTCCCCTTCCTCCCAAACCCTAACCTTTCACCTCCTCCCCCTTCTTCCTCTACTTCCCTCCTAGAGTAATGTTATTAAACTATTCCTCAACCAAATTTTATCAAGAGATTTTTGGAAGAGATGGCCACACTACATGAATGAAACAACCTGGGACTGACAATTCACGGCCTTTCTGTGCACTTTTATCGCAAGTACAAGAGAAAGGCTGGCAATTAGGCCAGGACCTGGATACGTCAGGTTCACCAATCCATCATCTCAATTCAAACTGATACCCTGCCAGTTTCTGCAGGGCCTTCTTTGGGAAAAACTTTCATTTACCCAAATAAAGAGCTAGAATGGCCAGGGAAGGGGACTGCAGGCTGGCAGTTTCCTCACCTCAGGCATGATGGAACAGCAGCACATTGAAAGAAGGTGCACCAGAACCCTGGTCAGAACCCCAAAGATTTTTTTTTTACTCAGTGAATTTGTCTCGGCCCCCATGTTGGATGTTTCTGAATGGCGGGGTGTGGGGACCTCTACACAACACCATCTCAGAGCAGGCCACCTTCCTGCACTAGCCCAAACCCAAGAATCACCCCATGTGGCGTAGGCACCTGCCAGGATTATTTAAATTAAGGAACTATCCTTCCTGACCCAGGATTCTTTGTCAGGGTCAGCAGCAGAGAACCCTGGCTAACTGAACCCAGCACTTACACCTCTAGGATCAAAAGCCAATAAGTTTTTGCATCCTCCACAACCACCCCCCCGCTAACTACCTATGTCTTACCTAATTCAACTAAATTCAAACTTATTCTCGATCATTTCTTTGGAGTAAAAACAACCTTATTGACAGTATTGATGTAAATTAAGTTAGCTTTCTATTTTGGATGCTCAACTTCACATCTATCATTCTACCTGTAAGAGTTTTATCTAACCATAATGAGCTCTGAAATTGTCTTAGTATTTTTCTCAACAAATTCCAGTAGTTTTCATCAGTGAACAAAAGCATGGAACTAAACATTGGGCCTGAATTTGATGAAGGCCTCCGTCCGCCCAAGTGCCGCCTCCCCAAAGGACCACCAATGGCTGTCGAGGTACCTGATGGTACTTTGAGTGGGGTTTTCATCGAAGAGGTCCTTCGAAGGTTGACGGGCGGCAAATCAGTGACTTATGCCGCCAATCTGGGCGGCAGCCAGTGGGAGCTCTCATTCTCGGTGGCAAAGGCGCTTGCCGCCCAAGTGCTGCCAAGGATGTAGTTGGGCCCACGGAGGGTCGAAGAGCTGAAAAGAAAAAACATAAAAAAGACAACTGAAGACCTTCAGGGGACCCCAATCAGGTAATTCCCTGTAAAAAAAATTGCAAAAAAGTGTACTAACCTTTTTTCCCCCATCATCCTACCTACCTTCAGGGATGGACCAGCCTCTAACCAATGGTCCACCTCCGTTCTGCTGCCAACTCCCGCTCACATCAATATCGCAGCATGGCGGGCGGGAGATCAGTTGCGCAACTCGGCCATCCGCTGACATCGGCGGGTGCTTCCCAGTGGCTTTACCCTCCCGCCCGCTCCAGCTCACACCAGGCCACATCAAAAGTGGCACTGGGTGATTCAACGTAAGGAATGTCGGCGGCAGTGGGTGGCAGTGGGCGGTACCTTCCTCAATTTCAGGCCCATGATCTTAAACTGCGGTAATTATTGAAATTCTATAATTAATTCAAAACTGTTGCTGATTAATACTCCTATTTAGCTTTCACAATGCTGTATATACTTATCGGATTCTGCAGATCACTTCGGGATATTGCACGGTTCAGGTGAGGACCAAATTGATTCGATTTGTTGCTGTGTTTATTGTATTTATCTAACAAAATGATTTAGTGATATTCAATGGCACCTTCTATTAAAGGACTTAATAATATTCATTTTAATTAAAAACAATGCCATTCCTTTTGACTTTGCAGCATGGAAACCACACATCAGCATGGTTCTACTCACATAGAATATATGCACAAAACCATCCAGTATATTGCATATAATGAATTGAAAAATATCAGTAGCCTGTATTAATGGAAGGGTAGCAGATGAATCTTCACGCAGCCTAGACAACCATGTGTGCAGGAGATGTCTTCAGCTTCAACTGCTCGAGCTCCACGTTACGGAGTTGGAGCAGCGGGTAGAGTCAAAAAGGTGCATCCGTGAGGCTGAGAACTATGTGGATAGCACGTTTCAGGAGGTGGTTACCCCGCAGCTTAAAGGCGTGCAGGTGGAGGGGAAGTGGGTGACCACCAGACGTAGTAATTGTGCTAGGCAGGTCGTGCAGGAGTCCCCCCGTGAGTCCATCTCGCTTTCAAACCAATATTCAATTCTGAGTATCGGTAAGGACGATGGTGCCTCTGGGGAGTGCAGCCAGAGCCAATTCCAAGGCACCACGGGTGGCTCAGCTGCACAGGGGGGAGGGGCGAAGAACAAATAGCCCTATCGATAGGGGATTCTATAGTTAGGGGAACAGACAGGCATTTCTGCAGCCATAGACGACTCCCGAATGGTTTTGTGCCTCCCTGGTGCCAAGGTCAAGGATGTCACAGAGTGAACACAGGGCATCCTGGAGGGAGGGGGGGGGGGGGGAGGGTAAACAGCTAGATGTCGTGGTCCATATCGGGACCAACGACATAGGTAAAATGAAGAATGAGGTCCTACAGGAAGAATTTAGGGAGCTTGGAAGAAAATTAAAGAGTAGGACCTCAAAGGTAGTAATCTCCGGGTTGCTACCGGTGCCACGTGCTAATGAGTACAAGAATAGAAGGATAGAGAGGATGAACACGTGGCTGGAAAATTGGTGTAGGAAGAAGGGCTTTAAATTCTTGAGGCATTGGGACCGCTTCTGGGGGAGATGGGATCTGTACAAACCGGACAGGTTGCACATTAACAGCACCGGGACCAATATCCTCATGGGGAGTTTTGCTAGTGCTGCTGGGGAGAGTTTAAACTAGCTTGGCAGGGGGGTGGGAACCTGAGAATGAATTCAAAAGGGAAGAAAGTAAAGCAGAAGTTGGATAGCAAGAATCTAGAAAGCGAATCTATAAGACAGAGGAAACAGGACTTAATATATAGTAAACAAGGAGGTTGATGGAAGGTTTAGAGGGGATTTGAGGGGCGGCTTCTTTACACAGAGGGGTGTGGGGATCTGGAACCCGCTGCCTGGAAGAATGGTGAATGCAGAAACCCTCACCACTTTTAAGAGATGGCACTTAAAATGCCGTAACCTGCAGGGTTACGGACCTAGAGCTGGTAATTAGGATTAGACTAGATTACCTTTTGTTGGTCGACACAGATATAATGGTAAGTACTGCAGGGAATAGAATACGGCCAGGGTGATCTCCTGGACTAGTTTCGATCGCCTGAATGGGTCGGAGAGGAATTTTCCCAGATTTTTTCTCCCTAAATTGGCCTGGGTTTTTATCTGGTTTTTGCCTCTTCCAGGAGATCACATGGCTCCGGTTGGGGTGGAGTGTAGATGTTTTTAGTATAAGGGGTGTTGCAGTGGTGTGAGGCTGACTGGTTGAGCTGGGTGCTCTCTGCCTTCCCGTTATTGTTCATGGGTTTATATGTAAACTTTAGGGCTGGTGACCAAGGGCCGTGTGGCTCTTTGACGGCCACACAGACACGATGGGCTGAAATGGCCTCCTTCTGCGCTGTAAATTTCAATGTTTCTATGTTTCTAATAATATATGCACATTGAAGAATTAGATTAGGATATATAATTTCATGCCTAGGACTCTATGTACAATGCTTAAATTGGTTAATTGTTGACTGATTTATCACCAAGTCTGAAAAATATTGATTTGTTTTAAACAGGTTTTTAGATCAATTCTATTTTAATGACTTTGCAGTTTCATAACCTGGTATTGGTTTTCTCCTTGTATAGACTTCTCCTAATTCTAAAGAGCAGTACTTCCAAAATCTATTTGATTTAATTGCCAACTTTCACAAACACAGCCACGGTTTTGTCACTCCTTTACATTTCCCCATGGAAAAAATCATTTTCACAGCACAGGAAAAAGACCAAGGTATGAGAATATTCTTACTTTTAGAAGTATTTTTGAGATGGATTTTGCAAATGTTTCATTTGATTATAACACATGCATTACCATAAATCTATAAAAAGGTAGCAATTTGACCTAGAATTTACTGTTCACAATTTTGGTGTTTGGGAATTTAGTACTTTTGTATAGCATTCTTCTATCTATTTTAATGACCGTGTTCAGTATTCACAAATGAATATTGCAAACAAGAGTCTGTTGTATATTTAGTGGTGAGTATTTTTATCTGCAGTCTGATTCATAATCTGAAAAAATGTCTATAGGCAAGAAATAAAGAGAAAATAAAGTGAAAAGAATACAACAACAACAATTTGTATTTATATAGCGCCTTTAATGTAGTGAAACGTCCCAAGGCACTTGACAGGAGTATTATGAGATCAAAAAATTTGACACCAAAAGAAGAAATTAGCGCAGGTGATCAAAAGCTTGGTCAAAAAGGTAAGTTTTAAGGACCATCTTGAAGGGGGAAAGTGAGGTCGAGATGCGGAGAGGTTTAGGCAGGGAGTTCCAGAGCTTGGGGCCCTGGCATCAGAAGGCAAGGCCATCAATGGTTGAGTGATTATAATCAAGGATGTTCAAGAGAGCAGAATTAGAGAAGCGCAGACATCTCGGGGTTTGTAGGGCTGGAGGAGATTACAGAGATAGGGAGGGGCGAGGCCATGGAGGGATTTGAAAACAAGGATGAGAATTTTGAAATCGAGGCGTTGCTTAACTGGGAGACAATGTATGTCAGCGAGCACTTGGTGCGAGTTAGGACATGGGCAGCTGAATTTTAGATCACCTTTAGCTTACGTAGGTTATGTTATGTATGTACATGCTGTTTGTAGCCACCAGATGGTGTCATTGTTGGAGGCCACTGAGCAGCACGCACATGGTGCTGCTCTGGTATAAAAGGCTAGCCATTTTGTGAGCCAGACACTTTGGGCCGAAATAAAGCAGAAGCAAGGTTGTACCTTGCTTACTTAAACAGTACTCAGTTTGAACCTTTATTGCAAACATAATATTTGGCAACAAGAATACAAGAACCTTTGTTTGAAAAATGAGCAGGATTAGATTTTTAGAGCGATTCGTGGAGGGAGAAGATTGGGCAGACTTTGTGAGCCGTTTGAACCAGTACTTCGTGGCTAACAAAATGAAGGAGGTTGACGATGCAGATCGGCGCCAGGCCGTGTTCCTCACTGTGTGCGGTTCAAAGATTGACGGTCTGATAAAGATGCCTAGTGATCCAACAGAGAAAACGTACGAGGAGTTGTGTACATTGGTACGGGAGCACCTCAAGCCAGACGACGGCATCATCATCTCGAGATACAGGTTTTATACACACGTTCGATCAGAGGGCCAGAGCGCGGCGGAATTCGTTGCCGACCTGAGATGTCTAGGGGGACCATGCAAGTTCGGGACGGTGTTGGCAGACAAGCTGCGAGACTTCTTTGTTATCGGTATCAACCACGAGGTGATCCTGCGCAAATTTCTGGCGGTGGAGGAGTTGGATTTAAAAAGGGCCATCCAGATCGCTCAATCATGTATGATGACGGACAGGAGTCTAAAGCAAATAGCGGAGAAGAACCGAACCTCGGCAAGTACTGTAAATGCGATTGATTCGGCGTTCGGCAGAGCGGCACATGGCAGGGCCTATCCGGCTGCGCTTGCGAAACCTGTGGCTGCCCAAAGTCCGCCAGCGGGAATGTATCCGACTTCTCAATATAGTTGCAAGATTAGGGCATCTCCAGCGCAAGTGTCTGCAGATGAGCAAGCGAGCTGCGACACACCACGTGGAGGATGAGAGTCAGACTAGCGGGATTCCGATACGCAATCCGAGATGCCAGAGGAGGAAGTGTATGGACTGTACTCTTTCATAACCAAGAGTAAACCAATTTTGATTCATGTGAAGTTTAACGGGATACCGGTATCGATGGAACTGGACACAGGGGCGAGTCAATCGATCATGAATAAGAGGGCATTTAATAAGCTGTGGGATACTAAAACTGCGAGGCCCAGGCTGAGCTCTGTTAACGCCAAGTTGCGCACGTACACCAAAGAACTGATAAAGGTGATTGTCAGTGCACAAATTAATGTGTCGTACAACAGTGCAGTTCACGAGTTACCGCTGTGGATTGTTCCAGGCAATGGCCCAACGCTACTCAGCAGGATTTGGTTGGAGTTGCGACTGGAACGACATAAAGGCGTTGTCGTTGGAGGAAGATACATGTGTCCAAGTATTGAGCAAGTTCCCCTCGCTGTTCGAACCGGGTATCGGCAACTTCACGAGATCCAAGGTGCAGATCCACGTAGACTCAGATGCAAGATCCGTCCATCATAAAGCTCAGGCAGTGCCGTATATGATGAGGGAGAAGGTCGAAATTGAACTGGACAGACTCGAACGTGAAGGGATCATATCACCGGTCAAATTTAATGAATGGGCCAGCCCCATTGTTCCTGTGCTGAAAAGTGATGGCACAGTCAGAATCTGTGGAGACTACAAGGCTACAATCAACAGGGTTTCGAAACAAGATCAGTACCCGTTACCGAAGGCTGATGACTTGTTTGCGATGCTAGCCGGAGGGAAGTCGTTCACAAAACTGGACTTGACATCGGCCTACATGAAACAGGAGTTGGTGGAGTCATCGAAGAGACTTACGTGCATTAACACGCACAAAGGACTGTTTATTTATCACAGGTGCCCGTTTGGAATTCGCTCGGTTGCAATATTCCAGAGGAATATGGAAAGTCTACTAAAGTCTGTTCCCAGAACCGTCGTGTTCCGAGATGACATCCTGATCACCGGTTGTGACTCCAAGGAACATCTGAACAACCTGGAAGAGGTTCTACTGCGTTTGGACAGAGTGGGACTCAGACTTAAATGCTCAAAGTGCGTCTTCATGGCACTGGAGGTCGAATTCCTCGGGAGGAAAATTGCCGCTGATGGCATTAGACCTACCATGAAAACCAAAGCCATCAAGAATGCACCCAAGCCGCAGAATGTGACGGAGCTGCATTCGTTCCTGGGTCTACTCAACTACTTTGGTAACTTCCTACCTAAATTGAGCACCTTACTTGAACCACTTCACATGCTATTGAGAAAAGACAACTGGGTGTGGGGCGCATTGCATGACAGAGCTTCAAGAAAGCCACCAATCTGCTTTGCTCGAACATGCTGCTGGTACATTATGACCCATGTAACCGTTTAGTTTTGGCCTGTGACACATCGTCATATGGAATTGGTTGCGTATTACAACAAGCCAATGAGTCGGGGAAACTTCAACCTGTCGCGTATGCATCCAAAAGTTTGTCTAAAGCAGAAAGAGCCTACAGTATGGTAGAAAAAGAAGCTTTAGCGTGTGTGTACGGTGTTAAAAAGATGCATCAATACCTGTTGGGTCTGAGGTTTGAATTAGAGACTGATCACAAGCCGCTCATTTTGTTGTTTTCCAAGAGTAAAGGTATCAATACCACGCTTCTTCCCGCATCCAAAGGTGGGCGCTGGCATTATCTGCCTATGAGTATGTCATTCGCCACAGACCTGGCACAGAGAATTGTGCCGATGCTTTGAGCCAGTTGCCATTACCCACACCGGAGGTGGAAACATCACAACCGACAGTTTTAATGTTAATCATTGATGCTTTTGAGAGTGAAGGTACCCCTGTCACGGTTCAACAAGTTAAGACCTGGACCAGCCAGGACCCGATATTATTGGTGGTAAAGGGTTGCATCATCAAAGAGGATTGGTCTACCATACCTAAGCAAATGTGAGAGGAGGCCAAACCGTACATTCATTACAAGGACGAACTGTCTATTCAAGCAGATTGCATATTGTGGGGCAATCGAGTTGTAATGCCTAAGAAAGAGAGAGAGAAGTTTGTGTGTGAGTTACACAGCACACATCCTGGTATAGTGATGATGAAGGCCATCGTCAGGTCCCACGTATGGTGGCCAGGAATTGATTCGGAGCTGGAAGCATGCGTGCATCAGTGCAACACCTACATGCAGCTCAGCAAAGCGCCAGCGGAATCGCCGCTAAGTCTGTGGTCATGGCCATCCAACCTTGGTCCAGGATCCATGTAGATTTTGCAGGTCCCTTCCTGGGCAAGATGTTTTTAGTGGTGGTGGATGTTTATTCGAAGTGGATAGAATGCATAATCATGTCATCCAGTATGTCCACGGCAACCATAGAGAATCTCAATGTCATGTTCGCGACATATGGTCTGCCTGACATAGTGGTGAGCGACAATGGGTTGTGCTTCACCAGTCAGGAGTTTCAGGAGTTTGTAAAACTTAACGGCATAAAACATGTAAGATCAGCACTGTTCAAGCCTGCGTCCAACAGGCAAGCAGAACATGCAGTACAAATTATCAAGCAAAGCATGAGGAGAGTAACCCAAGGGTCACTGCAGACCTGCTTGTCTTGCATACTGCTGAGTTGCATGACAAGACCCGACTCACTCACAGGGGTCTCGCCTGCTGAACTCATGATGAAAAGAGGTCTTAAGACCAAGTTACTTCTTGTGCACCCGGATTGAAGTAATCATGTTGAATAAAGAAGACAGAGTCAACAAGGGTACCATGATCGCGCAAAGAGATTTCTGTTAATGATCCTGTATATGTGTTGAATTATAGTCAGGGTCCAAAATGGATCGCTGGTACAGTCATGACCAAGGAGGGCAACAGAGTATTTGTTATTAAGCTCAAGAATGGGCAAACTTGCAGGAAACACATGGATCAAACAAAGCTGAGGCACACAGATGAGCCAGAGCAGTCGGACGAAGAAACCGTCGACAACCAACCAACCTACCAGCAGCCTTTTGTGGACTCAAGGGTCATCAGTGAACCCGGAATTTCCATCACAGACTTGTTCAATAAAAAAGGACTTGCAATCCCTGACATGGACTGCCACCCCCAACAAGTCAGCCACCCAGTCACCAGCCACAACAGACTCCGCACATTCACCCAAGTCCGGAATTGAACTGAGACGGTCAACCCGGGAGTGTAAAGCACCGGACCGTCTCAACCTGTGAAAGACTGTGATAAGATCTCAGAGGAGGGTATTGTCATGTATGCATATGCTGTTTGTAGCCACCAGGTGGTGTCAATGTTGGAGCCACTGAGCAGCACGCACATGGTGCTGCTCTGGTATAAAAGGCCAGCCATTTTGTGAGTCAAGTACTTTGGGCCTAAATAAAGCAGAAGCAAGGTTATACCTTGCTTAGTTAAATAGTACTCAGTTTGAACCTTTATTGCATACATAACAGGTTAGAATGTGGAAGGCCAGCCAGAAGTGCGTTGGAATAGTCAAGTCCAGAGGTAACAAAGCCATGTATGAGGGCTTCAGAAGCGATGAGCTGAGGCAAGGGCAGAGACGGGCGATGTTACGGAGGTGGAAATAGGCGATCTTAGTTATGCTGCGGATATGTGGTTGAAAACTAATTTCAGGGTGAAACCAACGTTCAGCCTCAGACAGAAATTGGAGTGAGGGATGGAGTCAGTGACTAGGGAACAGAGTTTGTGGCGGGGACTGAAAATAATGGCTTCGTTCTTCCCAATATTCAATTGGAGAAAATTTCGGCACATCCAGAACTGGATGACGGACATACAGTCTGACAATTTAGAGACCTTAGAGGGGTTGAGAGAAGTGGTAGTGAGGTAGAGCTGGGTGTCATCAGTGTACATGTGGAAACTAATGCTATGTTTTTGGATGATGTCGTCAAGGGGCAACATGTAGATGAGAAATAGGAGGGGGCCAAGAATAGATCCTTGGGGGAACACCAGGGTTAAGCATGCATGGGCTGGAAGAGAAGCCGCTGAATTATTTCTATCAACTTTGTACAAGCTTTATTGACATTGATTTTTTTGATGGATTTATTCCACTCATTGCTTGTGTTTACGTAATTTTGTTAAATTTGTTACCCCTCTATACGCAGGGTGAAGTGAGCACTAGGCTTGTATAATTTTGGAAACCTTGCGAAGAGCTATGAATTTGTTTTGTTATAAGTAGAATGTTTCACTTTCTCTCTGGTGAGGTGCATGGCTTGTAATCAATTCTTCATCTTAAAGATTGGAAACTCAAATCACACCTCAGTCTTCTTTGTTGCTGGTCTTTAAATATCTTCTTGAGGTTAACAAATTAACAAGATAGTTACATATTTAAGTCAATACAGATTAATACCCTGCATTTGATTAAAATGGTATATATCATACCTTTTCTATTGGTGCTGGAATATCCGTTTAATGAGTAGCACTGCAGTTATTCAACCATCATCAAATGATAAATTTATAGTAAATTGCTCATTACCAATGAACAGGGGTCTTCTTGATGAAATTAACATCAAGTACATGGTAAATGTTTGGGAGTATAGTGTACAATGATATTTTAGCAATGCAGTCTTCTGTTTCTCCTTTAACCAAATATTTCCACAAAACAATATAAAGTTTTGTCTCTTAGCTCTATGCAATGCAGATTCCACAAAGTGCAATACTAATTTGTGTACTTTTCTTTTCTACTCAGAAGACCAAAAGAATGGTTATGTAGTCGTTCAGCCTTCCTGAAAATGTTGATACCAGGACCATGAAAATTCTATTAAATTTCTGTATTTTTTATTCCTATTATTCTTTAAGCACAGTTTGAAATTAACATCATAATATAAAAATTACTGAATAATAATTCAATGCTTTGAAAACCATTATAGCAAATGCAGATCTCCCATGGCATTGCTCATTATAAATCAGAAGAACAGGTCAGAAGCACTATACCAAGTAATGTATAATATATTTTTCCAATTATATATATAATTCTGGCCACCACACTTTAGAAAGGATGCCAAGGCCATAGAGAAGGTGCAGAGGAAATTTACTAGAAAGACTTCAGTTATGTGGAGAGACAAGAGAAACTGGGGTTGTTCCCTTTAGAGCAGAGAAGGTTAAGGGGATAGTTTGATGGAGATGTTCAAAATCTTGAAGGGTTTTGATAGAGTAAATAAGAAAAAACGGTTTCCAGTGGCAGAAGGGTCAGTAACCAAAGGGCACAGATATAAGGTAACTGACAAAAGAACCAGAGGTGACATGAGGAACAAATAATTATGTGGCGAGTTGTTATGATCTGTAATGCACTGCCTGGAAGCATATTCAGTAATAACTTTCAAAAGGGAATTGGATAAATACTTGAAAATGAAAAATTTGCTGAGCTGTGGGAAAAGAGCAGGTGAGTGGGACTAATTGGATAGCTCTTTCAAAGAGTCATTACAGGCACGATGGGCTAAATAGCCTCCTTCAGTGCTGCACCGTGTTATGATTCTATTCTATAGGGTAGAGTTGTCCTCCTTTAAGACCATAAAGTTTAATTGCTGTAAATAGGTAACCATGAGCTGCATTATAGACTAATTGCTCTTAAGCACATTGGAGATCATTTAAGGGGTAACAGTTTCTGTGTAGACTGGCAGCTGCTTGTAAATCTCTAGCTCTGAACCAAGGTCATTAAAACCAGCAGAAAATGATTGCCTTTGTTTTTATACTTTTTAAAAGATTTCTTTGCTTCTGTAACAAATTGAACATTTGTTGTGTGACAATTAATTCTTTAACTACATGTATTATTATATTTATGTAAAGATCACATAATTTATTGATTTATTTTTGCTCCTTGTAAATAAATACACCTGCAGAAAGTGGTGACATTTTTTTGATCTGCTCGCTGAGCATCACATCTTTTGTTTTGTATGAAAATACATAACTCTCATGTACCTGAGATAAATCCCGGTGTGAAGTTTCCCCCAGGGAGCGGTCCGATCCCCAACCTTGGGGGGATTGGTTGGTGTTTGTAGCAAGTGGGTTAATGGTGGGTGGGCTTGGGAAGCCGGGAGGAAGTACTCCTGTCCGTCCCTGCCCACAAGGATTGCTCCTCGAGGCTGCCCTCGCCTCGGTGCATCTACCTGGAATCCTGAGGCCCGGGATCCCTGGCTGGCCACAGTAAAACCTGCACAGCAGGTGAAATCAGAGGCTGCAAGGCCTCATTATCATATTTAAATTGCCAACCTGCCTCCTGGCAGCAGGCTGGCTGCCGCTGCCCCCCCCACCCCCCCGTCTTGCCTAAGTAAAAGTGAGTGAGTTGGAGGCGGGTTGGGGTCGGGATTTAGATTTTTAATCCTTTAAGAAGAAACAGTGTTGGAGTTTTGAAGGAACAAAACCTTTATAAATGTAGTATCTGTGAATATTCAGCTCAATTCTCAAATATTTATAAAAAAGCAAAATACTGCAGATGCCTCCTCCCTTCCCACCTTCCAGGACCCCAAACATGCCTGCTACCTGACCTGCTGAGCATTTTCTGTTTTAATCTCAAATATTTATGTTTATCTCTGAAGGTCACCGACAAACTCGCTGATCATCACATCTTTTATTTTGTATGAAAATACATAACACACATTTACCTGAGGTTTAGAACATAAGAACATAAGAAATAGGAGCAGGATTAGCCATTTGGCCCCTCGAGCCTGCTCCGCCATTTAATAAGATCATGGCTGATCTGATCATGGACTCGGCTCCACTTCCCTGTCCGCTCCCCATAACCCTTATTCCCTTATCACTCAAAAATCTGTCTATCTCCGCCTTAAATATATTCAATGACCCAGCCTCCACAGCTCTCTGGGGCAGAGAATTCCACAGATTTACAACCATCTGAGAGAAGAAATTCCTCCTCATCTCAGTTTTAAATGGGTGGCCCTTATTCTGAGACTATGCCCCCTAGTTTTAGTTTCCGCTATGAATGGAAATATTCTCTCTGCATCCACCTCATTATAGAAACATAGAAACATAGAAAATCTTGTATGTTTCGATAAGATCACCTCTCATTCTTCTGCACTCCAATGAGTACACGCCCAACCTACTCAATCTATCTTCATATGACAACCCCCTCATCTCCAGAATCAACCTAGTGAACCTTCTCTGAACAGCCTCCAATGCAAGTATATCCTTCCTTAAATACGGAGACCAAAACTGTACGCAGTACTCCAGGTGTGGCCTCGCCAATACACTGTTCAGTTGTAGTAGGACTTCTCTGTTTTTAGACTCCATCCTCCTTGCAATAAAGGCCAACATACCATTTGCCTTCCTGATTACTTGCTGTACCTGCATACTAACTTTTTGTGTTTCATGCACAAGTACCCCCAGGTTATTCTGTACTGCAGCACTTTGCAATTTTTCTCCATTTAAATAGTAATTTGCTTTTCTATTTTTTCTGCCCAAGTGGATAACCTCACATTTTCCTGCATTATACTCCATCTGCCAAATTTTTGCCCACTCACTTAGCCTGTTTATATCCCTTTGCAGATTTGTTGTGTCCTCCTCACACATTGCTTTTCCTCCCATCTTTGTATCATCAGCAAACTTGGCTATATTACACTCGGTCCCTTCATCCAAGTCGTTAATATAGATTGTAAATAGTTGAGGACCCAGCACTGATCCCTGCAGCACCCCACTAGTTACGGGTTGCCAACCGGAAAATGACCCATTTATCCGATTCTCTGTTTTCTGTTAGTTAGTCAATCCTCTATCCATGCTATTATATTGTCCCTAACCCGTGAACTTTTATCTTGTGCAGTAACCTTTTATGTGGCACTTTATCGAATGCCTTCTGGAAATCCAAATACACCACATCCATTGGTTCCCCCTTATCCACCCTGCTCGTTACATCCTCAAAGATCTCCAGAAAATTTGTCAAACATGGTTTCCCTTTCATAAAACCATGCTGACTCTGCTTGACTGAATTATGCTTTTCCAAATGTCCTGCTACTGCTTCCTTAATAATGGACTCCAGCATTTTCCCAACGACAAATGTTAGGCTAACTGGCCTATAGTTTCCTACTTTCTGTCTGCTTCCTTTTTTAAATAGGGGTGATACATTTACGATTTTCCAATCTGCTGGGACCTCCTCAGAATCCAGGGAATTTTGGTAGATTATAACCAATGCATCCACTATCTCTGCAGCCACTACTTTTAGGACCCTAGGATGCAAGCCATCAGGTCCAGGGGACTTGTCTGCCTTTAGTCCTATTATTTTACTTAGTACTACTTCATTAGTGATAGTGATTGTTTTTAGTTCCTCCCTCCCTACAGCCCCTTGATTATCCACTATTGGGATGTTTTTAGACTCTTCCAGCGTGAAGACTGATACAAAATATTTGTTCAAAGTCTCTGCCATTTCTCTGTTCCCCATTATTAATTCCCCAGTCTCATCCTCCAAGGGACCAACATTTACTTTAGCCATTCTTTTCCTTTTTATGTACCTGTTTATATTTTGTGCTAGTTTATTTTCATAATCTATCTTCCCTCTCTTTATTATCTTTTTAGTCATTTTTTGCTGGCTTTTAAAAGTTTCCCAATTCTCTGGCCTGCCACAAGTCTTGGCCACTTGGTATGCCCTTGTTTTCAATTTGATATCATCATTTATTTCCTTAGTTGGCCATGGATGGTTAGCTCTTCTCTTACAGTCTTTCCTTCTCATTGGAATATATTTTTGTCTGTCTTCTTTACCATTTAGTTTGGTAAACTAAAAATAAATATTACTGGACCATTCATGCAAAAGTTGTAGCTGGGCTATTAGTGAATTTAGGGATTTAAATGGAAGCAGGCAGCCATATTCCAAAGTCCAGAATTGACTCAAACAGAATCTTACAGACACTTGTGGGGATGATTTCCTCTTGCTGCTAAGTGTAATGACATTGTAAACAAATGCAAAAGCCCTGATTTCAACTCTTGGCCAGGAGTTATGCAGACAAGGGCCTCGGTGGATGGCAAACTAGCCGGCCCTCCACAGCGAGAGGCCCTGGAGATTTTAACTCCCTGGCCTCCTCTGAATAAGCACCGCCAATCTCCTGCCAGAACTTGGTGGCAGCTAACCTGCGGATGGGAGCAGGATTTTGAGCGTCAGGAGACCATTGCCTGGGAACGAAAGGTTGTCCCCGGTGATGGCCGCCTGCCCGTAGTCTGAGTAAAATAAATATTTCTCCTGCTCTCTTTCTTAAATCTCTTACATTGAACCATATCTATGCCCCCTTTATCTAGCCCCTTCAATCACTGTAAACATGAGATCTGCAATCAAAGCTCCAAAGGCAGATTTATTTTCAGTCGAACAAGTGTAAGAGTGCACTGATTATCTTGCAGGTTTTAAGGTGTCAGATCTCTACTACTCTAATACAAGATATCTCACCTGCACTACGTGACTAATCCACAATGGAGGAAGGGGTTATGGGACAGGTTAGTATGTCTAAATCTTTCTAGAAGTTCATGTAGAAATCTCCACCTTTTCTTCATTTTACTTCCAAAAATGTCAATTATTATTAAAATTAATGTTACGGGTGGAGTGTCCGAAATCTGGAAACCTTAGGAACGAGGCCGTTCCGGATTTGGGACATTCCGAAATCCAGAAATATCCGAACCTCAGCACGGCCATTTCTGGATGCAGGACGTCAGAAAGACCGTCTGAAATCCGGAAATACCCGAAATTTAGAAACCCTGGGAACTAGGCCATTCCAGGTTTCAGGTATTTCCGGATTTTGGAACGTCCCAAATCTGGAAACGCCTGGGCTGAGGTAGGTAGGGGGGCGTCCAGTGGTAGCATGGGAGGTTCGTGGTGATGGAACATGGGGAGGTTGGCGGCGGCAGTGGCGGAGCGGGGGGAGGTCGGCGACGGAGCGGCGGAGGTCTGCAGCAGCAGCGGAGTGGGGGGTCATACAGCTGTTCCGGGTTGGGGTTAGCGGTTATGGGTTAGAGGTCGGCGGCCAGGAAAAACCTGCATTGAAAACCTGCAAAAAGGGTACATTAAAAGCCACATTAAAATTTTTATTTTTTAATTCTTTTTCAGCGATGACACCATGGGTGGCTCTGCTGCACAGGAGGGCAGGAAGAAGAGTGGGAGAGCTATAGTGGTAGGGGATTCTATTGTAAGGGGAATAGTAAGCGGCCGCAATTGAGACTCCAGGATGGTATGTTGCCTCCCTGGTGCAGGGGTCAAGGATGTCTCGGAGCAGCTGCAGGACATTTTGGAGTGGGAGGGTGAACAACCAGTTGTCGTTGTGCATATAGGTACTAACAATATAGGTAAAAAATGGGATGAGGTCCTTCAAGCTGAATTTAGGGAGCTAGGAGTTAAATTAAAAAGTAGGACCTCAAAGGTAGTAATCTCAGGTTTGCTACCAGTGCCACGTGCTAGTCAGAGTAGGAATAGCAGGATAGCTAAGATGAATATATGACTTGAGGAGTGGTACAGGAGGAAGGGATTCAAATTCCTGGGACATTGGAACCAGTTCTGGGGGAGGTGGGACCAGTACAAACCAAACAGTCTGCACCTGGGCAGGACCGGAATAAATGTCCTCGGAGGAGTGTTTGCTAGTGCTGTTGGGGAGGGGTTAAATTAATATGGCAGGGGGATGGGAAGTAAAATGGGGGCAGAAGCAAAAGACAGAAAGAAGAAAAGTAAAAATGGAGGGCAGAGAAACTCAAGGCAAAAATCAAAAAGGGCCACATTACAGCAAAAGTCTAAAGGGAGAAAGTGTGTTAAAAAGACAAACCTGAAGACTCTGTGCCTCAATGCAGGGAGTATTTGTAATAAGGTGGACGAATTAACTGCGCAGGCAGCTATTAATGAATATGATATAATTACGGAGACATGGCTCCAGGGTAACCAAGGCTAGGAACTCAACATCCAGGGTATTTCAACATTCAGAAAAGCTAGACAGAAAGGAAAAGGAGGTGGGGTAGCGTTGCTGGTTAGAGAAGAAATTAACACAATAGTAAGGAAGGACATTAGCTTGGATGATGTGGAATCAGTATGGGTGGAGCTGCGGAATACCAAAGGGCAGAAAACGCTAGTGGGAGTTGTGTACAGACCATCAAACAGTAGTAGTGAGGTTGGGGACAGCATCAAACAAGAAATTAGGGATGCGTGCAATAAAGGTCCTGCAGTTATCATGGGCGCCTTTAATCTACATATAGATTGGGCTAACGAAACTGGTAGCTGTACGGTGGAGGAGGATTTCCTGGAGTGTATTAGGGATGGTTTTCTAGACCAATATGTCAAGGAACCAACTAGAGGGCTGGCCATCCTAGACTGGGTGAGGTGTAACGAGAAAGGACTAATTAGCAATCGTGTTGTGCAAAGCCCCTTGGGGAAGAGTGACCATAAAATGGTAGAATTTTTTATTAAGATGGAGAGTGACATCGTTAATTCAGAGACTAGGGTCCTGAACTTAAGGAAAGATAACTTCGATGGTATGAGACGTGAATTGGCGAGAATACACTGACAAATGACACTTAAATGATTGACGATGGATAGGCAATGGCAAACATTTAAAGATCACATGGATGAACTTCAACAATTGTACATCCCTGTCTGGAGTAAAAATAAAACGGGGAAGTTGGCTCAACCGTGGTTAACAAGGGAAATTAGGGATAGTGTTAAAACCAAGGAACCGGCATATAAATTGGCCAGAAAAGGCAGTAAACCTGAGGATTGGGAGAAGTTTAGAATTCAGCAGAGAGGGACAAAAGGTTTAATTAGTAGAGGGATAATAGAGTATGAGAGGAAGCTTGATGGGAACATAAAAACTGACTGCAAAAGCTTCTATAGGTATGTGAAGAGAAAAAGATTAGTGAAGAAAAATATAGGTCCCTTGCAGCTTGCAGTCAGAATCAGGTGAATTTATAATGGGAAACAAAGAAATGGCAGACCAATTGAACAAATACTTTGTTTCTGTCTTCACGAAGGAAGACGCAAATAATGTTCCGGAAATAGTAGGGGATCGAGGGTCTAGCGAGAAGGAGGAACTGAAGGAAATCCTTATTAGTCAGGAAATTGTGTTCGGGAAATTGATGGGATTGAAGGCCGACAAATCCCCAGGGCTGATAGTCTGCATCACAGAGTATTTGAGGAAATGGTCCTAGCAGTAGTGGATGCATTGGTGATAATTTTCCAACAGTCTATCGACTCTGGATCAGTTCCTATGGACTGGAGGGTAGCTAATGTAACACCACTTTTTAAAAAAGGAAGGAGAGAGAAAACGGGGAATTATAGATCGGTTAGCCTGACATCAGTAGTGGGGAAAATGTTGGAATCAATTATTACAGTTGAAATAGCAGCGCATTTGGAAAGCAGTGACAGGATCGGTCCAAGTCAGCATGGATTTATGAAAGGGAAATCATGCTTGACAAGTCTTTGAGCCTGCACCGCCATTCAATAAGATCGTGGCTGATCATTCCCTCAGTACCCCTTTCCTGCTTTCTCTCCATACCCCTTGATCCCCTTAGCCGTAAGGGCCATATCTAACTCCCTCTTGAATATATCCAATGAACTGGCATCAACAACTCTCTGCGGCAAGGAATTGCACAGGTTAACAACTCTCTGAGTGAAGAAGTTTCTCCTCATCTCAGTTCTAAATGGCCTACCCCTTATCCTAAGACTATATCCCCTGGTTCTGGTCTTCTCCAACATCGGGAACATTCCTCCCGCATCTAACCTGTCCAGTCCCGTCAGAATCTGATACATTTCTATGAGATCCCCTCTCATCCTTCTAAACTCCAGTGAATAAAGGCTCATTTGATCCAGTCTCTCCTCATATGACAGTCCAGCCATCCCTGGAATTAGTTTGGTGAACCTTCGCTGCACTCCCTCAATACCAAGAAAGTCCTTCCTCAGATTAGGAGACCAAAACTGAACACAATATTCCAGGTGAGGCCTCACCAATGCCCTGTACAACTTCAGTTCCTAACTCCTTTTCTCCATTTGGCCAAACTATCTGTGTTAACTAGTGTTGCTTCCTATTAATGTTGCTCTTTCAAAGAGGCCCACCCATATCTCTCCTAGAAGGAAAATCGCCTCTCCCCCAAAAAACTTGAATGTCCTTGAGAAAAATTAAATTGAGAAGAAAACATCTTTAAATGTCTACCTATACCTAGTGCTAAGTACAGTGAAACCACTCAGGACAATGTCGCAAATTATGATGAAACAGGAATTTCTATAAAGTGGGAAGCAACAAAAATCAAGGCTGTTCTGGCGCAAAACCTTTATTTGCCTAAATTTTGTATAACTTCTTACAACAAGGCCGAATACAGTATAACACTTTAAAATTTAAAGCGAATGCTCAACTCCTTTTTTTAATATAGCGCAGAGTTATTGCAACATCTTAAAAAGGTGAATACATTATCACATTTTAAAAATTAAAGAAAAAATTTTCATGTCTTGGTGAGTTTTTTTTGCTGCAAAGAATTCTGTGATTTTTTTTTGATAGAGATCATAAGTTATTAACCTCTGTACTCTCCCTTCCAGTGCATAAACTCCAAGCTCTACTGGTTAAGTGCTCAGCATCCGACATACTATACCTTTTTATAACCTGTGAAATGCCAGTTTCCTCATAGAATCATAGCGGTCGAAATTCAGTATCACCCTTTTGGAGCGTTAACTTTTGAAAGCTGGGAAAATTAGCACCAGGTTCTAATGATTCCCAGCTTTTTCTAAATTCGGTGTTTCCGCTCCAGGAAGGGAGCGCTAAATCAAGCACTCCACTTCCTTCCTGGAGCGCTAAAGGATGGAGGCAGGGCGGTAGTAGTGCACCGCTACACAATGGCCCGTGCAGTGCTGCCGCGATCCGAGGCTCCTTCCCTCCCGTAAAGACGGCAGCTGCCAACAGGCCCAATCAGCCCCATGCACTCCAGCAGAGTGCCGGGCTGATCGATCGCGGCCCAGGAGTAATCACTTTGTGTATTGTTAAAATTTTTATCCAATTCGCGCCAACATTCGCTTGCACCTCCGAAGCTTGCGGTCTCCCGAACAACACCTCCTGTCAATGCTGTCGCCCAGCGATGCTGCAGGGTGCGGAACTGAAGTTCAGGTCCGTGGCGCTACAGCGGCGATGCGCACAGCAATGATGTCACGCTCTCCGGGCGCAGGAGATCGTGGTGCAAATTAGCCAAGTTAGCGGGAGTCATTCATCTTGTCGCGCCAGTTTGGTAAATCGTTAGCGCCCCGTTATCGCACCCTGGAGGCAATACAGGAGATGCTAAGGAAGCCAATTTCTAGGCCATAGAATGGTTACAGCACAGGAGGAGGCCATTCGGCCCGTCAAGCCTGTGCTAGCTCTCTACAAGAGCAGTTCAACTAATCACATTCCCCTGCCCTTTCCCCATAGCCCTGCAATTTTATTCCCTTCAGGTACTTATTGAAAGTCTGCCTCCACCAGTGGCATCTAAAACAGAAACCACCTTACACAGAATGCTATGAATTATACATTGGTTCAGGGACTCGATGATGGAAACGATGATAGATGGTAAAAATTGAATCCTCATGTGTGAAAGACTGAGCCACATCATGGCAAGTGGTATTATCCAGCAAAAGCTGCTTTCTCATCCTGGCATTGAATGACCGCAGTCACTTTCCGAAAATTGTTGGTATTCTTCAAGATTAGCACTGCTTTCATAATTAGCTGGTAAAATTTTCACATTGTTGAAGCAATGCTGGTTCTTGCTTTACCCAGTCAAGAGAGGTTTCACCGTGTCTGAGTCCAATTGTTAACACACAACGACAATGTTCCCATCCTTTTCTCTCCTTTTTTTGCGTGGCTTTGATCAGGCACAGTAATCAACTATAGAAAAGTCTGGTCTCAATGCAATTGTAAATGCAGTAAGCTGAATGACTATTACGAACATTAAAAACTATTTACATTAAATGCAGGTTATCTGCTGTGGAGGGAAAAGACCTGGAGGAGCTGTGTGTGTTTTATGTCATGTTCATCTCATGTGCAAATGCAGTTATGCACTTATACACAAATTATGTCACTGTATTATTTTGCCAAATAAATAAATTTGCCAATTTATTTTCTACGATGACAATGTTACTTTACGAAAATAAAATATTGTTCTTCTGTACAACAATTTCAGGCATTTTCATTGAGGGAGGACTTCAACATAGTCAAGATCAGCAACTTCTGCAAAATAAAAAACAAATGAGTAATAAAATATGGAATTGTATTGAAAGAGTGTTTAACTCATTTAAAGGTTACTTTTACCTAATTTCTAGCAACATTGTTTTTTGTTCCCAGTTTATTCTATTTTCACCCTGCCTTTTCCGATCTCTGCAATCCATGCCACTTGCAGCAGTTCAGAGGGTAGGCACGCATTAATGTCAATGCAGTGTGTACCCAGTTAAAAGGAAATGTATCAAAGCAGCTCAAGTGATGCATCTGATAATATTCTCCACGGTAACTTATTAATAACAAAATTCCTAAAAAAAAATCAATAAATCAATAAAAGGAAGAAAGAAGAATGAGAAGTCTGACAGTGGCTGCAAGAAAAGTTGCTAATAATGCCACCATATTATAGCATATATAGAAACTGGGATTAAAAGAACACTAATAACAGTATTGGAAGATCTCTCCATACCTTCATAATCATTATCTTGGTCCAATCCATTAGCTTTGCTTTTTTCCAGAGGACAACGTAATTGAACCACTAGACCTCTGCCAGGCTTTTTATAGTAAGCAATTAAATCAGCCAGTTTTTTGAAGAACTTTTCTTTAACTCCATATCCAGTCTGTACAAATTAAAATAACAGTGTATCCTGTTAAAAACCAGTACAATCCATTCATGTTCACTGAATACTCTACTTATCAGAGTGTTATTCACATACTAGGAATTACAGCTAACATGGCTTTGCATTGAAATAATACATTAGGTCCCCTTTATAAGCTACCCAATCTTTTTATGCCTGTTTTACTTGTAGGAAATCACATAATGACTCCCCCTACCTTGTAAAAAAAAAGCCTTCATATAGTTCATCCTTTATAAAATATTTTCCTTACATACAAGAAGAAAGTATTATATTTTACTTGTTGCAATTTCAAGATACATTTATTCAGTGAATGTTTGTTCAGGTGAAGGATCTCAGTGATGGGGAACAGTATGTGTTTCTACTTTTTGCACACTAATAATATCCAGCTCTCCTAATTTAGGTACAGTTTGGTGCTATGAGTCCACACCTATTCGGATTTTAATTAAGACTGCCCAATTCATTTTGCTTTGTGCTCTTGCAGCAGGCTAATAGAAACAGAGGAATGTTGTAGTTCATCAGTCTAGTCTGCAGTTTAACCCATGTCTTAGAAGTTAAAGGACAGTGTACTATGCACTGCACCACCCAGTCCTCTAATATAAAGGTTCAAAAATTAAATAATCTAACATTAGTTTGTGACCAATAGTTTACACTTTAAAAAATAAGAGTTACATCTTTGTATACAGTTCAACAACTATCATTTGTACTTTAACAATACAAATTGGGTGGGGTAAAAAGAAAAGTCATGAATGCTGGAAACCTGAAATAAACAGAAAATACTGGTAATGCACAGCAGGTTGGTCAGTACCTGAAAAAGAAAGGTAGATTAAGACAAGAAGATAGATCTGATCAGCTGCATTGATTGTGGAAAGGTAGGGCACAATTTTCCCGAATGCCGTTTTTTGGCGTATTGCCAGAGTTACGCCCGTTTTTCTTAGCCCCAACTACTTCAAAAAAATAAGTAGCAAATTTCCCCGTTCTATTTTTTGAAATTGGCGCCACACAGCCTGTCCTGTAGCTTCGGGGGGTGGAGCCTAATGTCTGCGCCGAAAAAATGATGCTCCCTCTTCTGCGCATGCGCAAAATAAAAGGACGTTTTTGACATAATTGCTATGAGCACACATGCCCAGTACAGCTCCCTGGTCTGCATGCGGCCATTTTTAAAGAACCAGTTGTGTGTGAGAACTTTAATTCTCATTGGAAAAATCGGAGCTGCAATACAAGATGCAACGTGGCTCAAGGACCAAGAATTTCTTACAAGATGCAGTGGAGGCACTAGTTATTGGAATTGAGGCCAGATAGCACGAGCTGGACACCAGCAGAGGTCACATGAAAGTTTCACCAAAAGAAATGAAAAAACTTGCAGAAGATTATTGTGCAATGGTGACCATCCCGAGGTCTGGGGGCCAGTGCAAAAAGAAGGGGCAGAACCTTGGTCAAGTAGTTAGTGTCAAGTAATATTTTCATTTATTCAATGGAATTGCAATTGTAAATGTGACCAGCTGTATATGTCCCACCCAGCAGAAAGACACCCTCTCTAACAAGTTATATTTTCATCTTTGCAGAGGAAGGTGGCAGACAACAAACGGGAAAGAACTCAAACAGGAGGAGGCCTGGCAAATCTGCACCAACTGACACTCTTGGAAGAGATTTGATGGGTCCTGTCATGTATGTATGCTTGGGGTTATTAGCCACCAGGTGGCACCACTGTTGTAGGTCATTGGGCTGTACGCACGTGTGTGTGGCCCAGGTATAAAAGGCAGGCCATCATGTAATGTAATCACTTTGGGCCCTAATAAAGCAGAGCCAGATTTGTACCTGTGTTAGTTTACAGTATTCAGTCTATCGAGTTATTACATTCATAACATTTGGCAATGAGGTAACTTAAGAACCTTCGCATGCAAAAATGAGCACAATTGGAATTCTGGAGAGATTCGTGGAGGGAGAGGACTGGGCAGATTTTGTAGCTCGCCTGGACCAGTACTTCGTGGCCAACAAAATGGAGGAACCCACTGACGCAGTTAGGTGCAGGGCGGTCTTCCTCACAGCTTGCGGTCCAAAAATCTATGGACTCAAAGAATCTTCTCTCGCCTGCAAGTCCAATGGACAAGGACTATGAGGAATTATGTGCTCTGGTATGTGACCATCTCAAACCAGAAGAAGGCATCATCATCTCACGATATCAATTCTACACGCATGTTCGTTCTGAGGGCCAGGATGTATCGGAATTCGATGCCGACCCAAGACGTCTAGCTGGACCGTGTAAGTTCGAAAACGCGTTCGGAGACATGCTGCGGGACTTCCTTGTAATCGGCATCAACCACGAGGTGATCCTGCATAAGCTACTGGCGGCAGAGAGCTGGATTTGAGCAAGGCTATCATGATTACCCATGCATGCATGACGACGGACAAAAACTTAAACGGATATCATTGAAAATTCGGAACACGGCAAGTACTGTAAACAAGATTGTATCGTCGTTAGGCAGAGCTGCATAAAGCAGGACCTACTGGACTGCGTATGCGAAACTTGTGGCTGTCCAAAGTCCGCTAACGGGAATGAATCTGATTTCACCCTGTTGGCATTGTGGGGGCAATCATCGGCCTCATCAGTGTCGGTTTAAACAGTACATTTATAAAGGCTGTTTGAGACTGGGGCATCTCCAGCGCATGTGTTCGCAACTGAGCAAGTGTGCTGCGGCACACCACGTGGAGGATGATGACCAGTATAGCGCGGATCTGGATATGCAATCCAAGATACCAGAGGAGGACTGTATTCGTTCCTAACAAAGAGCCAACTGATAATGATTAATGTGAAACTTAACGGCATGTCGGTACCGATGGAATTGAAAACGGGTGCGAGTCAATCAATAATGAGCCAGAGGACATTCGACAAGCTGTGGGATACTAAGGCTGTGAGGCCTAAGCTGAATCCAGTCAATACCAAGTTGCGCACGTACACTAAAGAACTCATAACGTTGACTGGCAGTGCAGTAACCAAGGTGCCGTATGATGGTGCGGTTGATGATTTACCATTATGGATTGTTCCAGGCAATGGTCCAACACTGTTCGGCAGGAATTGGCTAGAAAAAAATCAAATGTAATTGGAACGATATCAAAACGTTGTCGTCAGAGGATGATACTCCATGTGCTCAAGTGCTGAGCAAGTTCCCCTCGCTGTTTGAACCAGGCATCGTCAAATTCACGGGAGCCAAGGTGCAGATCCACGTCGACTCGGATGCAAGACCCATCCATCATAAAGCTCGGGCAGTTCCGTACATGATGAGGGAGAAGGTTGAAATCGAACTGGACAGACTCCAGAGTGAAGGGGTCATATCACCGGTCGAATTTAACGAATGGGCCAGCCCCATTGTTCCTGTGTTGAAGAAATGTCACTGGCACTGTCAGGATTTGTGGAGACTACAAGGTTACGAGTTTTGAAACAGGATCAATACCTGTTACCGAAGGCTGTTTACAACGCTAACTGGGGGGGAAGTCGTTCACTAAACTGGATCTGACATCGGCCTACATGACACAGGAGCTGGTCGAGACGTCGAAGAAACTTACGTGCATCAACACTCATAAAGGACTATTTATCTACAACAGGTGTCCTTTCGGTATTCGCTCAGCTGCAGCCATAGTTCAGAGGAACATGGAGAGTCTATTGAAGTCCCTAGAACCATCGTGTTCCAAGATGACATCCTGGTCATAGGTCGGGACACAGCCGAACATCTGAACAACCTGGAAGAGGTTCTACATCGTCTGGACAAAGTGCGACTCAGACTGAAATTTTGAAGTACGTCTTCATGGCACCGGAAGTCAAATTCCTGGGGAGGAAAATCGCTGCTGACAGCATCAGGCCTACAGACTCGAAAACTAAAGCCATCAAAAATGCATGCAAGCCTCAGAATGTGATGGAGCTGCGTTCGTTCCTTGGTCTACTCAACTACTTCGGTAATTTCCTACCTAGATTGAGCACTTCATTAGAGCCACTGCACATGCTGCTAAGAAAAGGCGACAACTGGGTTTGGGATGCGTCTCAAGATAGAGCTTTTGAGAAAGCTACTAATCTGCTTTGCTCTAACAAGCTGCTGGTACATTATGATCCGTGTAAGCATCTAGTATTGAACTGTGATGCTTCGTCATATGGAGTTCGTTGCGCGCTCCAACAAGCTAATGAATCGGGTAAACTACAACCTGTTGCGCATGCTTCTAAAAGTTTGTCAAAGGCGGAAAGAGCCTACAGCATGATAGAAAAAGAAGCACTAGCCTGTGTGTTTGGGGTTAAAAAGATGCATCAGTACCTGTTTGGTCTTCGGTTTGAACTGGAAACAGATCACAAGCCACTCATTTCATTGTTTTCAAACAAAGGTATCAGTACCAATGCATTGTCCCGCATCCAGAGGTGGGCGCTGACATTATCTGCCTATGATTATGTCATTCGCCATAGACCTGGCACCGAGAATTGTGCCGATGCACTGAGCTGTCTGCCATTGCCCACACTGGAGGTGGAGACGCCACAACCTGCAGACCTACTGTTAAATATGGATACTGTTGAAAGTGAAGGAATCCCTGTCACGGCTCAACAAGTTAAGACCTGGACCAGCCAGGACCCGATATTATCGGTTGTGAAATGTTGTGTCCTTAGTGGTGATTGGTCTGTCATACCCAAGCAAATGGGTGATGAGACCAAACCTTACAACCGTTGCAAAGACGAACTATCCATTCAGTCAGATTGTTTACTGTGGGGTAATCGTGTTGTTAAGCCTAAGAAAGGCAGAGAGAAATTTGTACTTGATCTACATAGCACTCATCCCGGTATTGTCATGATGAAAGCAATTGCCAGGTCTCATGTATGGTGGCCTGGAATTGGCTCTGATCTGGAATCATGTGTGCATCAGTGCAACACTTGCATGCAGCTAAGTAAACCACCAGCAGAATCACTGCTGAGTCTGTAGTCGTGGCCATCTAAACCATGGTCCAGGATCCACATCGACTTTGCAGGTTCCTTCCTGGGAAAGATGTTTTTAGTTGTGGTGGATGCATATTCCAAGTGGATAGAGTGTATAATCATGTCATCCAGTACATCCACAGCTACCATTGAGAGCCTTCGTGTCATGTTTGCCACTCATGGTCTGCCCGACATCGTTGTAAGCGACAACGGACCTTGCTTCACTAGTCTGGAGTTTCAAGAGTTCATGAAACTCAATGGTATCAAACATGTGAAATCAGCACCATTCAAACCCACATCTAATGGTCAAGCAGAGTGTGCTGTCCAAACCATCAAGCAGAGTATGAAACGTGTAACTCAAGGTTCACTGCAGATTCGCTTGTCACGCATATTGCTTAGTTACAGGACAAGACCCCACACGCTTACCGGGGTCTCCCCTGCTGAACTATTGATGAAGAAAAGTCTCAAGACCAAGCTCTCTCTTGTCCACCCTGACTTGAACGATCATGTTGAATACAGACGTCAAAGTCAGCAGTGATCGCGCTGCTGTGTCACGCGACATTTCTGTTAACTATCCTGTATATGTACTAAATTATGGTCAAGGTCCCAAGTGGATCGCCGGTACTGTTACAGCCAAGGAGGGTCAGAGAGTGTTTATCGTCAAGCTCGAGAATGGGTAAACATGCAGGAAACATGTTGATCAGATAAAGCTGTGGCACACGGATGAACAGGAACAGTCTGAAGAAGATACAATCAGTGACCAACCAACCTACCCTCAGTCATCAGAGGACTCCGCTGTCTTCAGTGAATCTGGACTTTCAATCACTGACATGGTCAATGAATCTGGACTTTCAATTTCTGACATGGTCATTGCCACTCCCATCACATCGGCTACCCAGCCCCCAGTCATAACAGACTCAGAACGCTCGCCTAAGGCTGGAGTTGAACTGAGACGATCAACTCGGGAGTGCAAAGCCCCGGACTGTCTCAATTTGTAAAAAGATTGTTATCAATATTTTAAAGGGGGGGATATTGTCATGCATGTATGCTTGGGGTTATTAGCCACCAGGTGGCGCCACTGTCAAAGGTCATTGGGCTGTACGCACATGTGCGCGGCCCAGGTATAAAACGCAGGCCATCATGTAATATATTCACTTTGGGCCCTAATGAAGCAGAGCCAGGTTTGTACCTGTGTTAGTTTACAGTATTCAGTCTATCTAATTAATACATACATAACTGGTCCTGCCTGGAGAAAAGCAACCACCACTGCACAAGCAGAGCCCACACTGTAGGGAGAGGGTATGTCCTGCAAATCCGACAGCCTGGCTTTGCTAAATGTCTGGTCTAGCCATGCTTTGGTTCATGGGGATATCTCCATTAGCTACGCTTCATTTGATGCAATGTGCTATCATTTATCGTAGTCCTTCAAATCAGCTTGCTGCCTGCGCTGTGTGAGCCTACTCATGCAACCCACCCTGCCCCCTCCTCTGCTGCTAACCATTTGTCTGTTTTGTTATATTTTGCAGAACTTGAGGCCAACCCTGACGATGCAAAAGAAGATTCAGATGCGGTGAGCCTGAAGAGGAATACTATTGTGTTCCGAACACAGATGAGACTGCACACAGGGAGATTAAAGTAACAGTGACCTCAGTCTTTATTAAGACACTCCAGAGTGAGGAACAGGCCTTAGGGGCCGGCTTATATACAGTGCTCCCAAGGGATGCTGGGATCCCTTGGGATTTCAGGGGATGAGCTCCCTGGTGGCGGACCATGGGAGTGCATGTTTTACAGATACACATCACTCCCTCCCCAAAGTCAAAGTGAAAACTATTTACAAGGTGAGGCGGTCGGGAGCCTTTCTTTCCCTGGTGGATCGCCTCAGTACAAATGTCTGTTCTGGTGTGTTGGCTGTGCCCTCGCTGGGCTGGCGTGTTGTTGGCTCTGCAGGGCTGCTAGGTGAGCCTGTCCTTGCTGGGCTGTTGGGCGTGATGGGTTCGATTTCCTGGTCCGACGTTGATCCTTTGGGTGTGTGTTGTGGGCTCGAAAAAGGTGGTGTCTGCTGTGGGTTGTTCAGGGCAATCTGTGAACCACAGCCTCGTTTGTTCCAGGTGCTTTCTGCAAATTTGTCCATTGTCTAGTTTCACTACAAACACCCTTTTCCCTTCTTTAGCTATCACCGTGCCCGCGATCCACTTGGGACCATGTCCATAGTTTTGCGTATACACAGGGTCATTCAGATCAATTTCCAGTGACACAGTGGCGCGACCATCGTTTACATTTGGTTGCTGCCGCCTGCTCTCTAACTGATCATGCAGGTTGGGGTGAACCAGCGAGAGTCTGGTTTTAAGTTTCCTTTTCATGAGTAGCTCAGCCGGGAGCACCCTTGTGAGCGAGTGGGGTTTCGTGCTGTAGCTGAGCAGTACTCGGGACAGGCGGGTTTGGAGTGAGTTTTTTGTAACTCGTTTAAGGCTTTGTTCGATAGTTTGTACTGCCCGCTCTGCCTGCCCATTGGAGGCTGGTTTAAACGGGGCCGAGGTGACATGTTTGATCCCATTGCGGGTCATGAATTCTTTAAATTCGGCACTGGTGAAACATGGCCCATTGTCACTGACCAGTATGTCAGGCAGGCCATGGGTGGCAAACATGGCCCTCAGGCTTTCAATGGTGGCGGTGGCGGTGCTTCCCGACATTATTTCACATTCAATCCATTTTGAAAAAGCATCCACCATCCCCAAGAACATTTTACTGAGAAACGGGACTGCATAGTCGATATGGATCCTCGACCATGGTCTGGAGAGACAGGACCAGAAACTTAGTGGTGCCTCTCTGGGCGTGTTGCTCATACGCTGCATTGCCGTACACAGGACTGTAAGTCAGAGTCGATACCGGGCAACCACACGTGGGATCTGGCTGTCACTTTCATCATTACTATACCCAGGTGTGTGCTGTGGAGATCCGAGATGAACGTCTCCCTGCCCTTTTTTGGTAGCACTACGCGATTACCCCACAACAGGCAGTCTGCCTGAATGGATAGCTCATCCTTTTGCCGCTGGAACGGTTTGATTGGCTCTTGCATTTCAACGGGGATGCTGGCCCAGCTCCCATGCAGTACACAGTTTTTTACTAGGGACAGCAGAGGATTTGGGTTGGTCCAAGTCCTAATCTGGCAGGCCGTGACAGGTGATTTATCATTTTCAAACGCTTCCATGACCATCAACAAGTCTGCGGGCTGCGCCACCATCAACAAGTTTGCAGGCTGTGCCATTTCCACCCCCGTGGTGGGCAAGGGTAGCCGACTGAGAGCATCTGCACAGTTCTTGGTGCATGGCCTGTGGCGGATGGTATAGTTATATGCTGATAGCGCGAGTGCCCACCTTTGTATGCGGGCTGAGGCATTAGTATTTATCCCCTTGTTTTCAGCGAACAGGGATGTGAGGGGCTTGTGATCGGTTTCCAGCTAAAATTTGAGGCCAAACAGGTACTGATGCATTTTCTTTACCCGGAACACACACGCTAATGCCTCTTTCTCAATCATGCTGTAGGTCCTCTCGGCCTTAGACAAGCTCCTGGAAGCATAGGTTGCAACTTTCCCGCAACGTTAGCTTGTTGTAATACACACCTGACTCTGTACGACGAAGCGTCACATGCTAGCACGAGTCTTTTACACGGGTTATACAATACAAGCAGCTTGTTGGAGCATAAAATGTTTCTGACTTTCTCAAAAGCAATTACTTGGTTTTTTCTCCATACCCAGTTCTCACCTTTGCGCAATAACACAGGTAGGGGCTCTAAGAGGATGCTTAATCCTGGTAGGAAGTTACCAAAATAGTTGAGGAGTCCCAGGAATGACCGCAGCTCCATGACATTCTGTGGCCTGGGCGCATTCCTGATACCCTCTGTCTTGGCGTCTCTGGGCCGAATGCCGTCCGCAGCGATTTTTCTCCCCAAAAACTCCACTTCTGTTGCCATGAAGACGCATTTCGACCTCTTCAGCCGCAGCCCTACGCGATCCAGTCGCTGGAGGACCTCCTCCAGGTTTTGTAGGTACTCAGCGGTGTCCCGACCCGTGACCAATATGTCGTCCTGAAAGACCACTGGTGTGGTACCAACTTGAGTAAGCTCTCCATGTTTCTCATGAAGATCACTGCAGCCGACTAAATTCCAAACGGGCATCTGTTGTAGATGAATAGTCTCTTGTGCGTGTTGATGCAGGTGAGGCCCTTCGAAGACTCCTCCAGCTCCTGCGTCATGTAGGCCGAAGTCAAGTCGAGCTTGGTGAACGTCTTGCCTCCTGACCGCGTCGCAAATAGGTCGTCTGCCATAGGTAGCGGGTATTGGTCCTGTAGCGAGAAACGATTAAAAGTTACTTTATAATCGCCGCAAATCCTGACTGTGCCATCACTTTTGAGTGCTGGAACAATCGGGCTGGCCCACTCGCTGAATTCCACTGGGGAGATGATGCCCTCGCGTTGCAGCCTGTCCAGCTCGATTTCCACTCTCTCCCTCATCATGTGAGGTACCTTGTGGTGAATGGGTCGTGCCTCTGGGACCAAGTGGATCCGCATCTTCACCCTGGAAAAGTTTCCAATGCCAGGCTCAAAAAGGGAAGTAAATTTGTTAAGAACCTGGGTACATGAGGCCTCATTGACAAGTGATAGTGCTCGGATGTCATCCCAGTTCCAGCGGATTTTTCCCAGCCAGCTCCTTCCAAGCAGTGTGAGGCCATTGCCCGGGACAATCCAGAGTAGCAGTTCATGCACCGTGCCCTCGTAGGTGACCTTGACCATAGCGCTGCCCAGGACAGTGATAAGCTCTTTGGTGTACATTCTCAGTTTCGTGTGGATAGGGCTCAGGGCTGCTCTGAGTGCCTTGTTGTACCACAATCTCTCAAACATCTTTTTACTCATGATGGATTGGCTAGCGCCAGTGTCCAGTTCCATGGCTATGGGTAAGCCATTCAATTTTATGTTTCGCATTATAGGTGGACATTTCGTCGAAAATGCATGCACCCTGTGTACTTCAGCAACTGCCTCTTCTCTCTGAGGCTCGAAATTGCTTTGATCCACCATGGACCGATCTTCCTCTGCCGCATGGTGGTTAGCAGGTTTTGTAGAGCTTGCAGCTCGTTTGCAAGCTCGTTGGAGGTGCCCCATTGTTCCACAGCTCTTGCAAACATACCCTTTGAAGCGGCATGAATAGGCTGAATGGAAGCCTCCACAATGCCAACAAGGTGTGAATTGCCTTGCATTCATCCTTTGTTGTGGACTCTGAGTCATCTGGGTCACCTGAGGCCTGCTGGCAGTTGCAGACTCATGGGTTCTGCCCTGTACATTTCTGCTCGCAAATACAGTTCCAGTTAATTTATGAACATTGCTAGCACTTGTGTGCTGAGAGATTTGTTTGGTGTTATCACTGGTGGACATAAACGCCTGTGCTATCTATCGCAATGGCTTTACTGAGGGTCAGTGTCTCTACAGTCAAAAGTTTTCGTAGGATGGTCTTGTGGCCAATGCCCAGTACAAAAAAGTCTCTGAGCATTTGCTCCAGGTAACCATCAAACTCATATTGTCCTGCAAGTCGCCTTAGCTCGGCAACGTAGCTCGCCACTTCCTGACCTTCAGATCGTTGGCACGTGTAGAACCGATACCTCGCCATCAGCACGCTCTCCCTCGGGTTAAGATTCTTCCGAACCAGTGTACACAGCTCCTCATACGACTTATCTGTGGGTTTCACTGGAGCCAGAAGATTCGTCATGAGGCTATAGGTCGTTACCCCGCAGACTGTGAGGAGGACTGCTCTCCTTTTTGCAGCGCTTCCTTCTCCGTCCAGCTCGTTGGCTACAAAGTACCGGTCTAGCTGTTCGACATGGGCTCCCCAGTCCTCACCCTCTGAGAACTTCTCCAGGATGCCCATAGTTTGCTGCATCTTAGCATTGGATTTGTATAATCGTCGCCAGTTATTGTGTTCCTAACACAGATAAGACTGCACACAGGGAGGTTAAAGTAACAGTGACCTCAGTCTTTAATAAGACACTCCAGAGTGAGGAACAGGCCTTGGGGACCGGCTTATATACAGTGCTCCCAAGGGATGCTGGGATCCCTTGGGATTTCAGGGGAAGAGCTCCCTGGTGGCGGAACATGGGAGTGCATGGTTTACAGGTACACAACAAATACATCTTCCAATCCCACCTTCCAGATCAAGAGCATGGGGGGTAGGGTGAGAGGGAGGGGAAGGGGGAGGTGATGGATGAAGCCTCCACTGTTATATTCACTTTGAAGGAGGTGCAGGTGCTGCCCATTGAGGTACCAGCCCCTTTCGTGAGTGGTACGAGTGTTGCTGGGATATTCCATGGTTTCCCACAGTGCAAGGCTGGGGATTCCAGTGGGATGCAGGGAGGCACACCCAGGGCCCCACCGTCTGAGGCTGCTGGTCCCAGTGGGATGCAGTGAGCCACACCCAGGGTGAGGAGGGGAAGGAGAGCTCGACAGCGCTCTTCTGAGGTGCAGGATCTAACTGACGTAGTTCAGATGATGGCAGTGAGTGCAGAGAGCATTGACCTGACCCGATTACTCCTGGACACCATCAGTGGGGTGGCTGATGAGGTATTGCGACTGTCGGGAGAAGTGACAACACTCTCACGAGAAATGGGAACACTGTCCGGGAACATGAGGGAGGGAATGTCTCTGGCAGCGGATACAATGTCGGTGCACAAAAGGGAGGGAATGTCGCAGGTAGCTGATGCGCTGTCAATGAACATAAGGGATGGAATGTTTCAGGTAGTTCAAACACTGTCAGCGAACATGAGGGAGGGAATGCTGCAGGTAGTTGACACACTGTCAGGGCACATGAGGGAAGAAATGTTGGAGTGAGCTTCTGCAATAAGGGAACACGCCAAGACCCCGCGCCCATCGACAGAATCAACTGCCACTCACACTCCAAACCCCAGACCAGCCTCTGAAGAGGTCCAAGCCGGGCCTTCCACATTACCAGCTGCCACCCCTCATCAAGAAGTGTGCATTACCTGAGATGCTCGAAAGAATAAGCTTGGTACCAACCCACGAAACACTGCGCCACCGCCTGACGTCAGTAGTAGAGTCAACAAGACCAAGTGCAACGGGCAGTCTTAGAATAAGGTGAAGGAGAGATGGGTGCAGCCTTTCTTGGCTGCTGCTGTTGTTGTTGTTGTTCTAATTATTATTGTTGTTACTGTTGTAACTGTTCTCAACTTAAAAGTTTTTTGTAAGTTATGTAAATTTACAAATTTAAAAGTTTGTAAGTGATCTTAAAGTTGTTAAGTGTTCTTAGAGTTTGTAAGTGATGTTAAAGTTTGTATATGATCTTAACTGAAAACTTTAAAGTTTGATGCAAGAATATTTTTATTAAAGTTAAGTACAAACAAATGTTTGTTAAACTTTTGAATAAAATATATTTTAAATTATAACGGAAGCATTTCCATTATTTGTTCCATTATTAACACAACTTTTTGAAGTAAAGAAGAATCATTTCCATTATTTGTTCCATTAACACAACATAGCATTACGGAACAGATACAAACAGTAAACATGGTCCATTTTGAATAGTTGCCGCTGAGCCTCCAGGCAGCAAAGTGTTCACGGATGAGCTGCTGATGCAAGGCTCGAGCAATCGTTAAAGGGGCACGACGGCCGGCCCTCCTCCACCGTCGTGCTCCAGGTACATCCTGTACATCTGTCCTCCGCAAGATCCTACAAATCCCCTGGGAGGACAGACACACCCACACTTAAAGATCACACGGATGAACTTCAACAATTGTACATCCCTGTCTGGAGTAAAAATAAAACAGGGAAGGTAGCTCAACCATGGTTAACAAGGGAAATTAAGTATAGTGTTAAAACCAAGGAAGAGGCATATAAATTGGCTAGAAAAAGCAACAAACCTGAGGACTGGGAGAAATTTAGAATTCAACAGAGGAGGACGAAGGGTTTAATTAAGAGGGGGAAAATAGAGTACGAGAAGAAGCTTGTAGGGAACATAAAAACTGACTGCAAAAGCTTTTATAAATATGTGAAGAAAAAAAGATTCGTGAAGACAAACGTAAGTCCCTTGCAGTCGGATTCAGGTGAATTTATAATGGGAAACAAGGAAATGGCAGACTAATTGAACAAATACTTCGGTTCTGTCTTCACGAAGGAAGACGCAAATAACCTTCCGGATGTACTAGGGGGCAGTGGATCCTGTGAGAAGGAGGAACTGAAGGATATCTTTATTAGGCGGGAAATTATGTTAGGGAAATTGATGGGATTGAAGGCCGATAAATTCCCGGGACCTGATAGTCTGCATCCCAGAGTTCTTAAGGAAGTGGCCCTAGAAATAGTGGAAGCATTGGTGATTATTTTCCAACAGTCTATCGACTCTGGATCAGTTCCTATGGACTGGAGGGTAGCTCATGTAACACCACTTTTTAAAATAGGAGGGAGAGAAAACGGGTAATTATCGACTGGTTAGCCTGACATCAGTAGTGGGGAAAATGTTGGAATCAATCATTAAGGATGAAATAGCAGCACATTTGGAAAGCAGTGACAGGATCGGTCCAAATCAGCATGGATTTATGAAAGGGAAATCATGCTTGACGAATCTTTTGGAATTTTTTGAGGATGTAACTAGCAGAGTGGACAAGGGAGAACCAGTGGATGTGGTGTATTTGGACTTTCAAAAGGCTTTTGACAAGGTCCCACACAAGAGATTGGTGTGCAAAATCAAAGCACATGGTATTGGGGGTAATGTACCGACATGGATAGAGAACTGGTTGGCAGACAGGATGTAGAGATTCGGGATAAATGGGTCCTTTTCAGAATGGCAGACAGTGGCTAGTGGAGTGCCGCAGGGCTCAGTGCTGGGACCCCAGCTCTTTACAATATACATTAATGATTTAGATGAAGGAATTGAGTATAAAATAATATCTCCAAGTTTACAGATGACACTAAACTGGGTGGCAGTGTGAGCTGTGAGGAGGATGCTAAGAGGCTGCAGGGTGACTTGGACAGGTTAGGTGTGTGGGCAAATGCATGGCAGATGCAGTATAATGTGAATAAATGTGAGGTTATCCATTTTGAGGGCAAAAACACGAAGGCAGAATATTATCTGAATGGCGGCAGATTAGGAAAAGGGGAGGTGCAACGAGACATGGCTGTCATGGTTCATCAGTCATTGCAGGACAGCAGGTGGTGAAGAAGGCAAATGGTATGTTGGCCTTCATAGCTAGGGGATTTGAGTATAGGAGCAGGGAGGTCTTACTGCAGTTGTACAGGGCCTTGGTGAGGCCTCATCTGGAATATTGTGTTCAGTTTTGGTCTCCTAATCTGAGGAAGGATGTTCTTGCTATTGAGGGAGTGCAGCGAAGGTTCACCAGACTGATTCGCAGGATGGCAGGACTGACATATGAGGAGAGACTGGATCAACTGGGCCTTTAGTCACTGGAGTTTAGAAGGATGAGAAAGGATCTCATAGAAACGTATAAGATTCTGACGGGACTGGACAGATTAGATGCGGGAAGAATGTTCCCGATGTTGGGGAAGTCCAGAACCAGGGAACAGAGTCTTAGGATAAGGGGTAGGCCATTTAGGACTGAGATGAGGAGAAACTTCTTCACTCAGAGAGTTGGTAACCTGTGGAATTCCCTGCCGCATAGCGTTGTTGATGCCAGTTCATTGGGTATATTCAACAGGGAGTTAGATATGGCCCTTACGGCTAAAGAGATCAAGGGTATGGAGAGAAAGCAGGAAAGGGGTACTGAGGGAATGATCAGCCATGATCTTATTGAATGGCAGTGCAGACTCGAAGGGCCGAATGGCCTACTCCTGCACCTATTTTCTATGTTTCTATGTTTCTATGTTAGCGTCCTCGTCCAGGCCAACAGCCCCAGCATTGAAGCACTGACCACATTTGATCAGCTCCGCTGAGCAGGCCACATAGTTCGCATGCCAGACACGAGACTCCCAAAGCAAGCGCTCTACTCGGAACTCCTTCACAGCAAATGAGCCAAGGAGGGCAACAGAAACATTACAAGGACACCCTGAAAGCCTCCCTGATAAAGTGCAACATCCCCACTGACATCTGGGAATCCCTGGCCAAAGACCGCCTTAAGTGGAGGAAGTGCATCCGGGAAGGTGCTGAGCACCTCGAGTCTTGTCATCGAGAGCATGCAGAAACCAAGCGCAGGCAGCGGAAAGAGAGTAAAGCAATCCAGTCCCACCCACCCCTTCTCTTGATGACTGTTTGTCCTATCTGTGATAGAGACTGTGTTTCTCGTATTGAACTGTACAGCCACCTAAGAACTCATGCTATAAGTGGAAGGAAGTCTTCCTCGATTCCGAGGGACTGCCTATGATGATGATGACATCTCGGAATCCCCCAAAGGTGCTTGCAAGGTGATGTGGGTACAATCAATGCAGCCCTGTACCTTTGGGAAGCCAGCAATCCTGGAGAAGCCCACAGCCCTGTCACGCATTGCCTGGGCAGTCATGGGGAACTTTATGTAGTCATTCCTCCAGGCATATAGTACAGCAGTCACCTGCCGAATGCAGATATGTGTTGCATGTTGAGAAATGGTGCACACATCCCCAGTTGTGGCCTGGAATGATCCAGATGCATAGAATGAAAGTGCAGCTGTAACCTTCACTTCAACTGACAAAGCAGTCCTTCTGATGCTTCTAGGTTGTAGGTCTGCTTTTACTAACTCACAGATCTCAGTTACAACTTCTTTGTGGAAACGCAGCATTCTGACACAGTCTGCATCACTCAGGTGCAGGTATGAACACCTGTCTCGATATACCCGATGTGGGTAAGGCCTCCGGCCCATTAACCTACGTGCTCTGAGGTTCCTCATGTGATGACTTCAAATCAATTGTCTCCTCCGCAGCACCATCATGCAGAAGGCTTGCACAAGGTATGGCATTGTCAGTATTGCCCCCATGATTAAATTGTACCTTTGCAAGAAGCAGGCAGGACAAGCTTCTTTGTTGTCTCTCTCCCCAAGGTTGACACCCTAATATGGACCAGACCTAGGTCTGAGCATGCAGAATGGGCTTGCTTAGGTCGGGAAACACCCCCCCCACCACCACCTCTCCCCCCACACCCTCCTCCCCCGGGCCTTCACTTGATGCTGCTTGCTGCATAGTGGCGTAGTGTAAGGTTTCTTATCCCTTCAGTTCGGCTTCCAACCCCTCCACCCCGCCCCGGGCTTCATTTGATGCTGCTTGCTGAATAGTGCAAGGCTTCTCATGCCTTAAGTTTTACTTCCATCTCTGCCCCCACCGGGCTTCTCTTCAAACCGAGCCCATGTGTCCGTGCGAGGGACTGATTCTGCTGGCTGACGCTCCGACCCTCGAGCCCGGTTTGGAGACTTTGGTGATGGCGTGGCACTTAAAAAAAAAAATCCAAACTTCCATTTTCTGCATTTTCAGTTGGAAATATTTAAGCTTGATGATGCATATTTATGTGTTCTCGACTCCCTCCAAAACTTCACATAAAAACAATGGTGTCTTTCTGCGCTGATATTTTTATGTGCGCTGGTTTTTCTTAAGTGCTCAGAAGGTTTATTGGGAGTGGTCACATACGCCATCCTGGGAGAAATGTAAGTTGGCCAAACTTGCATAATTGTGAAAAACTGGCGCAGACATCAGGTTATACACCCATGACACAAAAAAAAAATAACCTAAAAAAATCATAACTAACTGACTTACGCTGGTGCCCAATCTTTGGGGAAACTTGGATTTTTAAAATTTAGGCCAAAAAAGCAGCGCAAATCACTGGGGAAAATTGAGCCCAACAACCAGCATCCTGAGTACTGCTGGTACAATACACTAATTTCAGCCTACCCACCAGCTCCAACTAGACATGCTACATTGCTATCCTCTGGAGAAGGTTTTTTGGAGTGCCAGACAGGGGGTCCGCCCCTCGCCTCCTTGCACCCATCTCACGCAGAGCAGCCTGTCTGCACACAAAGAGGTGTCCGTATACATGAGCTAAAAACAAATATGCACAGATGTATAGATGGATCAACAAATACCCAATATAGGTACTTATCAGTGAGATAAATCTTAGGCATTCAACATCACATAGCATCTGTGGTTTCACATCTGACAATTCCACTAAGTTTAAATTTAAACAAGTTTAACCACATTAAGCCATTCCAGGATTTGAAAAGTTCCAATTCTAAAGCGTACCAAATGTAAATCTATATCTAAACATTTTTATCTACTGCTGAATAAAATTTAAGATGCAAAATTAATTTATTAGATTTATTGTTATCATTACATCATAGAATCATAAAACCGCCATAGCACAGAAGGAGGCCGTTCAGTCAGTCGAGCTCTCTGCAAGAGCACTTCAGCTGGTCCCACTTCCCCGCCCTTTCCCCGTAGCCTTGCAATTTTTTTCCGTCAGGTACTTATCCAGTTCCCTTGTGAAAGCCACGATTGAGTCTGCCTCCACCACCCTTTCAGGCTGTGCATTCCAAATCCTAACCACTCGCTGCGTAAAAATGTTTCTCCTCATGTTGCCTTTTGTCAATCACCTTAAATCTATGTCCTCTGGTTCTCAACCCTTCAACCCTGAACAGTTTCTCTTTATCTATTCTGGCTAGATTGACTTTGAACACCTCTATCAAATCTCCTCTCGACTTTCTCTGCTTCAAGGAGAACCACCTCAGCTTCTCCAGTCTATCCATGTATCTGAAGTCCCTCATCCCTGTAACCATTCTTGTAATTTTTTCTGCATCCTTTCTAAGACCTTCACATCCTTCCTAAAGTATGGTGCCCAGAATTGGACACAATACTCCTGTTGAGGTTGAACCAGTGTTGTATAAAGGTTCATCATAACTTCCTTGCTTTTGTACTCTATGCCTCTACTTTCTCAACCTGCCATGCCACCTTCAACGATTTGTGCACATATAGCCCAGGTCTCTCTGTTCATGCACCTCCTTTAGGATTGTACCCTTTAGTTTATATTGCCTACCAAAATGTATCACTTTGCACTTTTCTGCGTTAAATTTCATCTGTCACTTGTCTTCCCATTCCATCAGCCTGTCTATGTCTTCTTGAAATCTATCACAAACTTCCTCACTGTTCACTATATTTCCAAGTTTTGAGTCATCTGCAAATTTTGAAATTGTGCCCTGTACACTGAAATCCAAGTCATTAATATATATCAAGCAAAGCACTGATCCTAGTACCGACCCCTGGGGAACACCACTGTGTATCTTCCTCCAGTCCAAAAAACAACCGTTCACCACTACTCTCAGTTTCCTGTCACTACAAACACGATTTGCCTTTAACAAATCCATGCTGGCTTTCCTTGATTAATCCACACTTGTCCAATTGACTGTTAATTTTGTCCCTAATTATCGTTTATGAAACCTTCTCCACTATCAAGGTTAACCTGACTATCCTGTAGTTGCTGGGTTTATCCTTGCGCCCTTTTTTGAACAATGGTGTAACATTTGCAATTTTCCACTCTTCTGGAGCCACTGCTATATCTAAGGAGGATTAGCCAGTACCTCCACAATTTTCACCTTCACTTCCCTCAGCATCCTAGGATGCATCCCATCTGGTCCTGGTGACTTATCTACTTTAAGTACAGCCATCCTTTCTAGTACCTTCTTATTCAATTTTTATCCCATCCAGTATCTCCACTACCTCCTTTTTCACTATGACTTTGGCAGCATCTTCTTCCTTGATGAAGAGAGATGCAAAGTACTCATTTAGTACCTCAGCCATGCCCTCTGCCTCCATGTGTAGATCTCATTTTTGGTCTCGAATCGGCCCCAGCCCTCCTTGTTTATTATTTATATGCCTATAGAAGACGTCTGTATTTATTTTATGTTATCTGTCAATCAATTCATATATTCTCTCTTTGTCCCTCTGATTTTATTTACTGACACTTGCTCCACTTGACCCATCTCATTCCCCAGATCCAGCAATGTCTCCTTCCTTATCAGTAAACATATTTATCAAGAAAGTTATCCTAAACACACTTCAGAAATTCTTCCCCTTCTCTGCCTTTACACTGTTACAATCCCAGTCTATATTAGGATATTTGAAGTCCCCTATAATGTATGCACCTGCGAATATGCTCACAGGTTTGTAGAGCTGTTGAAAGGCGGGCAGATTTTGGTGTGCGTCAGCACCCAGCGTGCGACTTTCCATCTTCAGACCCTGCAGAGATACCTTTGCATCGAGCCCCCTCCTAGGTGGTGTGCGCTGGTGACGTACTTCTTCCGCCACCAGTACAGCCTCAATTATGACACGCAGCTCCTGTTTGTGAGCCTGGGGGGCGTCAGGACTGCCGTCCAGGGGCTGCCTGTCTTTTACCAGGAACTCGTCAGGGTCTGGAACAAAGTCTCCACCAAGCGCAGCTCTCCACCGGCTGGAGTGCCGGCTGTCCTGCAGGAGCCGCTGCTCGGGAATCCGTACCTCCACGACTGAGGTTTTAGGTGGCAGGCGGACGAGAGGGCTATGGCTGGTGAGGTGACCAGGGTCAGGGACCTGCTCGATGGCGGAGGAGCGGGCTGGATGGTGCCAAACGTGCTGGTACGGCGGCTAAACTGGGCTGACGTCAGCCGTGCGGACGATGCCATCGAGTCGCTAAAAACAGCTCTGGGCCCTGACTCCATTAGGTGTGTCGAGGAGGCTCAAGCACGTGGGGAGATCCCATCCGAACTGACCCCCGTCCAGACGGAATTCCTCATCGGCGCCAAACCCCGAAACCTCCCTCGGGAGCCGGCGCCTCACAACTTGAGCCGCCTCGGGGAAATCCCCTCCGTGCCTTTCAGTTCTGCGCGGAGGGGTTTCCTGTACGGGCTGCTCCTGCACACTCTCAACCTTGCCATCCTCGCCTGCCGTCCGGACATGCCATGGCGCAACATCTTGCCATCTGGAGGAGGCGGGGGTCCCCGATGGAGTGCCCTCTACGCGGGACTACTCCCACTAATTATCGGGGACTTGGCCTGGAGGGTGGTGCACGGAGCAGTCCAGTGCAACAAATTTTTAAGCTGGTTCACGGGCTCCCAGGCCGCCTGCAACTTCGGTGGTCTGCAGGAGTCCGTGTTTCATGTTTTTATTGAATGCACGAGGTTGCAGCCCCTGTTCCATTATTTAAAGGGGCTGCTCCTCAATTTCTGGCTGCTCTTCAGTCCCACACTCCTGATCTTTGGGCACCCTGTGCGGAGGGGAGCAGGTAGGTCTGAAGGCCTCCTCGTAGGACTGCTCCTGGGCACGGCCAAGGGTGCCATCAGCCGGTCCAGGCAGCGGGCGGTCGAGGGGGTCGTTCAGCCCGACTGCCTGCCTCTCTTCCGCGCCTACTTCAGGGCCAGAGAGTCCTTGGAGATGGAGCACGCGGTGTCCACCGGTACACTCGCGGCCTTCTGCAAGAGGTGGGCGCCGGAGGGACTGGAGTGCATCGTTACCTCCGGCAACCAAATTTTAATTTGATTTTATATGTTTTAAAGTTTAATTTGTTTAAATTGCCGTGTTTTAGTGTCCCCCTGCCCTTTTATAGGGGGCACTTGTAAAATTTATGATTTTAAAGCCCCCCAAAAAAATCACAAAAAATACAAAAAAAACAAAAAAAGGGCCTGGAAAAATGTTTGGCGTGTCCCCCAGGTCAGGGGGCACTTGATTTAAATGTTTAATTTTGTTTTCTCCAAAAGAGTGTAGAGCTGTTGAAAGGCGGTCAGATTATGGTGTGCGTCAGCGCCCAGCTTGCGACTTTCCTTCTTCAGACCCTGCAGAGATAGCTTTACGTCGAGTCCCCTCCTAGGTGGCGTGCGCTGGTGACGTATTTCTTCTGCCAGCAGTACAGCCTCTTTGTGAGCATGGGGGGCATCAGGACCGCCGTGCAGGGGCTGCCATGCAGTAACTCATCAGGGTCTGGAACAAAATCTCCACCAAGCGCAGCTCTCCACCGTCTGGAGTGGCGGCTGTCCTGCAGGAGCCGCTGCTCAGGAATCCGTACTTCCACGACTGAGGTTTTAGGTGGCAGGCGGACGAGAGGGCTGTGGCTGGCGAAGTGACCAGGGTCAGGGACCTGCTCGATGGGCTGGATGGCGCCAGATGTGCTGGAACAGCGCCTAAACTGGTCCAACGTCCGCTGCGTGGCCAATGCCATCGATTTGCTAAAAACAGTGCTGGGCCCTGACTCCATTAGGTCTGTCGAGGAGGCTCAAGCACGTGTGGAGATCCCGTCCGAACTGACCCCCATATGGACGGGATTCCTCATCAGTGCCAAGCCCCTAAACCTCCCTCGGGAGCCGGCGCCTCACAACTTGAGCCACCTCGGGGAAATCCACTCTGTCCCTTTCAGTTCTGCGCGGAGGGGTTTCCTGTACGGGCTGCTCCTGCACACTCTCAACCTTGCCATCCTCGTCTGCCGTCCGGACACACCATGGCGCACCATCTTGCCATCCGGAGGAGGTGGGTGTCCCTGATGGAGTGCACTCTACGCGGGAGTCCTCCCACTATTTATCCGGGACTTGGCCTGGAGGGTGGTGCACGGAGCAGTCCCATGCAACAAATTTTTAAGTCGGTTCACGGACTCCCAGGCCGCCAGTAATTTCTGCGGTCTGGAAGTGTCGGTGTTCCATGTTTTTACTGAATGTGCGAGGTTGCAGCCCCTGTTCCATTATTTAAAGGGGCTGCTCCTCAATTTCTGGTTGCACTTCAGTCCCACACTCCTGATCTTTGGGCACCCTGTGCAGAGGGGAGCGGGTAGGTCCAAGGGCCTCCTCGTAGGACTGCTCCTGGGCATGGCCAAGGGTGCCATCAGCCGGTCCAGGCAGCGGGCGGTCGAGGGGGTCATTCAGCCTGACTGCCTGCCTCACTTCTGCGCTTACATCTGGGCCAGGGTGTCCTTAAAGATGGAGCACGCGGTGTCCACCGGTACGCTCGCGGCCTTCTGCGAGAGGTGGGCGCCGGAGGGACTGGAGTGCATCATCGAGCGGGGAGTTCGAGGTGTGTTGAGGAGCGGCCTATAAAAAGGCCTGTGAATGTCGGAGGCAGCGGGACTTCGAGCAGGGAGTTCGAGGAGCATCGAGGAGCCAGCTGGTGCAACTGCAGCTGGGAGAGAAGGCAAAAAAGAAGTAGAAAGAAATCAAAAGCTGACGTCACAGCCAAGGGGGTAAGTGATTGGCTGGTGATTAGTAAGTAGTTTTTCTTTTACTTTTCTTTATCAGTAAGTAACCTTTTAGCATTGTTGATACCAAATTAAGCTGATCTAACGGTTAAGTCATGGCAAGAGAGCTCGGACATGTGTTATGCTCCTCCAATAATATGTGGAAGTCAGGGATGCTTCCAGTGTTCCTAACGACTACATGTGCGGGAAGTGCATCCGCCTGCAGCTCCTGACAGACCACATTGCGGCACTGGAGCTGCGGGTGGATTTACTCTGGAGTATCCACGATGCTGAGAATGACGTGAATAGCATGTTTAGTGAGTTGGTCGTACCACAGGAAAAGTGTACACAGCCAGATAGGGAACAGGTGACCAACAGGAAGAGAAGTACAAGGAAGGTAGTGCAGGGGTTCCCTGTGGTCAACCCCTGCAAAACAGATACACCGCTTTGGCTACTGTTGAGGGGAATGACTCATCAGGGGAGAGCAGCAGCAGCCGAGTTCATGGCACCGTGGGTGGCTCTGCTGCACAGAAGGGCAGGAAAAAGGGTGGAAGAGCTATCGTGGTAGGGGATTCTCTTGTAAGGGGAACAGATAGACGTTTCTGTGGCCGCAACCGAGACTTCAGGATGGTATGTTGCCTCCCTGGTGCAAGGGTCAAGGATGTCTCGCAACGGGTGCAGGACATTTTGAAAAGGGAGGGTGAACAGCCAGTTGTCGTGGTGCATATAGGTACCAACAATATAGGTAAAAAATGGGATGAGGTCCTATGAAACTAATTTAGGGAGCTAGGAGCTAAACTAAAAAGTAGGACTTCAAAAGTAGTAATCTCAGGATTGCTACCAGTGCCACGTGCTAGTCAGAGTAGGAATCGCAGGATAGCTCAGATGAATACGTGGCTTGAGGAGTGGTGCAGAAGGGAAGGATTCAAATTCCTGGGACATTGGAACCGGTTCTAGGAGGAGGTGGGTCCAGTACAAGCTGGACGGTCTGCACCTGGCAGGACCAGAACCAATGTCCTAGGGGGAGTGTTTGATAGTGCTGTTGGGGAGGTGTTAAACTAATATGGCAGGGGGATGGGAACCTAAGCAGGGAAACAGAGGGAAGTAGAATGGGGGCAGAAGCAAAAGATAGAAAGAAGAAAAGTTAAAGTGGAGGGCAGCGAAACCCAAGGGAAAAATTAAAAAGGGCCACATTACAACAAAATTCTGAAGGGGCAAAGTGTGATAGAAAGACAAGCCTGAAGGCTCTGTGCCTCAATGCAAGGATTCGGAATAGGGTGGACGAATTAACTGCGCAGATAGCAGTTAACGGATATGATGTAATTGGCATCACGGAGACATGGCTCCAGGGTGACCAAGGCTGGGAACTCAACATCCAGGGGTTGTCAACATTTAGGAAGGATAGACAGAAAGGAAAAGGAGGCAGGGTGGCATTGCTGGTTAAAGAGGAAATTAATGCAATAGTAAGGAAGGACATTGGCTTGGATGATGTGGAATCGGTATGGATGGAGCCGCGGAATATCAACGGGCAGAAAACGCTAGTGGGAGTTGTGTACAGACCACCGAACAGTAGTAGTGGGGTTGGGGACAGCATCAAACAAGAAATAAGGGATGTGTACAATAAAGGTACAGTAGCTTTCATGGGCAACTTTAATTTACATATTGATTGGGCTAACCAAACTGGTAGCAATGTGGTGGAGGAGGATTTCTTGGAGTGTATTATGGATGGTTTTCGAGACCAATCTGTCGAGGAACCAACTAGTGAGCTGGTCATCCAAGATTGGGTGATGTGTAATGAGAAAGGACTAATTAGCAAACTTGTTGTGCTAGGCCCCTTGGGAAAGAGTGACCATAATATGGTAGAATTCTTTATTAAGATGGAGAGTGACAGTATTAATTCAGAAACTAGGGTCCTGAATTTAAGGAAAGGTAACTTCGATGGTATCAGGTGTAAATTGGCCAGAATTGACTGGCAAATGATACTTAAAGGGTTGATGGCGGATAGGCAATGGCAAACATTTAAAGATCACATGGATAAACTTCAACAATTGTACATCCCTGTCTGGTGTAAAAATAAAAAGGGGAAGGTGGCTCAACCATGGCTAACAAGGGAAATTAAGGATCGTGTTAAATCCAAGGAAGCGGCATATAAATTGGCCAGAAAAAGCAGCAAACCTGAGGACTGGGAGAAATTCAGAATTCAGCAGAGGAGGACAACGGGTTTAATTAAGAGGGGGAAAATAGAGTACAAGAGGAAGCTTGCAGGGAACATAAAAACTGACTGCAAAAGCTTTTATAGGTATGTGAAGAGAAAAAGATTAGTAAAGACAAACGTAGGTCCCTTGCTGTCGGATTCAGGTAAATTTATAATGGGGAACAAAGAAATGGCAGACCAATTGAACAAGTATTTTTGGTTCTGTCTTCACGAAGGAAGACACAAATAACCTTCCAGAAGTACTAGGGGACCGAGGGTATAGTGAGGAGGAACTGAAGGATATCCTTATTAGGCGGGAAATTGTGTTTGGGAAATTGATGGGATTAAAGGCCGATAAGTCCCCGGGGCCTGATAGTCTGCATCCCAGAGTTCTTAAGGAAGTGGCCCTAGAAATAGTGGATGCATTGGTGATCATTTTTCAACAGTCTATCGACCCTGGATCAGTTCCTATGGACTGGGGGGTAGCTAAAGTAACACCACTTTTTAAAAAGGGAGGGAGAGCGAAAACAGGTAATTATAGACCAGTTAGCCTGACATCAGTAGTGGGGAAAATGTTGGAATCAATTATTAAGGATGAAATAGCAGCACATTTGGAAAGCAGTGACAGGATCAGTCCAAGTCAGCATGGATTTATGAAGGGGGAATCTTGTTTGTCAAATCTTCTGGAATTTTTTGAGGATGTAACTAGAAGAGTGGACAAGGGAGAACCAGTGAACGTGGTGTATTTGGACTTTCAAAATACTTTTGACAAGGTCCCACACAAGAGATTGGTGTGCAAAATCAAAACACATGGTATTGGGGGTAATGTACTGACATGGTTACAGAACTGGGTGGCAGGCAGGAAGCAGAGAATCGGGATAAACGGGTCCTTTTCAGAATGGCAGACAGTGACTAGTGGAGTGCCACAGGGCTCAGTGCCGGGACCCCAGCTCTTTACAATATACATTAACAATTTAGATGAAGGAATTGAGTGTAATATCTCCAAGTTTGCAGATGACACTAAACTGGATGGCGGTGTGAGCTGTGAGGAGAACGCTAAGAGTCTGCAGAGTGATTTCGACAGGTTAGGTGAGTGGGAAATGCATGGCAGCTTGCAGTATAATGTGGATACATGTAAGGTTATCCACTTTGGGGGCAAAATCTGAATGGTGGCAGATTAGGAAAAGGGGAGGTGCAACGGGACCTGGGTGTCATGGTTCATCAGTCATTGAAAGTTGGCATGCAGGTACAGCAAGCGTTGAAGAAGGCAATTGGTATGTTGGCCTTCATAGCTAGGGGATTTGAGTATAGGAGCAGGGAAGTCTTACTGCTTTGTACAGGTGAGGCCTCACCTGGAATATTGTGTTCAGTTTTGGTCTCCTAATCTGAGGAAGGACGTTCTTGCTATTGAGCGAGTGCAGTGAAGGTTCACCAGACTGATTCCTGGGATGGCTGGACTGACATATGAGGAGAGACTGGATCAACTGGGCCTTTATACACTGGAGTTTAGAAGGATGAGAGGGGATCTCATAGAAACGTATAAGATTCTGATGGGACTGGACAAGTTAGATGCGGAAAGAATGTTCCCATTGTTGGGGAAGTCCAGAACGAGGGGACACAGTCTTAGGATAAGGGGTAGGCCATTTAGGATTGAGATGAGGAGAAACTTCTTCACTCAGAGAGTTGTTAACCTGTGGAATTCCCTGCCACGGAGAGTTGTTGATGCCAGTTCATTGGATATATTCAAAAGGGAGTTAGATATGGCCCTTATGGCTAAAGGGGTCAAGAGGTATGGAGAGAAAGCAGGAAAGGGGTACTGAGGGAATGATCAGCCATGATCTTATTGAATGGTGGTGCAGGCTCGAAGGGCTGAATGGCCTACTTCTGCACCTAATTTCTATGTTTCTATCATCCCCGGCAACGGAATTTTAACATGATTTTATATGTTTTAAAGTTTAATTTGTCTTATTGTGCCTGGTTTTAGTGTCACCTCCCTTTTAGCCAAGGAGCACTTGTATAATTTGTGGTTTTAGTGCCCAAAAAAACCCACAAAAAAACCCCACAGAAAAAGCCCCCAAAAAACAAAAAAAACAAAAAAAACAAAAAAATGGCAGTTGAAAACTGTTTGGAGTGTTCCCCCCCCCTCCCTCTTTTAATCAGGGGGCACTTGATTGAATTGATTTATTGTTTTACAGTCAAAAGAGTTGTAGAGCTGTTGAGGTCTGGACTAGAGTCGCCACCAAGCGCAGATCTCCCCCATCCGGAGTGGCGGCTGTCCTTCAGGAGCCGCTGCTCAGGAATCCGTACCTCCACGACCGAGGTTTTAGGTGGCAAGCGGACGAGAGGGCTGTGGCTGACAAGGTGACCAGGGTCAGGGACCTGCCGGATAGCGGGCTGCATGGCGCCAGACGAGCTGGCACAGCGCCTAAACTGGGCTGATGTCCGGCGCGCGGCCGATGCCATCGAGTCACTAAAAACAGCTCTGGGCCCTGACTCCGTTAGGTGTGTCGAGGAGGCTCAAGCACATGGGGAGATCCCGGCCGAACTGACCCCCGTCCGGACGGAATTCCTCATCGGTGCCAAGCCCCGAAACCTCCCTCAGGAGCCGGCGCTTCACAACTTGAGCCTCCTTGGGGAAATCCCCTCCGTGCCTTTCAGTTCTCCGCGGAGGGGTTTACACTCTCCACCTTGCCATCCTCGTCTGCCATCCGGACACGCCGTGGTGCACCATCTTGCCGTCCGGAGGAGGCGGGGGTCCCCAATGGAGTGCTCTCTATGCAAGAGTCCTCCCATTATTTATTGGGGAGTTGGCCTGGAGGGTGGTGCACGGAGCAGTCCCATGCAATAAATTTTTAAGTCGGTTCACGGGCTCCCAGGCCGCCTGTAATTTCTGTGGTCTGGAGGAGTCCATGTTCCACGTTTTTATTGAGTGTGCGAGGTTGCAGCCCCTCTCCAATATCTGAAGGGGCTGCTCCTCAAATTCTGGTTGCACTTCAGTCCCACACTCCTGATATTTGGGCACCCTGTGCGGAGGGGAGTAGGCAGATCAGAAGGCCTCCTCGTAGGACTGCTCCTGGACATGGCCAGTCCAGGCAGTGGGCGGTCGAGGGGGTCGTTCAGCCCAACTGCCTGCCTCTCTTCCGTGGTTACATCAGAGCCAGAGTGTCCCTGGAGATGGAGCACGTGGTGTCCACCTGTCAGCCTTGCACAACAGGTGGGCGTCGGAGGGACTGGAGTGCATCATCACCCCCGGCAACCAAATTTTGATTTGATCTGTTAGTATCTAAAGTTTAATTTGTCTATGTTTGTCGGTTTTAGTGCCCCCAGCCCTCCACTTTTAGCCAGGGGGCACTTATATAATTTGTGTTTTTGTGCCCTCAACCCCCCCCACCCCCCCAAAAAAAAACAAGGGGGCACTTGAAAAGTTTTTGGAGTGTGCCCTCCTCTTTAATCAGGGGGCACTTGATTAAAGTGCACAACTAAAATAGTTGTAGAGCTGTTAGCCCCCTTTAATCAGGGGGCACTAGATTACTGATACAACACAAAATAGTTGTAGAGCTGTTGAGTTGTGAGTGGCTTAGCCAGTCACATGATGTTCACAAGACGCAATAAATCCCCAGTAGTTGGGTTTAGGGGATCTACGATGAGTCTTGTGGTTGTGGGTGGATGAACTGATAATGTGTAGTGTGATTGTTAAACCTTTGCTAATAAACCAACTAGATCTTAATAGCAATGTGTTGCTATGAATTCTTACGCAAATAACCCGTGAAGCAAATACATTACATCTCCCATTATCATTACCTTATAGTTCTTGCACCTCTCTGTAATTTCCCTGAAAATTTGCTCCTCTATATCCTTCCCAATAGTTGTCGGCCTATAGAATAGATGTTAGTGTAATGGCACCTCTATTGTTTCTTAACTCTAACCAAATAGATTATGTCCTTGATTCCTGCAGGACATCCTTTCTCTCCATCACTGTAACCAATACTGCCACCCACCTCCTCTTTTTCCTTCCCTAACTTTCCAGAACGCCTTATATCCTGGAATATTTGATACCCAATCCTGTCCATTTTTGAGCCAGGTCTCCGTTATCGCCACATCATATTCCAATGTGGCAATTTGTGGCATTATCTCTTCAGTATTCAGTATCCAAAACTTGGCTGTGCGTGTCCTAACTTGCACCAAGTCCCACTCACCCATCACCCCTGTGCTCGCAGACCTAAATTGGCTACCGGTTAAGCAACACCTCTATTTCAAAATTCTCATCCTTGTTTTCAAATCTCTCCATGGTCTCGCCCCTCCCTATCACTGTTATCTCCTCCAGCCCCACAACCCCTCCCGAGATGTCTGCGCTCCTCTAATTCTGCCCTCTTGAGCATCCCTGATTATAATCGCTCAACCATTGGTGGCCGTGCCTTCTGTTGCCTAGGCCCTAAGCTCTGGAATTCCCTGTCTAAACCTCTCTATCTCTCTACCTCTCGTTCCTCCTTCAAGACACTCCTTAAAACTTACCTCTTTGACCAAGCTTTTGGTCACCTGCCCTAATTTCTCCTTATGTGGCTCGGTGTCAAATTTTTTGTCTCATAATGCTCCTGTGAAGCACCTTGGGACATTTCACTATGTTAAAGGCGCTATATAAATACAAATTGTTATTGTCGTTGAGAGTGATTAAGAGCCAATTTTAGAGAACTGATCACAAAACGTTATCATCTTTATAGCTGGAAAAGCAACTGGTTCAGAAACCAAACCCTAAATAATACTACCACATGGATAAAGGAAGCACATTGATATAAATGCTACCAGGAATGCCTCTGTAACCCCTTTCAAGATTTTATTTAAATGCATGGGCAGCTATTTGCAGTAGTAGTCGGTGAAGTGCCATGAGCCAGAGTTCAGGAGGGTAGCCTTGATCTCTGAATTGCTAACTTTGCACCTCAAGTACATTTTGGGTGATTCTGGTGGAGAATCTGAAAATTGTCTCTCATGCCTTTGAAAAATCATTTTCTGTGCTAGATAATGTAGTGAAAAGCACAGTAGATCAAATAACTGTAATTGTATTCTTACCTGAACCATAAAGCGTCCTTGATGGTTTTTTAAAATTCTGTAAGTATATACAGTTCTCTTAAAGCTAAAAAGAATGAAAGATATTGTCTGTGAGCATCATTGCACCATATTGATTACTAAACTGCAAAATAAGCTCCATAATTAACAGAACTTGGAAATTGAAAGAGGCCATTAACAATGCAGGGCAGAAATTGATGCATGAGACTCTGCTGCAAGTGCACAATTTCATTAGACACAAGCACAGGTGGGAAATAGGATGACAAAACCATTACCTTTTTTCTACACTCCACACTTGTGTTTAGTGTAGGGGTGACCACACATCCCTGTTTTCCAGGGACAGTCTCCAGATGAGGTATTGTGTCCTCGGAACAGTTCCCAGTTCACAAAGCTCATCCCCAAGGTGTACCTCTGGGCGGTGAGTGACTCCACTGAGCTGTCAGTTTGAGGCTCTAAGGCTAAACTAAACAACAACTTCTACAATAGCCAGTATGACTCACTGCACGTGCGTGACTGGGCGGTCTTTCTGCGTATGTGCCAGTTGTTGTTTCTGAGTTTCCGGCCAGGCTTGTGCCGCTGGATTGTCGGCGCAAGAAATGCCTGGGAGCACAGCAATTGAAGTGGGTGAGGGAGAGGCCGCGGTGGCGGGCCCGGTCACCCTCAACTGGGGAAGGGGGTGACGTGACCTCAGTCACGGTGGCGGGGGAGGGGGTGGGTCAGGTGTGACCTCAGTCACTGTGGGGGGGGGGGGGGGTCGGGTGTGACCTTAGTCACCGTGGGGGAGGGGTCAGGTGTGACCTCAGTCACTGTGTGTGGGGTGGGGGTCGGGTGTGACCTCAGTCACTGTGGCGGGGGGGGGGGTCGGGTGTGACCTCAGTCACTGTGGGGGAGGGGTCAGGTGTGACCTCAGTCACTGTGTGTGGGGGGGGTCGGGTGTGACCTCAGTCACTGTGGCGGGGGGGGGGGTCGGGTGTGAACTCAGTCACTGTATGGGAGGGGTCAGGTGTGACCTCAGTCACTGTGTGTGTGGGGGGGGGTCGGGTGTGACCTCAGTCACTATAAAGGTGGGGTCAGGTTAGAAAGGGAAAGTGGTCAGGGCTTTCATTCCTGATCACTTTCTAGTGTTACATTAGTTGAGGTTTGGCTGCAGTTGTCGGTCCCCTTTGGAACTTTATAGCCATCAGATGCTTCGCTGAAAGAAATCTTTTGTCTATGTTTTTTTTTACTTTCAGTAAAAATTAGGCCTGTAAACAAAACTACATGTTTATCACACGGGTACTTACAAGACACAGAGGCATAAAGCATCAGGGACCGTTTCACTCTCTCGCACTAAATAACTTCCTTCTATCCCGTTTGCTGCAAATAAAACTTCACAGGCCTTTTTGCTGATGCTTCCATGAAAATATGGAAGTAATGTTGCAGCAGACATTTAGTCTGGCTTTTATCTCGTGTCTTCTCTCCGAATCACATTTGGAAATCTTGTTTGAATGTCTTGAGAGCTCAGTATTAACTGATAAATAAAAAGAATGAGGATGTTACATTGTTCTGTTCTTACTAAACAGCAAAATGAAAAACTACTAAGGTTTTGGAGATTCGGTTCAAAGCTTGAATATGGATCACTGGATGAGATGTAGAAAACATAAGGTACTGGTTAGAGGGGTAAAGTCAAGTAGGGAGAAATACTGAGTGGGGTGCCTTGGGACTCAGTGTTCGGACCACTACAGTTTTTAATCTATATCAAAGGCTTGGGGCTAGAAATTCGGTATCGCCCATTTTGAGGCGTTAATCCCGTCTGGGCGGTAAAAATAAAAGTCCTTGAGAGTTTGCGCTGCCTACCGTAAAATTAGGTTTCTGTGCCTCAAGAGGGAAAGGGAGCGCTAAATCAGTTGTTGCACAATTCTATTAGGGCGGTGGAACCAAAAATCTCGCATTAGTGGAGGCAGTGGAGAGGCAGTCGTTCATTGGGTGTAAAGTGCTTTGGGACATCGTGAGGTTGTGGAACGCTCCATATAAATGCAAGTTCTTTCTTTTTCTTTTCTGTCTCTATAAAAACCCCGGCCGGCCCTCCTAATTTGGTCCCATGTGAAAATTTAACCCATTTGCATTGTTTCCGAATTTAAGTTGCTGATGAAAACAAATTCCCATTACCTTGCCAGAATTAATTTAGGATAAATTGGTCTGTAGTCATTTGCTTTGTTACCCCTTTTCAAAATGGACACTACATTAAACAATAACAACTCACATTTAGCGTAGTAAAACATTCCAAGGCGCTTATTCGTCTGTTTTCAAACTACTTTGTTGCAGCTGGAGATGTAACATTGTTGAAGGAAATTTTTAATAATAAGATCAAAATAAATGTTATAAATGCCAGAAAAGCATCCAAAGTAACCTATTTTTTCTCTCCCTCTCAAAGCTCAAATTCCACACTAATTCAGCTAGAACAGACGCTGAAGCATGTCACATGCACACATCATGACAGGCATTCTGGTACATGGCATAGAAGCTTATGGGCGCTTATAAAACTCTCAATACTCAGATCACCTCATAAGGCAAATTGTCATAAACATACAGAAAAATAAAAACACTTCAAATGTTTGTTAAAATATCTGAATCAGACAAAATATTAATCCCATCATCTGCATCTCACTATATCTCTATGACATGGTGTATTCTGAAATTTGGTTTTGAACATCATATTCACAGGTAATATGCATCAAAGTGGTCAACATCAGGAAAAAGCAAGAATAAGACAGATTGCAAAGCTATTTAAATACACCAAACTGCTTATTATTAAAAGTGACATACATAAAATGTTAAAATAAATTGAGTAACTGAGTCCATGCTAAGCACAGACATCAATATGGAAACTTTCCACTTTCCCACATACATAGCCAGGTGCAGACATTTACACACAAATACAGACAGACAAATGTACATATATAGATCCAAGAAGATACAGAAATATATTAGATTATTAAAGACATGGTCCTCATAGAATCATAGAATGATACAGCACATGAGGAGGCCATTCGGCCCATCATGCCTGTGCCGGTTCTTGAAAGAGCTATCCAGTTAACCCCGTTCCCCAGCTCTTTCCCAATAGCCCTGCAAATTTTTCCCCTTCAATTATTTATCCAATTCCCTTTTGAAAGGCTTAAAATGGCCCTGTTACTACAACAAATGAATGATGTGGGCTGTGTAACATATGTAGCACTTTACAGCCTTCTGGACTCAACATCAAGTTCAACAATTTCAGAGCATAACCTCTGCCAATCTTTGGCTCCATCTCCCCCACCCCACCCCGCCTCGAGCTTATGTTTTTTCTCTCTTTGTCTCCAAAGGCATCTGGTCATTATTCCATTCACACCCGATCTAGACTAACCTTTTTCTAACTCTGACCATTACCATTTCAATTCGGAGCATCATCCCTTTTGTCTCTCTAATCTCTCCTGGCTTCCACCCTATCACAGACCTTCTCTTTTGTTCTTTCCTCCTCTCCCCCTTTCAGTGCTTCTTAAGAATCTGTTCTTTTTGAACATTCGCCAGTTCTGACGAAGGGTCATCGACCTGAAACGTTAACTCTGTTTTTTTCTCCACAAATGCTGCCTGACCCACGGAGATTTCCAGCATTTTCTGTTTTTATTTCAGATTTCAGCATCCGCAGTATTTTGCTTTTGTATGTAACATAGCGACACTTTCAGCTGGTGAAGATTAGAATCAGGATTGATGTAATGATCTGGATCATTAAGAACACTGGTTTGGCTTACTGGCCTCCTGTCACTTATTTCCTTGCATCCTTAGAATAAATCCCTCAATGTTTCTTGAATTATTATTGGATAAAATGTATTTTAGAAAAATGTAGGTTGGACACCGGGGCCAAAATTGCTCACCACCCAAAACGAGGCGCAACGAACATTTTCGAAGTTTTCTGGCCACCCCAATGCATGGGGCGGCCATTCAGTAGAAATTCGACACTTCAGAATTTGTTTTGGAGTGGGGCTGAAGTGGCCTCCTCATCGGGGCAGAAGTGGGGGCGGGGCGGAGTGACCGACGCTGCAAGGCATCAGCGCCGCGCTGATGATGTCATCATGCTAGCGTGTTACAACGTTCCTCCCCTTCAGTTAAAGGGGAGGGCCGCTGCGAACCCCTCTGTAGCCACTTTGTGGCAAACACTGGGCCACCAGGGAGGAGGGGGCCAGGTTGCCTGTTGGCGGCCAGGCCGAACCCGCGGCCATAATTGTTGGCCCGATCTGGCAGTCGGCCGACAAAGAAAATAGCATGGCATCGCCGGCAGCGCTACCTCCGCTTTAAGGGCAGCCATGTCGCCAAGCCACAGAAAGTGTACCGACAGCAAAAGCTGTCGGGGGTACCGCCACTCACGCGGGGCAATTCCGGGAAAGGGGCAATTTCCTGAGTGCAATTTCGGGAAGGGGTCCCCACCAGTCGGTAAGGGGTCGGCGCGTGCACACCGCGGCAGGAAAATGGGCGGAGCTACACCACTCCAAACCTGAGGAAGGGCAATTTTCACAGAGACTCGGCAGCCATTCTACACCGACCCATGGGCACCGTTTTCAGGCGGCCAGAGGCCTTATAGAAAGGGGCAATTTTGGTCCCGATATGTTTGCTGGATTAAAAAAAACTGATGGATTCCTAGATTATTTAAGCAGTGTTCACGCAATGTCTTCGGTGTAAAATGCAGATTCCAGCAAAAAACATGACATTAGTTTTTAAAAATAGTCAGTGAAATGAAAAAGCTCCCTCTGCTGAATTTTGAGACTACTGCATCCCAACTTCATTATTTTCAATATTTTAAACTTTAAAGAAATTAAACACTTTGTTTGATACACATTTAGTTTTGTTGTGTCTTTTAGTGGAATTTGAATTTGGAACAATTAAAATTGATGTAAAGTAGGTGTGTTCATCAAAGAATGTGTAAAGTATGTGTATTCATCAAGGTAGACATGCAGGCCGTGATCCTTACCAACAGATCCAACACAGACCCAACCCACATCCGGACCGGGGTCAAACAGGGCTGCGTCATCGCCCCAACCCTCTTCTCAATCTTGCTCGCCGCCATGCTCCACCTCACAGTCAACAAGCTCCCCACTGGAATGGAATTAAACTACAGAACCAGTGAGAACCTGTTCAACCTGCGCCATCTCCAGGCCCGATCCAAGACCACCCCAACCTCTGTCGTCGAGCTACAGTACGCGGATGATGCCTGCGTCTGCGCACATACAAAGGCTGCACTCCAGGACATAGTTGACGTATTTACTGAGGCGTACGAAAGCATGGGCCTTACGCTAAACATCCGTAAGACAAAGGACCTCCACCAGCCTGTCCTCACCGCACAGCATTGTCTCCCAGTCATCAAGATCCACAGCGTGGCCCTGGACACCGTGGACCACTTCCCATATCTCGGGAGCCTCCTATCAACAAGAGCAGGCATCGACAACGAGATCCAACACTGCCTCCAGTGCGCCAGTGCAGCCTTCAGCCGCCTGAGGAAAAGTGTCTGAAGACCAGGCCCTCAAAACTGTCACCAAGCTCATGGTCTACAGGGCTGTAGTAATACCTGCCCTCCTGTATGACTCAGAGACATGGACCATGCACAGTAGAAACCTCAAGTTGCTGGAGAAATATCACCAACGATGTCTCCGCAAGATCCTACAAATCCCCTGGGAGGACAGGCGCATCAACATCAGCGTTCTCATACAGGCTAACATCTCCAGCATTGAAACACTGACCACACTCGATCAGCTCCGCTGGGCAGGCCACATTGTCCGCATGCCAGGCACGAGACTCCCAAAGCAAGTGCTCTACTCGGAGCTCCCTCACGGCAAACGAGCCAAAGGTGAGCAAAGGAAACGCTACAAGGACACCCTCAAAGCCTCCCTGATAAAGTACGACATCCCCACTGACACCTGGGAGTCCCTGGCCCAAGACTGCCCTAAGTGGAGGAAGTGCATCCGAGAGGGCGCTGAGCACCTCAAGTCTCAACACCGAGAGCATACAGAAATCAAGCGCAGGCAGCGGAAGGAGCGTGCAGCAAACCAGACTCCCCACCCACCCTTTCCTTCAACAACTGTCACAGGTGGGACAGACAGAGACTGTAATTCCCGTATTGGATTGTACAGTCACCTGAGAACTCATTTTTGGAGTGGAAGCAAGTCTTCCTTGATTTCGAGGGACTGCCTATGATGATGATGATGATGTGGCCCCTTTCCTCCCAAAATCACTAATGCTCAACAAACAATCACCATTGTAGGAAATCACCTACATTAAATAAATAATGGAAGTTGGCATAAAGAATGTCATTCATGCCACAAGTTTTTTCCCCACACCATTTTCCAAGTCTGTCTGTATGATCGATTGCTACTATTACCCTCTGAGATACTGTCAACCTCCAGAGTTCAAAAATCATCAGTAATATTCATCGTTAAAAACCACAGTAATTTAAGACCACCAAGTAACACGTCATTCCATACCCCCTTTCCAAAGCACCACTCTCCCTTTTCCACGGACCATTCTCCTATCTTTTTAAAGTAAACTACTATTTCTGCAGCAAGATATTTTATGCATTTTTAAATATTATACCCATTATTGCCCAATTTATGCTAGTGCTTTGGAGTAGCATACAGAGTGGCAAGTTTTATTGTGTTTTGGCCTGTGGTGACACTTCAATGTTTACCTTGTGTCTGTACTTCCATTTTCCTTGCTCATAGTATGATGAATGATAGTATTGAATAGAGTGAGTGACAAAATCCAGCCATAACAGATAGACATTTCCACTCCAAACCATTCTGACTTTTTTCCTTCAATCACCACACAAGTCTTTATCCCTATCTCCATCCATAATCTGGTCATCTTTGCCGCCATTCCAAAGAATTCCAATGACTTCAGTCACCATTTATGTTGAGTTGTCTACCTGCTTAAAGTCTACAAATCCCGTACACAAATTTCTCTAAAAGGCTGAGGGCCAGACTTCCCACATTGTAAAATAGTTCAGTTTTTTGGCGTTATTTCCGATTAACAGTTGTTTTTTTAGGCCGAAACAACGCCAAAAAAAAGACCTAAGTTTCGCCAAATTATTTTTAATTTTGGCGTAAATACCTCCGTTTTTAAGGACGGAGCTAAATCTTTTTACCTTAAAAATAACACCCATTCTGCGCATGCCCAACACTCGAAGCATTTAGGTTTCGAGGGTAACGCGAGGCACAATTGCAACTCGACAGAGATTTCAGCCACTGTGTTACAGAAACATATCATAACCATAAAATTTAGATACACACAAACTACCTTGGCAACAGGAACAAGTTTGGAAGGAGTGACTGATTTCACGCATCTCCGAATTTTGAATTAAAAGTAATTTTAAACCGAAGCTGCCTATTAGAACTGGCTCGGTGTGGGCAGAGAAATTTGGATGTTGCCCAGGTCAGGTCGGGAGGGCACGCTGGTTCCTTGGGCTAGAAATAGGATCCCGCCCAAATACGGGCACAGGAGAGAGAAATTGGAAGTTTTACTTCAACCCTGGCTATGGTTCTGTAATGGAGAATCATTCTTTCCCATTCTTGTTCAACAAAGGATGAAATTATCACTATAGGTTTCCTGGGGTTTATATCGTAATGCTGTCTCTGTTGGCATGGCAAATGAACCAGCTGAAGACACAGAATAGAGAGTATTTATCATTCCTATCGGTTTTGTTCTCTCCCAAAGCTTTAATTTTTAGCTCCATTTCCCAAGATGGCCCCGTTATCGCCAATTTTAAACATGGACATAGATATAGAAAATAAATGCAGGAGTAGGCCATTCGGCCCTTCGAGCCTGCACCACCATTCAATAAGATCATGGCTGATCATTCACCTCAGTACCCCTTTCCTGCTTTCTCTCAAAACCCCTTGATCTCTGTAGCCGTAAGGGCCATATCTAACTCCCTCTTGAATATATCCAATGAACTGGCATCAACAACTCTCTGCGGTAGGGAATTCCACAGATTAACAACTCTCTGAGTGAAGAAGTTTCTCTTCATCTCAGTCCTAAATGGCTTACCCCTTATCCTTAGACTGTGACCCCTGGTTCTGGACTTCCCCAACATCGGGAACATTCTTCCTGCATCTAACCTGTCCAATCCCGTCAAAATTTTATATGTTTCTATGAGATCCCCTCTCATCCTTCTAAACTCCAGTGAATACAGGCCCAGTCAATCCAGTCTCTCCTCCTATCCGACTCCACCAGGTAAGGCAAGCTTTTTAAAAGCGGTTTTTAGCACTGTCCTTAAAAATATCCTTATTGGGGAAACTCGCAAAAATTGCCGTTATCGTTGGATTTGACCCTGAGTGACGTCACAACAATGGTTCTCAAAAAGAATCGGCTCTTATTTTATAAGGATGGCGTTACACCACTGGCGAAACTAGCAAAATGGCCCTAAATTTATTTAGCTCCAAAAAATGGAGCTAAATTGATCGTTACGGTGGCAACTTTCGGGCCCAAAGTATGTAATTCTAATTTGGGGGATATGAAAATCAAATTAACTGGGACATTATGTAATCCAGCAGGTGAAACATTGAGGCAGGCTACGAAGCATCAGTTCAGACCAGCAGACTTCGGAACTTTGAGCCAAACCAAGGAAACTCAGGAGATGATCAGGAGAAATTAAAGCAGAGAATTGGAGGGAACAATGAAGCTTACTGGAGAACACTGGGGCAAACTGGAGAGGATTGGAAGAGATTGCATCAAACCAGGATAGATAACAACAGGGTTAGTTTTAAAATAGTTTGAAAGTACCAGCATTCCTTAACAAAAATGAAATAAATTCAATCAAATGTTAAAATGAATGTACTAACTTAGAAATCTAAGGCAACAAAATTATTAAAATACTGTTTCAATTCAGACAAGTAAAGACGCAGCATGTTTAGTGAAAGAGTTGACACAGTGGGAAAAATGTACTCCAGGCCCATTGGCCCAGAATTGGCAGTTGTAATGATGGCAAAACTGTCAGCATCGCCGTTATTACTGTGTAAAACTGACGGCAACTTCTGGCGTCCACACATGCGCAGTTAAACGCGGAAATCCAGAAGTTGCTGTCAGCACCCTGCTCCTTCACAGGGTGCGCTGTTGCAGTCTTCGCAGATGCAATCAATCAGATATCACTGATTTGATGTGAATTTCAACTTTTTACGCATTATTCTTGCTGTCGAATACCATTGAAAAAGTTACACCTTGTTGAATGAGGTGCAACTGGCATTTTTAACGACGTAGTAAGTCATAATTACTGCTGAACAACCTCTCTGGCCCTGAAAAATGATGCCGCTGTCCACATAATATAGGAACATAGCAACATATGAACAGGAGTAGGCCATTCAGCTCCTTGAGCCTGTTCTGCCATTCAACAAGATTATGGTTGATCTGTATCCAAAATCCATTTCTCTGCCTTGGCAGCATATCCCTTAATAGCCATGGCTAGCATAAATCTATCAACCTCAGATTTAAAATTATTAATTGAGCTAGCATCTACTGCTTTTTGTGGGAGAGACTTCTACACTTCTACCACCCGTTGTGTGGTGTATGAAATGATACAATGAACTCCGTACTGTGAGCCAGTGACTAGGTGTAACCTGGTCAGTCTTTAATGGCTTTCAGAAGTGAAGATACAAAGGTGAAGTTCAGGTTATATACCGGGCCCAGCACGAGTGTACCTATGACCCTAGGACCTCCGACGGTAGTGTCCCCTGGTGGTGGGCAGACCTTATGTACATACATTACAAAGCCATTCGAGGCGCATTAACGCCCCTGGGTCGTTAACTGAGGCTCTACACAACCGAATTTCTCGTCCTTGGAATCTGAAACTCAATATTAATTGATTGAATTTGTAGATGATATTAAAGTAGGTGGGACAGTGGAATTGAAGGGTAAAGTACAGACAGTACAGAATGTGAGTATGTGAGTAGGCCAATTAATGGCAGATGAAAGTATTGCACAAAGGAAGAAAAATGGGCAACATATGTACATCATGAATGGTTTTGAAATAGCCAAAGGTGACATTGAACGAGACCTCGGAGTCTTAGTGGACTCAATAGTTAATATGGCCAGTCAATGCAGAGCAGCAATTAACAAAACCAATAGAATAATGAACTACATATCATAAACAGTTGAATAGAGGAAGCCCTGATCATATTCTATATGCTCTGATCAGGTTATACGTTGTGTTCAGTTCTGGTCACTAGAAACATTCAAGCACTGGAAATAGTGCAGAGAAGAGCTACAAGGTTGATCCCTAGTGTCAAAGGTCTGAGTTATGAGGAAGACTTGAGAAACTTAGGCCTTTCTGCCTGGAATGGAGGTTTCTGAGAGGTGATCTTACAAATTTATATAGATAGTAAATAGCATGGACAAGGTTAATTGTATGACAAAAAACACAGGTTCAACCTGTGTTGTAGTAAATGGTAACTTTAGGATTGATATCAGGAGGTTCTTCAGAGAGTGATCGATATTTGGAATGAACTTCTAGGCAGAGTGGCAGAGGCAAAAACCCTGGAATCATTGAAGAAGCCACTAGATGCAGCAATGGTTCTCACTGGATTATGAGCCAAATGGCCTTCCTCCTCCCTAAGTATGTTGTGACCTTGTGAAGTATGTGATACCTAGGAAACAGGTCAAGATGAAGGTGAATAGGAAGTAAAGATAGATAATTTGGCCTAGAAATTAGGTGCAAATGCATTAATGCCCAGACGCAGCACTGACAATAAATCCAGCCATATTGGGCGGGGGTTTAGCGGCGGCGCTATGGAGTTGTGACCTGATCTCCTGCGCCCGGGGATCGTGACATCATGGCGTGCGCATCGCCCCATTAGTGCCCCAGACCCGAAATTCACTTTTGCTCCCTGCAGCAGCGCCAGGCGAAAACACCGGCAATTGCAGGAGGCGTGGGTCGGGTGGCCGGCCGTTATCAGGGCGATAATTAAAGACGAGGTGGCTGAGGTAAGTAAAAGAAAACTTACCTTTCTTTTTGCTGTTTCCCTCCGTTTTCCTCATGGGGGCTTGCACGCGATCACTCAGCCTGGCACTCTGCTTGAGTGTTGGGCTGATCGCATGAGTTCCCCACTCCATTGGTGGTCCAGGTCGGTGATTCTTTCATTGCAGAGCCTGCAGCGATGACCCTTCCCTTTAATGGAGAGAAGGGCAACTTTGTACGTGGCAGCGCTGCATGGCCCAGTGTGCAGTGCTGCTGAAGGGTGTACCCTGTTAGCACTCCAAAAAGAAGTGGAATACTTGATTTAGCGCTTCACTTCCTTCCGGAAGCGCTAAAGCGAATTCTTTTGAGAGCGGGGAAAATTTACTGCCTGGCGCTAAGTTTCCTGCCTCTCAAGAGTTACCGCCCCCAATAATCAATTTCTCCCACTTTCTTTATACATTTCTGGCATAAATCGATTTTAGTTCTATGTAATTATAGCAATTCTACAGCTAAAAGTTCAAATTTGTTCTTTATGATGTTATGTCATTCTTTGCTGTTGACCGGTCATTACCTGAGACATATCCGGAACCGCCCAGTCGGCTCCATACAAAATGCATAAGGCAGGTCACTGATGGATTGTTTGCCAAGGCCAGCAATTATGTCAACTTTGCCTGTGATGAAGCTAGTCAGAATGAGTGGACACTCGGGTTTGCTTCTCTGGCTGGCTTCCCACAGATGTAGGGCATCATCGACTGTACACACGTGACAATCCACGCACCCCCAGATCAACCAGGAGTATTTGTAAACCGCAAGGGGTTCCATTCCATCAATGTAATACAGCCAAATTTGCTGATGGGTGGGAAAGCAAATTGTGAAGAGGACACAAAGAATCTGCAAAGAGATATAGATAGGTTAAGTGAGTGGGTAAAAATGTGGCGGATAGAGTATAATGTGGGAAAATGTGAGGTTATTCATTTTGGTAGGAAAAATAAAAGAGCAAATTATTATTTAAATGGAGAGAGACTACAAAATGATGCGGTACAGAGGGATCTGGTGGTCTTTGTACATGGAACACAAAAAGTTAGCATGCAGGTACAGCAAGTAATTAGGAAGGCAAATTGAATGTTGGCCTTTATTGCAAGAGGGATGGAGTATAAAAGTAGGGAAGTCTTGCTACAACTGTACAGGGCATTGGTGAGACCACACCTGGAGTACTGCGTACAGTTTTGGTCTCCTTATTTAAGGAAGGATATACTTTCATTGGAGGCATTTCAGAGAAGGTTCACGAGGTTGATTCCTGAGATGAAGGGATTGTCTTATGAAGAAAGTTTGAGCTGGTTGGGCCTATGCTCATTGGAGTGCAGAAGAATGAGAGGCGATCCTATTGAAACATATAAGATTTTGAGGGGTGTGGAAATGTATTTGCATCTAAGCTGATACCATATGGTAGTTGTGTGCCCCTTGCAATATATTACAAGAGGGAGTACTGGTCCTTCCAGAACTTTCTGCATAAAATCAGTCAGCTTGTGTAAACAGCTAAACCTGGTTGGAGATGGCTGATGGCCATCAGACAGCTAGGAGACAAGTCATGCTGAGACAAGCACCCCCCCCCCCATGGTGCTCTCCTATTGTCTACACGACAAGAGTTCCATGTCACCCCACCCTTTTCTATGTACTCAAACCACCAGCCACTATCTCTTGTAGAGACCTCATCCTTTTGATGTAAACGATAAACTGACCAGGAAATTGAACAATCCTGACACAATACAAGACAGCTGATAGCCCATTACCTATGACTCATGGAGTAATGGCCGGCTGGCCAACTGATAACCCTGACAAAAGGAAATATCTGTAAACCATGTCAGGACCAGGATATAGTAATTAACTCTTTATCTGTATTCACTGACTGTGAGACAGAGCAATACACAGGGAGAGGCCATAACTTGGGTTTTACTGTATAAATATCTTGTGAAACTGTACCATTGTAGAGGTGTTCACTTAGCCCTTGACTGAGTGTAACCTGCCCCTTGCTAGCAAGCGAATTAAAGAAACTTCTGCCGGAGCTGTAAGTGTCAGAGTCATTCTTTTCAGAGGTCGAGATTTCGACAGTTACTTCTTGGAGGTTCCACCGAGATGCATACTCTCTGTCCTGTGAGTAAAACGGATAGAGGCATAGTGCCTCTCCAGTGAAAGGCTTCAGTGGCCAAACAAGGTGAGCCTTTTGCTCACAAGAGGTTTCTTCACTGTTGAATTGCATATGTAATCTGTTGTCCACAGGGGAGGTACTGCAATCTACAAGACTCGACATTTAAAAGCTAAAGGTATTTTTTATAACGATTTCTTTCTCAGCTCGCCAGCAGAAGAGAACAGGTTCTGGAAAAATCTCGAAATAGCCCGGGGAAGGTTTCAGTAGGTAAGGGAGCGCTAGTCGATCGAAAAGGGTTCCTGGTTCTTATGTGATAAGATTTTTATTGTTTTTAATTCGGAAGGGGTTCTTATGTGATAAGAGTCGAGAAAAAAAAGAAAGCGCTAATCGATCGAAGGTTCTTATGTGATAAGATTTTTATTATTTTTAATTCGGAAGGGGTTCTTATGTGATAAGAGTAGAGAAAAAAAAAAGAAAGCACAATCGATCAAAGGTTCTTATGTGATAAGAGTTTGGGTATGGAACCATAAATTTTATCAGTTTTTTTATTAGGATAAGTTAAGGACTCGGTCTGTAGTGGCGTACAACGGAGACTGAGAATTTGTTTAGATAAAGTGTAAGGTTATGATTTGTGTACTCGCGGGAATATTGTTTGTTGTCCTTGTTATACTGTTGTGTGCAATACCTTTGTGAGAGATTGCCATTAGAGAAACGGGAAGAGTCACTAGGGAAAATTGTGATTGGAAAAAAAAACACAAGGATTGATTAAGAAAAGAAACAGTAACTGATTGATCAACTACGGTTGGTTCATGCCAACGTATCTCACATACCCAGACTGAGCCCGAATTAAGAGCCTTTTCAGGCCACGTAATGGCCAGAAGAAGTGGGCGTAGAGAACTCGGTTGGCCGAAAGGATTGTGAGATCAGAAACTGTGGAAAATCTTAATCATCCAGAATGGGGGCTGGAGCAAGTAAACCACCACCAAAAGGGGCCCCAGCCCATTTTATGCTCCAGAATTGTGGTCAGTCTTCAATTGACCACCGAAGAGAATGGGTAAAATGGACTAAGGGTGAAAACAGGCCATTTCCACCCGATGGTTCATTTAATTTAGAGAGAATAACATGTCTAGAAGGATGCCTTATAGACAGAGACCCAGGTAGAAGAGGGAAAAAAAAGTGAATTGGTCAGCGTTTGGAGATTGGAAAAGGGAAGCTGAGGAACGACACGAGAAGAGCCTAAGAGTTAGCAAGCAGTGTACTAGAGGGAGAAAGCAGGGGGATGAACGGGTAGAGCAGGTGAATCGCCCTCGACATAACAAACATCCATCCATTATGGTTGCTAAAGAGACAAAGGCACACTCACCAAGGGCCCCTGAGGGTTGGGATAAGGATGAGGATGAGGACTGGGACGAGGATTGGACTCCCTACAGCCATCGACCACCGCCGTATGTTCCACCCCCGGAGGGTGCTCCAGGCCAACAAGGAGGAGACGATCCTCGGGCCGGAGTACAGGGAAACTGGGTAACACCCGCTCCCAACAATACAGGTGCGGCTGCAGGAAAAATAAGTCAGTCACAAGGGAATCAATACCATGACGGCCCTGCAGGTGGCACACGAAGTCTTACCCGTGGACAAGCCGATAACCTGGAGCCATCATCGTCTGCAGACCCAGTAAGACTTTTTCCCAGTCCACTCTCTGGGGGGGCTCCGGTCCCTATTTATCGACCATGGTCACCAAGTGAGTTAAGAATAATTGTGGAAGGATTGGCAGACCCCAAAACCAATATTGAAAAGGCCATAGACCAGTTAAAAGTAATCATCTTGTGCCACGAACCCAGTATATTAGATGGTCAAATCTTACTGAAAGCATGGTTAAAGGACACGAAATTTGCCGAACTTGAGATAAAATTCAAAGATTTTAAAACCCATTGAGAGGCTCCGGATGCAGATCCCAGCACGAAGCCAGGAGAGGGGTTCTGGGGAAGATGTTGGGAAGGCTTACATTCGGTGTTCCCGAGGAAAACGAATTGGTCCAAAATTATGGAAACTACACAAAGAAAGGAGGAGGATGTTGAGGATTATGTAGAAAGAGTGCGAGAGACCATGAACCAATGTTCAGGCATGAAAATAGAGGAGGTAGAAGCTCCTATGATCAGCGCTGTGGTAAACGGGCTACGACCCGAACTCAGAGATCCCTTTAAACTAGTTTGTCTCGGATGGCGACAGGAATCACTATCCAAGGTTGTATCTATATTAAAGGACATACAAGAGCGAAATAGAGAATCTAGAAGCAAGGTCACCATGTTTGTAGGACAAGCAGCTCCAATAACACCCACCCCGGTGACACCGTCCTATGGCCCCCCCCAGGGTAGAGGAAGAGGGCGAGGCAGAGGAGGATATTACAGGGGAAGAGGGAGAGGAGGTGCAGGGCAGGAACAATATGATACCTGTCACAATTGTGGTCAGATTGGACACTGGGCTAGAACTTGCCGGGCAAAACGGCAACAACCAAATTATGATTGGACTCAACAGGCAGGTAATAGAGCACACCCTCCTCCTTCAGGACCCAACCCGTATGTGACCCAAGTCCAGGTACATGCTAGACCTCAGACTAATTTCTCTGTGCAAGATCCATTTGGATCACAGAATCAAAAGCAATTCGGCCAACAACCAAATTGCCCGTATAATGATCAATGACGCCCAATCCCAGACCCGAGTGCGGCGAACAAACAGCTACCCGTTGTTTCGTTAAATGCCATAGGAGAACCTGAAGTAAAAATTCGAATACAAGGGAAGGATATCCCATTCCTAGTGGATACTGGTGCCACCTATTCGGTCCTTTCAAGGGAAGATACGAGGGGAATTCCCACTTCCACTAATCAAACCTCAGTGATTGGACTATCTGGACATGCACAGCAAATGTTTTTCTCCAACCCTATCAATGTACAATTAGAGGATTACGAAGATAATCATTCATTCCTACTGTCTAAGGAGGTTCCAGTGAACCTGTGTGGACGTGACCTGTTATGTAAAATGAGTGTCGCGATCCTTTGTTCCCCAGCTGGTCTGGAGGTTCGAGTCCCCATAGATAAATGTGGCGCATATCCATTACTTCAACCCACAACTCCCATATTGTATGCCTGGAAAAATTTGGACCCCACACTAAGCAAAACCCTATCCTATTTGGTTGGTTCATATTGGTGTGTAACAAGGTTAATCACAGACTACCTCAAATCTCAAACCTTGGGCAAGTGGTACGAAACATTACACTGCACAGCATATTGTGACAACACGGGATCAGACGCTACAGCACAAATCTTTTATCAACCAGTCCTGCACCAGAAACATCAATTGATGATTGAACAAATTTTTATCGGACCCGAAGGGATAGCGGTAGGGGTTGAATTACCCTCCCACAGTCAGAGCTTGTTTAGGGTTAAAGGGAGCGTTCCACACTGCACCCTTGCAGTTGCAGGCACACATAAGTCCCAGGATTTGGGACGAATGGTTAAAAGAATGCAAGGATCCCCAGTACAAGAGGAATGGCACACACTTAATGGAACTTTGGGGCAACATGAAAGGGGGGGGAGGCCATTCTGTCAAGTTGAATGGGAAAATATACGTCGATGCTGTCTTAGAAGAAAGGATGCTTTCAGCCACTAGCTTCCCAGTACAACAAAGCACAGCAGAGCTTCTTGCTAAAGTTCCAGAACAACTATGGTCTACACACGCTAATGAAGTAGGAAAGATGCTCACCGCACAACCCTATAAGGTAGCGATCAATTCAACCGCCCCACTCCCCAAGAAGCCCCAATACCCCTTGTCTCCAGCCGCAGATCAAGGTATCGAGCCAGTCATTAAGTCCCTGCTGGCCCAGGGAATAATCGTTCCAACTAGAAGTCCATGTAACACACCGATCTTTCCGGTGCAGAAGCCCAATAGTGACAAATGGAGATTTGTCCAAGACCTACGAGCCGTGAATCATTCGGTATTCCCAACTTATCCGGTGGTACCCAACCCGGCAATTATACTTGACAGTATTCCGGCATCATCGACGTATTACACAGTAATTGATCTGTGTTCAGCATTTTTCTCAATACCCATTCACCCAGAGTCCCAATTCCTGTTTGCCTTCACGTATAAAGGACGCCAATATACGTGGACAAGACTCCCGCAGGGATTTACCGAGAGCCCTACCATATTCTCACAATGCCTAAAGAGGGATCTGGAAGATGTAATTTTACCAGCAGGTTCTACACTTGTGCAGTATGTTGACGACTTATTGCTCGCCTCACCCTCCAAATTGGCCTGCGAAACGGACTCCCTTGTGTTATTAAAAGCCCTGGCTTCGAAAGGACACAAGGTGTCAAAGGCAGAGTTACAATTTGTCTCAGAAAAGGTTCGGTATCTAGGGCACGAATTGGTCAGAGATACGAGACAATTGACACAAGACCGAGTAAAAGCAATCTGCTCTGCCCCACTACCAGTAACCAAGAGAGAAATGAAACACCTCCTCGGCATGACAGGATACTGCCGGCAATGGATTATGAGTTATTCCGAGATTGTTAGACCACTGTTAGACATGTCCATGCCTGCACTACCAGAGAAGTTGATTTGGAATGAGGTATCCCGGAATGCTTTTCAGAACCTTAAACAGTCCCTCACTTCAGCACCCGCCTTCGGATTACCAGATTACACTAAGCTATTCAACTTATTTGTGCATCACAAGTCGGGTTTTGCACAATCTGTTTTGACTCAGTTACATGGGGACAGGCAGCGACCGGTAGCATATTTCAGTACCCAACTAGACCCAGTGGCACGCGGACTACCAGGATGTCTTCCTTCATTGGCAGCAGCTTATTATGCTATGCAACAGGCTCAGACAATAACTCTAAATCATCAGACCATTTTGTATATCCCACACTCTGTCGAGATTTTACTTACTAAGTGTGCCACCCAACACCTAACCTCCACAAGAACCACTAAATACGAGGTCGAACTGTTATCAAATCCGAACCTTATCATCAAAAGATGCACTACCTTAAATCCAGCCACTCTACTCCCCACGGAAGACGACGGCGAACCCCATTCATGTGAAATGGTAACCGAATTAGTGACTAAACCACGTATCAATCTAACAGATGTACCAATGTGTAACCCTGATCTAGTGTACTATGTTGATGGATCAGCCCTACGAAATGATAGGGGCCAACCTAGAGCGGCTTATGCAATTGTAACTCAGTTTAATGTTGTCGAAACAGCCTCTCTTCCAGACTCCTTTTCAGCCCAACAAGCCGAATTGTTTACGTTAACTCGAGCCTGTATTCTGGCTGAAGGACACACAGTTAATATCTACACTGACTCCAGGTATGCTTTTGGGGTATTACATGACTATGGACAAATTTGGAAGATTCGCGGGTACCTGACTTCTTCAGGAACCACTATCAAAAATGCAGAACAAGTGGAAAATCTCCTGCGAGCCATTCAATGCCCCTTGAAACTTGCCATTATCAAATGCCAAGCACATACAGGCCAGTCGAATGAGGTGGCACTTGGGAATGCCAGAGCTGATAATGCGGCTAAGTCAGCAGCTCTGTTAAAAGGGGGGATGCAGGTGTCATGTTCCCACTAAGGAAAAATAATTGCTCAGACCCGCCACCCACTATTAATGACGTGCTGGCCTTTCAGACACAGGCCAGTACGGAGGAGGTGGTGACCTGGACGAAGGATCAATGTTATAAAAATCCAGAAGGAATATGGGTTCACCACGACGGCCGTGTGGTGGCGCCCAGATCCTTACTTCCATGGATTGCCCGATGTGTTCATACATTCACACATGCAGGCAAAGGGGGATTGGCAGATTATATTTTGGCAACTTGGTATGCACCAGGTATTTCGGCAATTGCAAAACAAATCTGTGAAAATTGTGTTACCTGTCAGACAATGAATCCGGGTAAGACGGAAAAAGTAGAATCTGCCTCCCACCCAAATCCAGTCGGGCCTTTTGTAAATTTACAAATGGATTTTATTGAATTACCTATATGTATGGGATTCAAGTATGTATTAGTTATTGCAGATGTATTCTCTAGATGGATTGAAGCCTTTCCATGTAAAAAGGCCGATGCCACTACTGTTGCTAAATGTTTGTTAAAGGAAATCATACCGCGCTTCGGAATCCCTGCTAAGCTTTCTAGTGATAACGGGTCACATTTCACGGGAACTGTTATAAGAGAAATGTGTAAAACTTTGCAGATTAATCAACGTTTTCATTGCAGTTATCATCCACAATCAGCTGGACTTGTTGAAAGATATAATGGAATGCTTAAAAATAAGCTGGCAAAACTATGCAATGACACTGGACTGAAATGGACAGAACTGCTGCCCTTAGCTTTGATGGTAATGCGATCTGCAACCAACAGAACAACAGGCCTGTCACTGCATGAGATAGTTATGGGACGTCCCCAACGACTACCTTTTACAGCACCATTTACTGCAAAACAGATGGACATCCACAAAATGGAGGAAAATATGTTGAATTATTGTATTGCACTAACCAAATGTATTTCCAGCTTTCATTCACAGGTAAAGGAAGCCCAAGTCAAGCCAGCGGAAGGGAAGTGTCATAACCTGGAGCCAGGGGAATTCGTTTACATCAAGATTTTTAAAAGAAAAAGCAGTCTACAGCCAAGATTCGAAGGACCATACCAGGTCTTGCTGACGACCAATACTGCAATCAAAGTAAAGGAAAGACCAACATGGATCCACGCATCCCATTGCAAACGGGCATCCGACCAGGAGGAAGGGAAGAAGGAACCAGAGGAACAGAAAAAGGAAGACTGAATAAGGAACTGTATGGACTATGGGGACTGATGGGCTTGACAGGGTTTTACTTTACATTATTGATTACACCAGGGGTACAGACCCACCACCGAAGGGAATTGCACGTAAACGTATTTATGGCACTGAGTCATAGGTATGCTCAAGAAAGAAACTTGGCAAGTTGTTGGATATGTTCCCATGTGCCTGTCCACTCCAAAGGGGGTATTCCCCTGAGATCTGTCCCCTTTAACGAATCAGAAATGGTAGAATGGTTGACAGTGCAAAATAGGACAAACCTAACTAAGGGGCCAGAAACGAAGGAGCAAACAGAATGGAGGTCGGCAGGGTATAAACTTACAGCCTTCCAGGGATGGTACCAGCCCAATTATGATAATAACCATCAGCCTCCCTTCCTAAGCATTACTCCCAGAATAGAAAATCCCGAAGGTATAATATGCCTAGTGAGTAATGAGACTACAGGACCAGAAATGGGATGCAGCAAGTGTTCCCAAATGATTAAATGGCAAACCACAACTAATCCCACTGAGAGAAAGATAGCAACCGTTGGCTGGACAACAGTCCATAACAAAGGCCCAGGTAAAGGGTGGGAAGGTGAGACCACTTGAGTAGGGATAGTGCGAAAGGACCAGGAGCTGACGTCCTATAATTGCACCTACTTTATTTGTGGCCATAAAGCCTACCCATGGTTACCAGCCAACTGGACAGGGTCCTGTTACTTAGGATATGTGGTACCCCTTATCAGATCAGTAAAGACTCTAAGGGAGGCCTATGGAAGTCACAGATTTAAACGGGATTCGACGTGGCTAAACGGAATATTCAAGGTAATGGTGCCGCCCTATGGAATAGCATCGACCGAATGGCAGCTACGGGAACTGGCTAACTTAGTCGAATCAGTAGCCAACGCAACTTCCCAAGCCTTTGAAGGGATAAATGACGAAATGGTAGCTATTCGAATAGTGGCTCTCCAAAATCGTATGGCCTTAGATTATCTCCTAGCCAAGGAAGGAGGGACATGCGCATTAATAGGTGAAGAATGCTGTACGTATATCCAAGATAAATCAGAAGATATCGGCAGTCTAGCTGAAAACATCAGGAAAAAGGTAATAGAGTATAAACAGACAGTTGGCCAGGACGGTATCACCTTGTGGGGTTGGGCATCAGGATGGTTGGGAGCCCTGGGGAAATCTGTGGGACAGGGTTTGATCATATTCCTGCTGATAGCTTTCTCCCTGTATCTATTATTTGTCGTCGTTAAGTGTTGCTGTGCCAGGGTGGGAGAAACTATGTTACCTACCGAGACCACGGCTAGAGTTATGGTAGCAACAACTGCTGAAGGCTCTTGTATGGAAATGGAAATGGAGAGACTGTACAAAATCAGAATGGATTAAGTTGTCCATGTGAAGGACAAAATGGGGGAATGTGGAAATGTATTTGCATCTAAGCTGATACCATACGGTATTTGTGTGCTCCTTGCAATATATTACAAGAGGGAGTCCTGGTCCTTCCAGAACTTTCTGCATAAAATCAGTCAGCTTGCGTAAACAGCTAAACCTGGTTGGAGATGGCTAATGGCCATCAGACAGCTAGGAGACAAGTCATGCTGAGACAAGCACCCCCCCCCCCATGGTGCTCTCCTATTGTCTACACGACAAGAGTTCCATGTCACCCCACCCTTTTCTATGTACTCAAACCACCAGCCACTATCTCTTGTAGAGACCTCATCCTTTTGATGTAAACGATAAACTGACCAGGAAATTGAACAATCCTGACACAATACAAGACAGGTGATAGCCCATTACCTCATTCTCATGGAGTAATGGCCGGCTGGCCAACTGATAACCCTGACAAAAGGAAATATCTGTAAACCATGTCAGGACCAGGATATAGTAATTAACTCTTTATCTGTATTCACTGACTGTGAGACAGAGCAATACACAGGGAGAGGCCATAACTTGTGTTTTACTGTATAAGTATCTTGTGAAACTGTACCATTGCGGAGGTGTTCACTTAGCCCTTGACTGAGTGTAACCTGCCCCTTGCTAGCAAGCGAATTAAAGAAACTTCTGCCGGAGCTGTAAGTGTCGGAGTCATTCTTTTCGGAGGTCGAGATTTCGACAGGGGGCTGGATAGGGTAGATGCAGAGAGGATGTTTCCCCTCGTGGGGGAATTTAGAACTGGGGTTATATTTTCAAAATAAGGAGTTGCACATTTAAAACTGAGATGAGGGAGAGTTTTTTCTCTCAGAGGGTTGTGAATCTTTGGAATTCTCTATCCCAGAGAGCTGTTGAGGCTGAGTCATTGAATATATTTAAGGTAGAGATAGACAGATTTTTCAATAATAAGGGAGTCAAGGGTTATGGGGAGCAGGCAGGAAAGTGGAGTTGAGGTCAAGATTAGATCATGGTCTTACTGAATGGCAAAGCAGGCTCGAGGGGCCAAATGGCCTACTCCTGCTCCTATTTCTTATGTTCTTATGTAATGTGCAGCTGGTGTGTAACCACAAGAAAAGGTTTATGCAGCGGGATGCCACAATGCTTTCATCCTGCTTCATGAGATGCTTGAGCTAGACGCCACTATTCTCTCTGCAATTGTGGACAGTGTGCGTGGAATGCCTGACAGTATGTCACAGATTTTCTGCTATCTCTCAACGATTATCTTTCTCAGCGATGGCCCCCAGGGTACAGCATCCATATTCAGCAGAGCAGAGTTTGGAGAGGGCTGTACCTCCGACATAGACTCTCCACAGCTGTCCCTACTACCACTGTCTTCTCTCAGTCACTTATGAACCATGAGTCACCAGGTGAAACCCGAATTAACTGCCTAACTTGATCCACCGAAGTGCGAGTATCTGAGCTGGTGCATGGTAAGCACGAGTCCTGTGATAGTGTATCCTCAGAAGGAATCAGCTTCTATGAGGATTAATCATCTGGGATATCAACTGACTGCTGCTGTAAGCGTGGATATTGCAACTAATCATTATGAAGATGATCATATTTCACTCGTGGGTCACCGATATTTAACTGTGCCACCAGGTAGCTGGGAGGTCCCAATCTCACCATCTCTGATGATCAGGGATGTTGAAACGCCACTGATCTCCAGCCCTTCCTATTCTACAGCTATCAACTGAGAAATCTGTGGAGGACCACCTCCGGCCCTCTCCCTCTCCTTTGTGTTCTGCGCTCTCTTCTCCTGCAACGGGAAAAGGCCAGTGCAATTATTAAAAAATATTTTAAAGCGTTTTGCATCATAGAATTGTCGAAGTCGCAGCACACAAGGAGACCATTTGGTCCACCTATGCTGGTGCTAACTCTTCAAATAGAACTATCGACAGTAATCCAATTTCTTTGCTCTTTGTCCAATTCCTTTCATATTCTTCTTATCCATTTCTCTTTTAGTTAGTTAGACCCAGGGTTCTGGGAGGGTGGAAAAGAAGATTTTCACCCTGTGTTTATGCCCTTTTTTATGACTTCACCAACCAGTGGAAAGAATCTTTCCATTTACATGGTATCGTATTAGGCACCGAGATGAAATTCTGACCACATATCTACTCCATCACGTGCCTCTGCCTCAGCTCTTCAGTTACTAAAAACCTCATCCATGCCTTTGTAATCTGTAGACTTGACTATTCCAACGCTCTCCTGGTCGGCCTCCCATCTTCCATCCTACATAAAATTGAGCTCATCCAAAACTCTGCTGCCTGTATTCTAACTCACACCAAGTCCCGTTCAGTCATCACCCCTGTGCTCGCTGACCTATACTGGCAACACCTCAAATTAAAAATTCTTATCCTTGTTTTCAAATCCCTCCCTGTGCTCATCCCTCCCTATCTCTGTAACTTCCTCCAGCTCCACAAGCATTTGAGATCTCTGTGCTTCTTATATTTCGGCCTTTTGCTCATCCCTGATTTTAATCACTCCACCATTGGCTGCCTTGCCTTTAGTTGCCTAAGCTCTAAACTCTGGAATTCCCTCCCAAAATCTTGCTGCCTTTCTGCCTATCTCTCCTCTAAGACACTCCTTAAAACCTACCTCTTTGACAAGCTTTTGGTCAGCTGTGCTAATATCTTATGTGGCTCGGTGTCACATTATTTTTATATCTTCTTATGTGTCTTGGTGTCGAATTTTGTTTGACAATGCTCCTATGAAGCACCTTGGAGCATTTCACTACTTTAAAGGTGCTAAAAAATACAAGTTGCTGTGGTTATCTTTGCAAGAAAATGTGATATCTGGTGTAATGTGCTAGGTGTAGTGTTTATTTATATTATGACTATATAACTGATACTGCACTTTTCAAAAGAGTAGTACGTCAATACTGCCCACATATCTTACCAAAATGACCTCTCTCTATAGATATAAATGTAGTTGGAGGGTTAGGTTCCATGACAACATGGTCTAGTTTCCAGTACGTGACCAGATCCAGTCCATGTTTCTCACATAACAGACATGATACAATGACTGAATAATAGACATTTACACCGACCTTCGTTACTTTGTATTCTGACTCCAAAAACAGCAACCACCCAGTGAACATAAATCTGGCAATTTCACAGGAGGCCAATATTTTCAAATCAGATCAGATTTTCAGTATTTCACAAGAATATTCTCTTTGTTTCTGTAGTTTCTTCCTCATTTTTGGATCTACTTTTAGATATAAAAATTCATCAATTAACATATGTAAATAAAGAAATTACAGACATATTACAGATGCCAATCAGCGATACAGAATGATCACAGCATGGTTGAATTTCAAATTCAGATGGAGGGCGAGAAAGTTGGATCTCAAACCAGCGTACTATGCTTAAATAAAGGAGACTACAAAGGTATGAGGGCAGAGTTGGCTAAAGTGGACTGGAAAAATAGATTAAAGTGTAGGACAGTTATGAACAGTGGCGTACATTTAAGGAGATATTTCATAACTCTCAAGAAAAATATATTACAGTGAGGAGGAAAGGGTGTAAAAGAAAAGATAGCCATCCATGGCTAACTAAGGAAATAAAGGATGATATCCAATTAAAAACAAGGGCATACAAAGTGGCCAAAACTACTGGGAGGACAGAAGACTGGGAAGTTTTTAAAAGCCAGCAAAGAATGACTAAAAAAATGATTAAGAAAGGGAAGGTAGACTATGAAAGTAAACTAGCCCGAAATATAAAAACAGGTAGCAAGAATTTCTACAGGTATATAAAAAGGAAAAAAGTGGCTAAAGTAAATGCTGGTCCCTTAGAAGACGAGACCGGGGAATTAGTGATGGGGAACATGGAGATGGCAGAAACCCTGAACAAATATTTTGTAATCAGTCTTTACGGTAGAGGATACTAACAATATTCCAACAGTGGATAGTCAAGGGGCTATAGGGGGGGAGGAACTTAACACAATCACAATCACTAAGGAGGTGGTACTCAGTAAGATAATGGGCTAAAGGTGAATAAATCCCCTGGACCTGATGGCTTACATCCTTGGGTCTTAAGGAAAGTAATGGCAGAGATAGTGGGTGCATTGGTTGTAATTTACCAAAATTCTCTGGATTCTGGGGAGGTCCCAGCAGATTGGAAAACTGCAAATGTAACACCCCTGTCATGTATGTAACCTTTATGTAACTGTACACTGTATACACCTAAGAAATGCTCACCTTGACCACAGGGGGTGAACTTGTGGGAGACACTCCTCACCTGGTCATCCAGGTATATAAAGGGAGGTCCCATGCAGGGTCATCATTCCTTGGTCCTGTGAATAAAGGTTCAGGTCACAGAGTGACCTTGTCTCCAGTATGTGCCTCGTGTTGATTTACAGTAGAGCATAAGAACATAACATTTGGCGACGAGAAGCGGGAATCAACGACTCACGAGAATGGCCACTGGTAGCACAGAGGAACGGTACTGTGTTGGTGAGGACTGGGAAGATTTCGTTGAGAGGTTCCAGCAGAGCTTTGTCACGAAGGACTGGCTGGGAGCGGCAGCGGCTGACAAGCGAAGGGTGCATCTACTGACCAACTGTGGACCTAAGACGTACGTGCTGATGAAAGACCTGCTCACACCCGAGAACCTGGTGGATAAGACCTTTGAGGAGCTCAGCAAACTGATCGGTGAGCACCTCAAACCGGCGAGCAATATACACATGGCCCGACACCGATTCTATACGCACCGATGTTGGGAAGGGTAGAGCATACCGGACTTTATTGCAGACCTTTGGCGCTTGGCAAGCCTCTGTAAGTTCACAGACACCTGCAGAGGGAGATGTTACGGGATTTCTTCATTGAGGGCATTGGTCATGCCGGGATTTTTAGGAAGCTAATTGAGACCAAGGACTTGACCTTGGAAGCAGCGGCATTGATGGCTCAAACCTTCATGGCGGGGGAGGAGGAAACCAAGATCATATACGTGCGCAACTCTGCTCCCTACATGGCGATGGAGCAGGGAGTTAACATGGTAAACATGACTCAGAACCCGCAGGCAGGCAAGGGCAATTTGACAACAACCAGGCAGTAACAGACTCTAGGGTGGGTCCTCAACAGAGACAATGGCAGGTTGAACAGATATTTACACCATCACAAGGGACAATACATCCCGGGATGGGGCCATTGACACCCACTAACAGAGTGCTCAAGAGTAATCAAAGAGACAATCAGAGAGGAATGCCTGATAACAGCTCTTTTGTTCACAACAATCTCAGCTCATGCTGGAGGTGCGGGGGCAGACATGCTGCAAAAACCTGCAGGTTTCAACAATTTATCTGTAGAAATTGTAACTTCAAGGGACATTTAGCCAGAATGTGCAGGAAGCCCGTAGCGAGTCTGATTTACGAAGCGGATGAACCATAAGAGGAGTCTGCAAGGCAGGGTTATGTTTGGGACACAGCAATGGACGCTGAAGTTCAGCGGGTTCAGATGACAAACATCCACAGCTCAGACACAAAGACGCCAACTATGATGATGAGAGTACTGTTAAACGGCATCCCGGTACACATGGAGCTGGACACAGTAGCCAGCCAGTCACTTATGAGTGTCCAACAATTCGAGAAACTATGGCCACTCAGAGCTAGCAGACCCAAACTAGAACGCATTGACATGCAATTACGAACGTACACCAAAGAGATCATCCCAGTGCTAGGCAGTGCAATGTTGGTGGTCACACATAATGGATCAGAGAACCAGTTGCCACTCTGGATTGTCCCGGGAAATGGTCCCGCGCTTTTGGGGAGGAGCTGGCTAGCCGAGATGAACTGGAAATGGGGGAATGTGCACGTCATTTCATCTGTGGAGCGGAGTTCATGCTCACAGGTCCTACAAAAGTTTGAGTCACTATTTCAACCTGGTGTCGGTACTTTCAAAGGTACCAAAGTAGTGATACGCATCACCCCGGACGCCAGACCAGTGCACCATAAAGCCAGAGCTGTGCCGCATGTGATGCGGGAGAAAATTGAGAGTGAGTTAGACAGGTTGCTAAGAGAGGGCATAATTTCGCCCATTGAATTCAGCGACTGGGCAAGCCCCATTGTCCCTGTCCTAAAAACGGATGGCTCGGTCAGGATCTGTGGCGACTATAAGGCCACCATTAACCGAGTGTCACCACAAGACCAATATCCACTTCCGAGAGCGGAGGATCTTTTTTTCACATACTGGCAGGCGGCAACCTGTTCACCAAGTTGGACCTCACTTCGGCCTACATGACCCAAGAACTGGCCGAAGAATCCAAGCTACTGACCACCATCACCACACACAAGGGACTGTTTGTCTACAACAGGTGTCCGTTTGGCATTCGTTCAGCAGCCGCTATCTTTCAAAGGGACATGGAAAGCCTGCTCAAATCCATCCCCGGAACAATCGTGTTTCAGGACGACATCCTTATCACGGGTCGAGAGACCGAGGAACACCTCCACAACCTGGAGGAGGTGCTACGCCGACTGGACCGGGTAGGCCTGCGACTAAAGAAGTCCAAGTGTGTGTTTTTGGCCTCAGAGGTCGAGTTTTTGGGCAGGAAGGTTGCTGCAGACGGGATCCGGCCTACCGAATCCAAAACGGAGGCGATCCGTCGCGCGCCCAGGCCCGGCAACACATCAGAGTTGCGTTCATTTCTGGGACTATTGAACTATTTCGGGAACATTCTGCCAAACTTAAGCACATTGTTGGAGTCGCTACACATGCTCCTGCATAAGGGTTGTGATTGGTTTTGGGGGGACTGTCAGGAACGGGCTTTCAATCGGGCGCGGAACCTGCTTTGTTCTAATAAGCTGTTGACCCTGTACAACCCCTGTAAGAAATTGGTTTTGACATGTGATGCATCATCCTATGGGGTTGGGTGTGTGTTGCAGCAGAGTAATGATGAGGGCCAACTCCAACCTGTGGCTTATGCTTCCAGGTCGCTTTCCTAAGCAGAACGGGGATATGGGATGGTTGAAAAGGAAGCACTCACATGTGTCTACGGGGTGAAAAAGATGCACCAGCACCTTTTTGGCAGAAGGTTCGAGTTAGAAATGGACCACAAGCCATTAACATCCCTGTTGTCCGACAGCAAAGCTATCAATGCCAATGTGTCAGCTCGCATGCAGCGATGGGCTCTCACGCTAGCTGTGTATGACTACACCATACGGCACTGGCCAGGCACCGAAAATTGCGCTAACGCGCTCAGCAGGCTTCCACTGGCCACCACTGAAGGGGCAACGGAGCAAAGCGCTGAGATGGTCATGACTGTCGATGCTTTCAACAGCGCAGGCTCCCCCATTACAGCCCACCAGATCAAAACCTGGACAAACAGAGATCCCCTCCTATCCTCGATTAAGAAATGTGTCCTTACTGGGGATTGGGCGCCCGCACACGGAGCATGCCTTGAAGAGGTCAGACCGTTTCACAGATGGATGGATGAACTCTCCATCCAAGCCGACTGCCTACTATGGGGCAGCCGGGTAGTTATGCCGCAGAAGGGAAGGGAAGCATTCATCAGGGAACTCCACAGCGAGCACCCAGGCATTGTGCTAATGAAGGCCATTGCCCAGTCACATGTATGGTGGCCGGGAATTGATGCAGACCTGGAACACTGTGTTCGCAGGTGCACCACATGTGCCCAGCTGGGCAATGCCCCCAGGGAGGCCCCACTCAGCCCGTGGCCCTGGCCCACCAGGCCATGGTCACGTATTCACATAGACTACGCGGGCCCGGTCATGGAAAAAATGTTCCTCATTGTTGTTGATGCGTACTCGAAATGGATCGAGTGCATCATATTGAATTCATGCACAACATCCACCACAGTGGAGGGTCTGCATGTGGTCTTTGCGACCTACGGCTTGTCGGACATCCTGGTTAGCAACAACGGCCCATGCTTCACTAGCTATGAATTCCGGGAGTTCATGTCGGGTAACGGCATCAAACATGTCAGGACAGCACCGTTCAAGCCAGCTTCCAATGGCCAGGCGGAACGTGCGGTCCAAATCATAAAACAAGGCATGCTCCAGATTCAAGGACTCTCCCTTCAATGCTGCCTATCGCGCCTCCTTCTGGCCTATAGGTCCCGACCGCATTCGCTCACGGGAGTCCCGCCAGCGGAACTACTCATAAAACGTACACTTAAAACTCAGCTGTCTCTCATTCATCCAGTCCTGTCAGACATTGTTGAGGGTAAGCGCCAGTCCCAAAATGAGTGCCAAGACCGTAACTCAAAGGGGAGATGTATAAAAATCAATGACCCAGTATTTGTTCTTAATCACGCTTTGGGGCACAAGTGGCCTGAGGGTACTGTAATTGGCAAAGAGTGGAATAGGGTCATAGTGGTCAGACTTAACAATGGGCAGATATGCCGCATGCATCTGGACCAAGTTAAAAAAAGGTTCAGCATGGACACTGAGGAACCTGAGGAAGATCATGAGATGTTGCCCACACCACTGCCAGTGAACGAGCAACAAGAACCTTCAGCAACATGCACAGTCCCTGTGGCCAGCCCGGATGAGCTGGAATCACCACAGGTGACAGAGACGCATGCTAAGGCTCAACAACCAGAGCCCCAACTGCGGCGCTCCACGAGAGAGCGTCGACCGTCTGAAAGACTCAATCTTTGACCCAAAGGCGTTGGGGGGGAGGTGATGCCATGTATGTAATCTTTTTGTAACTGTACACTGTGTACACCTAAGAAATGCACACCTTTACCACAGGGGGTGAAATTGTGAGAGACACTGCTCACCTGGTCATCCAGGTATATAAAGGGAGGTCCCATGCAGGGGGACTTCTTGGTCCTGTGAATAAAGGTACAGGTCACAGAGTGACCTTGTCTCCAGTATGTGCCTCGTGTTGATTTACAGTCGAGCGTAAGGACATAACAGCCCCTATTTAAAAAACGAGGCAGACAAAAAGCAGAAAACTATCGACCAGTTAGCCTAACATCTGTGGTTGGGAAAATGTTGGAGTCAATTATTAAAGAAGCAGTAGCAGGACATTTGGAAGAGCATAATTCAGTCAGGCAGAGTCAGCGTCGATTTATGAAGGGAAAGTCATGTTTGACAAATTTGCTGGAATTCTTTGAGGATGTAACGAACAAGGTGGATAAAGGGGAATCAGTGGATGTGTTGTATTTGGACTTCCAGAAGGCATTTGATAAGATGCCACATAAAAGGTTTCAGCATAAGATAAAAGTTCACGGGGTTGGAGGTAATATATTAGCATGGATAGAGGATTGGCTAACTAACAGACAACAGAGTCGGGATAAATGGTTCATTCTCGGGTAGGCAATCAGTAACTAGTGGGGTGCCGCAGGAATCAGTGCTGGGACCCCAACTATTTACAATCTACAACAACAACTTGGAAGAAGGGACTGAGTGTAACGTAGCCAAGTTTGCTGACGATATAAAAAATGGGAGGAAAAGGAATGTGTGAGGAGGACACAAAAAACCTGAAAAAGGACATAGACCGGCTAGGTGAGTGGGAAAAAATTTGGCAGATGGAGTATAATGTTGGAAAGTGTGAGGTTATGCACTTTGGCAGAAAAAAATTGAAGAGCAAGTTATTATTTAAATGGAGAAAAATTGCAAAGTGCTGCAGTACAGTCGGACCTGAGGGTCCTGGTGCATGAAACACAAAAGGTTAGTATGCAGGTACAGCAAGTGATCAGGAAGGCCAATAAAATCTTGGCCTTTATTGCAAAGGGATGAAATATAAAAGCAGGGAAGTCTTGCTACAGTTTCGCAGGGTATTGGTGAGGCCACACCTGGAATACTGTGTACAGTTTTGGTTTCCATATTTAAGAAAGGATATACTTGCTTTAGAGACAGTTCAGAGAAGGTTCACTAGATTGATTCTGGGGATGAGGGGGTTGACTTATGAGGAAAGATTATAAGAACATAAGAATTAGGAACAGGAGTAAGCCATCTAGTCCCTCGAGCCTGCTCCGCCATTCAACAAGATCATGGCTGACCTAGCCGTGGACTCAGCTCCACTTACCTGCCCGCTCCCCATAACCCTTAATTCCCTTATTGGTTAAAAATCTATCTATCTGTGATTTGAATATATTCAATGAGCTAGCCTCAACTGCTTCCTTGGGCAGAGAATTCCACAGATTCACAACCCTCTGGGAGAAGAAATTCCTTCTCAACTCAGTTTTAAATTGGCTCCCCCGTATTTTGAGGCTGTGCCCCCTAGTTCTAGTCTCCCCGACCAGTGGAAACGACCTCTCTGCCTCTATCTTGTCTATCCCTTTCATTATTTTGAATGTTTCGATAAGATCACCCCTCATCCTTCTGAACTCCAACGAGTAAAGACCCAGTCTACTCAATCTATCATCATAAGGTAACCCCCTCATCTCCGGAATCAGCCTGGTGAATCGTCTCTGTACCCCCTCCAAAGCTAGTACATCCTTCCTTAAGTAAGGTGACCAAAACTACTCCAGGTGCGGCCTCACCAATACCCTGTACAGTTGCAGCAGGACCTCCCTGCTTTTGTACTCCATCCCTCTCGCAATGAAGGCCAACATTCCATTCGCCTTCCTGATTACCTGCTGCACCTGCAAACTAACTTTTTGGGATTCATGCACAAGGACCCCCAGGTCCCTCTGCACTGCAGAATGTTGTAATTTCTCCCCATTCAAATAATATTCCCTTTTATTGTTTTTTTTCCAAAGGTGGATGACCTCACATTTTCTGACATTGTATTCCATCTGCAAAACCTTAGCCCATTCGCTTAACCTATCTAAATCTCTTTGCAGCTTCTCTGTGTCCTCTACACAACCTACTTTCCCACTAATCTTTGTGTCATCTGCAAATTTTGTTACACTACACTCTGTCCCCTCTTCCAGGTCTTCTATGTATATTGTAAACAGTTGTGGTCCCAGCACCGATCCCTGTGGCACACCACTAACCACCGATTTCCAACCCGAAAAGGACCCATTTATCCTGACTCTCTGCTTTCTGTTAGCCAGCCAATTCTCTATCCATGCTAATATATTTCCTCTTATTGCGTACCTTTACCTTCTGCAGTAACCTTTTGTGTGGCACCTTATCGAATGCCTTTTGGAAATCTAAATACACCACATCCATCGGTACACCTCTATCCACCATGCTCATTATATCCTCAAAGAATTAAAGAAGGTTGGATCTCTATTCATTGGAATTCAGAAGAATGAGAGGTGATCTTATTGAAACGTATAAACGATTATGAGAAGGCTTGACAAGCTGGATGCAGAGAGGATGGGGAGACTAGAACTAGAGGGCATGATCTTCGAATAAGGGTCTTCCCATTTAAAACTGAGATGAGGAGGAATGTCTACTCTCAAAGTGTTGTAAATCTGTGGAATTCACTGTCTCAGAGAGCTGTGGAAGCAGGGACATTGAATAAATTTAAAACAGAAATAGACAGTTTCTTAACCATTGCGGGAATAAGGGGTTATGGGGAATGGGCGGGGAAGTGGAGCTGAGTCCATGATCGGATCAGCCATGATCGTATTAAATGGCGGAGCAGGCTCGAGGGGCTGTATGGCATACTCCTGCTCCTATTTCTTATGTTCTTATGTACAGTACCAAAGTATAATGTGTATGTCTTGCTTATTCCTCTTCACTTCCGTGATAACTACACTATTATTTTCAGGACGCTGGTGTACTTTGTTCTACCTTTCCTTGGCTCAGCCTGGCTTAACTCGCTTGTGCCTGCTGACAACTTTCAAGGTTTCTGTCCTGCTTATCACTCACTGTCCAGGCTCTGTCATGCTTTCCTCGCTAGCTTATCTCCCCTGCTTACCAGTTGTTCACTTGACTACTGCCCTAATTATCACTCTCCCTCTTTAATACCCACAGATTCAGATAGAGTGAGACTGAACTAGACTGAGAAAAAATGAACAACAACTTGTATTTATTGTGCGTCTTTAATATAGTGAAACATCGCAAGGAGCTTCACAGGAGTATTTTGGAGACAGAAAATTTGAAACAGAGCCACATAAGGAGAAATTAGGGCAGGTGATCAAAAGCTTGGTCAAAAAGGTAGGTTTCAAGGAGCATCATAAAGGAGGAAAGGGATGGTAGAGAGGTGGAGGGGTTTAGGGAGGGAATTCCAGAGCTGAGGGCCTTGGCAGCTGAAGGCACGGCCACCAATGGTTGAACAATTATAATCAGGGATGTTCAAAAGGGCAGAATTAGAGGAGCGATATCTCAGGGTGTTGTGGGGCTGGAGGAGATTATCGAGATAGGGAGAGGCGAGGCCATGGAGGGATTGGAAAACAAAGATGAGAATTTTGAAATCGAGGCATTGCTTAACCAGGACCCTGTGTAGGTCAACGAGCACAAGGGTGATGGGTGAGCGGAACTTGGTGGGAGTTAGGACTCGGGCAGCCGAGTTTTGGATGATCGCAAGTTTACGTAGGGTAGAATGTGGGAGGCCAGCCAAGAGTGCTTTGGAATAATCAAGTCTAGAGGCAACAAAGGCATGGATGATGGTTTCAGTAGCAGATGAGCTGAGGCAAGGGCGGAGTCAGGCAATGTTACGGAGGTGGAATAGGCGGTCTTAATTATGCTGTGGATATGTGGTTGGAAGCTCATTTCAGGGTCAAATATTTCACCGAAGTTGCAAACAGTATGGTTCAGCCTCAGACAGATGTTTGAGAGAGGGTTGGAGTTGGTGGCTGGGGAACGGAGTTTGTGGCAGGGACGGAAAACAATGGGGTCATTTCTCCCAATATTTAATTGGAGAAAATTTCTGCTCATCCAGAACTAGATGTTGGACAAGCAGTCTGACAATTTAGATACTGTGGAGAGGTCAAGAGAACTGGTGGTGAGGTAGTGCTGGGTGTCATCAGCGTACATGTGGAAACTGACGCTGTGTTTTTGAATTATGTCACCAAAGCGCATCATATAGATGAGAAATAGAAGGGGCCAAGGATAGATCCTGGGGAACACCAGAGGTAACGATGCGGGAGCAGGAAGACAAGCCATTGCAGGTGATTCTCTGGCTACGATTAGATAGATAAGAATGGAAACAGGCGAGTGCAGTCCCATCCAGCTGATTGACGGTGGCGAGGTCTTGGAGAAGATTGAGTAGTCAACCATGTCAAAGGCTGCAGACAAGACAAGAAGGATGATGAGGGATAGTTCACCTTTGCCACAGTCACAATGGATTTCATTTGTGACTTTGATGAGAACCGTTTCGGTAATGTGGCAGGGGCTGAAACCTGATTGGAGGGATTCAAACATGGAATTGCGGGAAAGATGGGCACGGATTTTGGAGGTGACAACACGTACAAGGACTTTGGAGAGGAAAGGGAGGTTGGCGATGGGGCGGTAGTTTGCAATGATGGAGGAGTCAAGGGTTGTTTTTTTTTGAGGAGAGGGGTGATGACACTTGGGAGTATGATATTATAGCTATTACTGAGATATGGCTGAAAGAAGGACAGGTATGGCAGCTCAACCTTCCTGGTTACAGGGTTTTCAGACGGGATAGAGAGGGGGATAAAAAAGGAGGGGGGTCGCAGTATTGATTAAAGAAATGATTATAGCTGTGAGAAGGGATGATAGGTTAGAGGGGTCATCAAACGAGGCCATATGGGTTGAATTAAAGAATAAAAAAGGGGTGATCACACTACTGGGAGTATACATAGACCCCCAAGCAGTCAGAGGGCGATAGAAGAACAAATATATAACCAAATTGCTGCTAAGTGCAAAAACTATAGAGCTGTAATAGTGGGGAATTTTAACTACCCTAATATTCACTGGGAAAAGGATAGTGTGAATGGAACAGAGGGTGCGGAATTCCTAAAATGCATTCAAGAGAACTTCTTTTGCCAGTGTGTAACAAGCCCAACAAGGGAGGGGACCTGGTTTTGGGGAATGAAGAGGGGCAGGTGGAAGGGGTATCAGTTGGAGAGCATTTTGGTGCGAGTGATCATAATTCAGTAAGATTTAGGGTAGTTATGGAAAAGGACAAAGGGGGACCAGGAATAAAAGTTCTCAATTGGGGTAAAGCCAATTTTGCTTAACTGAAATGGGATTTGGCCAAAGTACAGTGGAAACGACTACTTGATGGTAAATCAGTGTCAGAGCAGTGGGAGGCATTCAAAGAGGAGATCCTGAGGGTACAGAGCAAGTATGGTCGCTTAAAAAAAAGGTAGGGCTAACAAATCTAGAGCCCCCTGGATTTCAAGGGACATACAGAGTAAGATAAAGAAAAAAAGGAAAGCTTATGACAGATACCGACAACTCAACACTGCAGAAACTCTCGGGGTGCAATTAAAAACAATATCAGGAAAGCGAAAAGGCAGCATGAAAGAGTGTTGGCAAGTAAAATCAGGGGAAACCCAAAGATGTTTTATAAATGCATTAAGAGCAAGAGGATAACTAGAGAAATAGTGCGGCTTATTAATATGTCCTTACTATACAGTATAAATGCACACGGGGCCCATACTTGAGAGAAGATCATTCTGTGACCAGTTACCTTTATTACCAAGACCTCAAGAGGCAGACAATGGGTGGAGCTTCCCCTTTTATACCAGAAAGTCCAGGTTAGGAGTGTCTCCCACAAGTTCGCCCCCTCTGGTCAGTGTTCTCAAGATGTACAAATTAGGTCAGCTTATACATGGGTAACAATGATAGTTGAATACATGACATCACCTCTCCCCCCAAAGTCTTATTGGGATCACAGGTTAAGTCTCTGGTGGTTTACGCTCTTTTGTAGAGCGCCTGAGTTGGGGCTCCGGTTGTTGTGCGCTGGCCTGAGTATCTGCTGTTTGCGGTGCCTCAGGCCTGTCTGAACTGCCCACTGTGACTGGGCTCTCCTCCACTTGGTTCCGGTGTTTGGTCACCTGTGGTGGAGTAAACTCAACGTCGTTTTCGTCCTCTGCTTCTTCTATGGGGTTGGTGAACCTCCTTTTTTGTTTGATCCACGTGTTTGCGGCAGATTTGTCCATTGGTAAGTTTAACTACCAAAACCAGAGGGGGCGAACTTGTGGGAGACACTCCTAACTCTTTGGCAATCACAGTGCCTGCATGCCATTTGGGCCTGCATGTAATTAAGGACAAAAACATCAATACATCGCGCCCTCGCATTTCTGTCATGGTAGTCACATTGTGACTGACGCCTGCTCTCAACAATTCCTTTCATAGTAGGGTATATAAGGGATAACCTGGTTTTGAGCATCCTTTTCATTAGTAGCTCTGCGGGTGGAACCCCTGTGAGCGAGTGTGGTCGGGATCTATTGGCCAACAGGAGGCGTGATAAGCGGCTTTGTAGGGAACCCCCTTGGATTCTGAGCATCCCCTGTTTGATTATCTGCACTGCTTGTTCCACCTGGCCGTTTGAGGCCGGCTTGAACGGTGCCGTTCTGACATGGTTGATACCATTTCTTGCCATGAAGTCCTGGAATTCAATGTTTGTGAAGCACGGGCCATTGTCGCTGACCAAGATGTCCGGTAGACCATGGGTGGCGAACATTGCCCGTAGACTTTCTACCGTGGCAGGGGATGTGCTTGAATTTAAAATGGCACACTCAATTCGTTTGGAGTAGGCGTCTACTACAACCAAAAACATTTATCCCATGAAAGGACCTGCGTAGTCCACATGGATGCGTGACCATGGCTTGGCGGGCCAGGACCAGGGGCTAAGGGGGGCTTCCCTGGGTGCGTTGCCCAGCTGAGCACACGTGTTGCACCTGCGAACACCAGGTCTGCATCTATCCCTGGCCACCAAACGTGTAACCTGGCAATTGCCTTCATCATGACAATGCCCGGGTGCTCATTGTGAAGTTCTCTGATAAACACCTCTCTGCCCATCTGGGGCATGACTACTCGGTTTCCCCACAGTAGGCAATCGGCCTGAATCGAGAGTTCATCCTTGCGCCTATGAAACGGATTAAATTCCTCAGGGCATGCCCTGTACGTGGCTGCCCAGTCCCCATTCAGGACACATTTCTTAACTAAAGACAGTAGCGGATATTTATTTGTCCAGATTTTAATCTGACAAGCTGTCACAGGTGAGCCTTCGCTTTCGAAACCTTCAACAGCCATGACCATCTCAGCATCATGCTCAGTTACCCCCTCAGTGGTGGCTAGTGGTAGCCTGCTGAGTGCATCGGCACAGTTTTCAGTGCCCGGTCTGTGCCGAATTGTATAGTCATAGACGGCTAATGTAAGTGCCCACCTCTGTATGCGGGCCTTGTTGTCGGCCAAAAGGGATGTTAGGGGTTTGTGATCTGTCTCCAGCTCAAATTTCTTGCCAAACAGGTACTGGTGCATTTTTTTTACTGCATTTACACATGCTAGCGCTTCCTTTTCTACCATCCCATAGCCCCTTTCTGCCCGGGACAGACGTCTGGAGGCATAAGCTACCGGCTGTAACTGACCATTGGCATTCACATGCTGCAACACACACCCGACCCCATAGGATGATGCATCACACGTTAAAACTAGTTTCTTACACGGGTCAGATAACGTTAACAGTTTGTTGGAGCATAACAAATTGCGTGCTCGATCAAAAGCCCTTTCCTGGCTGTCCCCCCAGACCCAATCGCGACCTTTGTGTAGGAGCACGTCTAGCAGCTCTAACAGCATGCTCAATTTGGGAAGAAAGTTACCAAAATAGTTCAGGAGCCCCAGAAACGAACGCAGCTCCGTCGTGTTACGGGGTCTGGGTGCTCTCTGGATCGCTTCCGTTTTGGACGCAGTAGGTCTGATCTTGTCTGCTGCTACCCTCCTCCCTAGGAATTCTACCTCTGGAGCTAAGAAAACGCACTTCGCCTTTTTCAGTCGCAGCCCTACCCGGTCCAGTCTGCGTAGCACCTCCTCCAAGTTGTGGAGGTGTTCTTCAGTATTGCGACCCGTGATGAGGATGTTGTCTTGAAAAACCACCGTCCTTGGAATCGACTTGAGGAGGCTTTCCATATTTCGCTGAAAGATCGCGGCGGCCGAACGAATCCTGAACGGACATCTGTTATACTTAAACAACCCCTTGTGTGTCGTGATGGTGGTCAGCTTCTTCGACTCACTCGCCAGCTCCTGGGTTATGTAAGCTGAGGTCAGGTCCAATTTTGAAAAAAGTTTGCCACCGGATAGCGTCGCAAAGAGGTCCTCCGCTCTCGGTAGCAGGTACTGGTCTTGGAGTGACACCTGATTGATGGTGGCCTTGTAATCACCACATATCCTGACCAACCCGTTCGCCTTGAGCACCGGCACGATCGGCCTCGCCCAGTCACTGAATTCGACTGGCGAGATGATGCCTTCCCTCAGCAGGCGGTCCAATTTGCCTTCTATCTTTTCCCGCATCACGTACGGCACCGCTCTGGCCTTGTGGTGTACTGGCCTGGCATCCGCGTTTATGTGAATCACTACCTTGGTCCCCATGAAAGTGCCGATGCTGGGTTGAAATAATGAGTCAAATTTGTCCAGGATCTGTGAGCATGATACTCGCTCCACTGAAGAAATTGCATTGACATCGCCCCATTTCCAGTTCATGACAGCAAGCCAACTCCTCCCCAGTAGTGCGGGACAATCCAGAGTGGCAACCTATTCTCCGAATCTTTGTGGGTCACGACTACCGTGGTGCTGCCTAGCACCGGAATGATCTCCTTTTATATGTCCGTAGCTGTGCGTCAATCGACAATAATTTTGGCCTCCTGGCCTTGGACACCCACAACCTTTTGAACTGTTTGATACTCATCAGGGACAGGCTGGCCCCCGTGTCTAGCTCCATTAATACTGGGATGCCATTGAGGAGCACTTTCACCATTATCGGTGGCGTCCTGGTATATCAACTGTATATGTACTCCACATGAACTCGCTGAACTTCAGCTTCCAGCGATTTCACCAGTATTCATTTGGCCTCGTAGAGCTTACATCGGGCCCGTCCTCCTCGTACATCAACCTGGCTGCAGGCTTCCTGCACATATGCGCCAAGTGACCGCTGACGTTGCAGTTTCTGCAGGTATATTGCTGATACCGGCAAGCTCTGGCTGGGTGTTTGCCTCCACACCTCCAGCATGAGCTAGAGGCCCCATTGTTGGAAACAAAAGGTCCATTACCAGTCGATCGTCTCTGACTGTCTCTGTAACTGTCCTTAAGGGCACCATTAACAGGTGTTGATGGCCCCATTACTGGCCGCATTATCCATTGCGATGGCATGAATCGCCGTTCAGCTAGCCATTGTCTCCGTTGAATTCCCCCTTTGGGTTCGACTGCATGCTGGAGCATGTCCAATTGCCCTTGTCTGCCTAGAGAACTGTGTGCCACGGTAACAATGTTGACTCCCTGGTCGTTTGCCGCATTTGAGCCGAGATTTTGGTCTCTTCCTCCCCTGAGATAATTGTCTGGGCTTTCATAGACACCGCTTCCAAGGTCAAGTCTTTTGTCTCAATCAGTTTCCTGAAAACCCCAGCGTGCCCGATGCCCTCAATAAAAAGTCTCGCAGCATCTCCGCTCTGCATGCATCTGGGAACTTACATAGGCTCACCAGTCGCTGGAGATCTGCCACAAAGTCTGGAATGCTTTGCCCTTCTCGCCGCCGGCGCATGTAAAACCGGTGTATAGCCTTGTGCATGCTGCTCGCCGGTTTAAGGTGTTCCCCGATCAACTTACTGAGCTCTTCGAACGTCTTGTCCGCCGGCTTCTCTGGCGCTAGAAGGTCCTTCATCAGGGAGTACGTTCTGGATCCATAAACCGTCAGGAGATGAACCCTGCGTTTGTCGGCCGAATCCTGTCCCAACCATTCCTTAGTGACAAAACTTTGTTATAATCTCTCAATAAAGTCGTCCCAATCATCACCAACACAGTACCTCTCTTCTGTGCTGCTAGTGGCCGTGCTCACGTGGTTTAAATCCCAGTTTCTCGTCGCCAATAATATGTCCTTACTATACAGTATAAATGCACACGAGGCCCATACTTGAGAGAAGATCACTCTGTGACCTGTTACCTTTATTACCAAGATCTCAAGAGGCAGACGGTTGGTGGAGCTTCCCCTTTTATACCGGAAAGTCCAGGTTAGGAGTGTCTCCCATAAGTTCGCCCCCTGTGGTCAGTGTTCTCAAGGTGTACAATTTAGGTCAGCTTATATATGGGTTACAATGACAGTTGAATAAATGACACCTATTAGAGACCATAAAGGTAATCTGTGTGTGGAAGACGTGGGTCGGATTCTTAATGAATACTTTGCATCCGTTTTCACAAAAGAGAGGGGCAATTGAAATGAGGGAGAAGGAGTGTGAAATATTCGACGAGATAACATAGTGAGAGAGGAAGCAGCTTTGACAGTGGATAAATCCCCAGGCCCGGATGAAATGTATCCCAGGCTGTTAAGAGAAGCAAAAGAGGAAATAGCAGAGGCTCTGACCATAATTTTCCAACCCTATCTGGCTGCAGGTGTAGTGCCAGAGGACTGGACTGCTAATGTTGTTCCTTTGTTTAAAAAGGGAGAAAGGGATGGACCGAATATTTGCAGGCCAGTCAGCCTAACCTCGGTGGTGGGAAAATTATTGGAAAAAATCCTGAAAGACTGGATAAATCTTCATTTGGAAAGACATGGATTAATAAAAACATAAGAAATAGGAACAGCAGTAGGCCAGATAGCCCGTCGAGCCTGCTACGCTATTCGATAAGATCATGGACTCAGGTCCACTTCCCCACCTGCTCCCCATAACCCCTTATCCCCTTATCGTTTAAGAAACTGTCGATTTCTGTCTTAAATTTATTCAATGTCCCAGCTTCCACAGCTCTCAGAGGCAGCAAATTCCACAGATTTACAAACCTCTGAGAGAAAAAATTTCTCCTCATCTCTGTTTTAAATGGGCGGCCCCTTATTCAAAGACCGTGCCCTCTAGTTCTAGTCTCCCCCATCAGTGGAAACATCCCCTCTGCATCCACCTTGTCAAGCCCCCTCATAATCTTATACATTTCGGTAAGATCACCTCTCATTTTTCTGAATTCCAATGAGTAGAGGCCCAACCTACTCAACCTTTCCTCATAAGTCAACCCCCTCGTCCCCGGAATCAACCTAGTGAACCTTCTCTGAACTGCCTCCAAAGCAAGGATATCCTTTCGTAAATATGGAAACCAAAACTGCATGCAATATTCCAGGTGTTGCCTCACCAATACCTTATATAGCTGAAGCAAGACTTCCCTGTTTTTATATTCCATCCCCTTTGCAATAAAGGCCAAGATACCATTGGCCTTCCTGATCACTTGCTGTACCTGCGTACTATCCTTTTGCATTTCATGCACAAGTACCCCCAGATCCCGCTGTACTGTGGCACTTTGCAATCTTTCTCCATTTAAATAATAACTTTCTCTTTGATTTTTTCTGCCAAAGTCACACTTTCCAACATTATACTCCATCTGCCAAATTTTTGCCCACTCACTTGGCCTGTCTGTATCCTTTTGCAGATTTTTTGTGTCCTCCTCACACATTGCTTTTCCTCCCATCTTTATATTGTCAGCAAACTTGGCTAAGTTACACTCAAGGACAGTCAGCATGGATTAGTCAAGGGAAGGTCGTGTCTGATTAACTTGATTGAATTTTTTGAGGAGGTAACCAGGAGGGTCGATGAGGGCAGAGCATATGATGTAGTGTGTATGGATTTTAGCAAAGCTTTTGATAAGGTTCCACATGGTAGACTCGTCATGAAAGTAATAGCCCATGGGATCAAGGGCAAAGTGGCAAGTTGGATCCAAAATTGCCTCGACAGGAAGCAAAGGGTAATGGTTGATGGGTGTTGTTGTGTCTGGAAGGCGGTTTCCAGTGAGGTTCTGCTTTTTGTGGTATATATCAATGACTTGGACTTAAATGTTGGGGGTATGATTAAGAAGTTTGTAGATGACACTATGATAGGCTGTGTGGTTGAAAATGAAGAAGAAAGAACATAAGAACATAAGAATTAGGAACAGGAGTAGGCCAGCTAACCCCTCGAGCCTGCTCCGCCATTCAACAAGATCATGGCTGATCTGGCCGTGGACTCAGTTCCACTTACCCGCCCGCTCCCCGTAACCCTTAATGCCCTTAATGGTTAAAAATCTATCTATCTGTGACTTGAATACATTCAATGAGCTAGCCTCAACTGCTTCCTTGGGCAGAGAATTACACAGATTCACAACCCTCTGGGAGAAGAAATTCCTTCTCAACTCGGTTTTAAATTGGCTCCCCCGTATTTTGAAGCTGTGCCCCCTAGTTCTAGTCTCCCCGACCAGTGGAAACAACCTCTCTGCCTCTATCTTGTCGATCCCTTTCATTATTTTAAATGTTTCTATAAGATCACCCCTCATCCTTCTGAACTCCAACGAGTAAAGACCCAGTCTACTCAATCTATCATCATAAGGTAACCCCCTCATCTCCGGAATCAGCCTGGTGAATCGTCTCTGTACCCCCTCCAAAGCTAGTATATCCTTCCTTAAGTAAGGTGACCAAAACTGCACGCAGTACTCCAGGTGTGGCCTCATCAATACCCTATACAGTTGCACTGCTTTTGTACTCCATCCCTCTCGCAATGAAGGCCAACATTCCATTTGCCTTCCTGATTAGCTGCTGCACCTGCAAACTAACTTTTTGGGACCCCCAGGTCCCTCTGCACCGCAGCATGTTGTAATTTCTCCCCATTCAAATAATATTCCTTTTTACTGTTTTTTTTCCCAAGTTGGATGACCTCACACTTTCCGACATTGTATTCCATCTGCCAAACCTTAGCCCATTCGCTTAACCTATCTAAATCTCTCTGCAGCCTCTCTGTGTCCTCTACACAACCCGCTTTCCCACTAATCTTTGTGTCATCTGCAAATTTTGTTGCACTACACTCTGCCCCCTCTTCCAGGTCATCTATGTATACTATAAACAGTTGTGGTCCCAGCACCGATCCCTGTGGCACACCACTAACCACCGATTTCCAACCCGAAAAGGACCCATTTATCCCGACTCTCTGCTTTCTGGTAGCCAGCCAATTCTCGATCCATGCTAATACATTTCCTCTGACTCCACATACCTTTATCTTCTGCAGTAACCTTTTGTGTGGCACCTTATCGAATGCCTTTTGGAAATCTAAATACACCACATCCATCGGCACACCTCTATCCACCATGCTCGTTATATCCTCAAAGAATTCCAGTAAATTAGTTAAACATGATTTCCCCTTCATGAATCCATGCTGCGTCTGCTTGATTGCATGATTCCTATCTAGATGTCCCGCTATTTCTTCCTTAATGATAGTTTCAAGCATTTTCCCCACTACCGATGTTAACTAACCGGCCTATAGTTACCTGCCTTTTGTCTGCCCCCTTTTTTAAACAGAGGCGTTACATTAGCTTCTTTCCAATCCGCTGGTACCTCCCCAGAGTCCAGAGAATTTTGGTAGATTATAATCAATGCATCTGCTATAACTTCTGCCATCTCTTTTAATACCCTGGGATGCATTTTATCCGGACCAGGGGACTTGTCTACCTTGAGTCCCATTAGCCTGTCCAGCACTACTCCCCTAGTGATAGTGATTGTCTCAAGGTCCTCCCTTCCCACATTCCTGTGACCAGCAATTTTTGGCATGGTTTTTGTGTCTTCCACTGTGAAGACCGAAACAAAATAATTGTTTAAGGTCTCAGCCATTTCCACATTTCCCATTATTAAATCCCCCTTCTCATCTTCTAAGGGACCAACATTTACTTTAGTCACTCTTTTCCGTTTTATATATCTGTAAAAGCTTTTACTATCTGTTTTTATGTTTTGCGCAAGTTTACCTTCGTAATCTATCTTTCCTTTCTTTATTGCTTTCTTAGTCATTCTTTGCTGTTGTTTAAAATTTTCCCAATCTTCTAGTTTCCCACTAACCTTGGCCACCTACTACGCATTGGTTTTTAATTTGATACTCTCCTTTATTTCCTTGGTTATCCATGGCTGGTTACCCCTTCTCTTACCGCCCTTCTTTTTCACTGGAATATATTTTTGTTGAGCACTATGAAAGAGCTCCTTAAAAGTCCTCCACTGTTCCTCAATTGTGCCACCATTTAGTCTGTGTTTCCAGTCTACTTTAGCCAACTCTTCCCTCATCCCACTGTAGTCCCCTTTGTTTAAGCATAGTACGCTCGTTTGAGACACGACTTCCTCACCCTCAATCTGTATTACAAATTCAACCATACTGTGATCACTCATTCCGAGAGGATCTTTTACTTGGAGATCGTTTATTATTCCTGTCTCATTACACAGGACCAGGTCTAAGATAGCTTGCTCCCTTGTAGGTTCTGTAACATACTGTTCTAAGAAACAATCCCGTATGCATTCTATGAATTCCTCCTCCAGGCTACCCCGTGCGATTTGATTTGACCAATCGATATGTGGGTTAAAATCCCCCATGATTACTGCCGTTCCTTTTCCACATGCCTCCATTATTCCCTTGATTATTGCCCGCCCCACCGTGAAGTTATTATTTGGGGGCCTATAAACTACGCCCACCAATGACTTTTTCCCCTTACTATCTCTAATCTCTACCCACAATGATTCAACATTTTGTTCATTAGAGCCAATATCGTCTCTCACAACTGCCCTGATATCATCCTTTATTAACAGAGCTACCCCACCTCCTTTCCCTTCTTGTCTATCTTTCCGAATCGTTAGATACCCCTGTATGTTTAACTCCCAGTCTTGGCCACCCTGCAACCACGTTTCTGTAATGGCCACCAAATCATACCCAAGCTGTGGACTGAGGGAGATATCAATGCACTAGTCAGATGGGCAGAACAGTGACAAATGGAATTCAATCCGGATAAGTGTGAGGTAATGCATTTGGGAGGTCTCACAAGGCAAGAGAATACACATTAAATGGCATGACACTGAAAAGTGTAGAGGAACAAAGGACCTTGGAGTGCAGGTCCACAGGTCCCTGAAGGTAGCAGGCCAGGTAGATAAGGTAGTTAAGAAGGCCTATGGAATACTTGCCTTTATTAGTCAAGGCGTGGAATACAAGAACAAGGAGGTTATGCTTGAACTGTATAAAACACTGTTAGGCCACAGCTGGAGTACTGTGTGCAGTTCTGCTAACCACATTACAGGAAAGATGCACTGGAAAGGGTGCAGAAGAGATTTTCAAGAATGTTGCCTGGACTGGAGAATTTTGGCTATGCGGAAAGATTGGGGATGCTGAGTCTGGAACAGAGGAGGCAAAGGGGAGACCTGATTGAAGTGTATAAAATTATGAGGGCCTGGATAGAGTGCATATTAAGGACCTGTTTCCCTTGGCAAAGGGTTCAACAACCAAGGGGCATAGATTTAAAGTAATTGTGGGGAGGTTTAGAGGAGATATGAGGGGAAATGTCTTCACCCAGAGGGTGGTGGGGGTCTGGAACTCTCTGCCTGAAAGGGTGGTAGAGGCAGGAACCCTCACCACATTTAAAAGATACCTGGATGTGCACTTAAAGTGCCGTAACATACAGTGCTACAGACCAAGAGCTGGAAAACGGGATTAGGCTGGACAGCTCTTGGTCGGACACAATGGGCCGAAATAGTCTCCTTCCATGCTGTAAATTTCTATGATTCTATGATGACGGCAGATTTGAGGGAGGTGGGGGGGAACAGTAGCTGAGGGGAGAGAACCGTTAACAATGTCAGCTAATATGAGAGCCAGAAAAGGAAGTTGGATGGTCAACAGTTTAGTGGGAATAGGGTCAAGGGAGCAGGAAGTAGGTCTCGTGGACAAGATGAGCATGAAGAGGTCATGAGGGGAGATCGGAGGGGAGAAAGATGTGAGTTCAGGGCTAGGGCAGGGGGGGAACCTTCGAGGACTAGGGGAAGGAAGGGAAGTGGAGAGACAGCTGAATGGATGATCTCAATCTTAGAGACAAAGATGTCCATAAGCTCTTCACATTTGTTGTCGAAGGTGAGGGTGGAGGAGACAGGGGAGAGGGTTAAAGAAGGTGGTTAGCATTGGGGAATAGAAGCCGTGGGTATATCTTTGCATTCCAAAATTATTTTGAATAGTGAGAAATTTGGGCAGATGAGAGCAAAACTCAATAATGCTTTATGTGGTCCAGCCAGAACTGGCAATGAATGGCTAAACCAGTCGTCCGCCATATCCGTTCAAATCTGCCTCCCTTGGACTCAGGGCTCAGTGCTGGGACCCCAGCTATTTACAATATACATTAATGATTTAGATGAAGGAATTGAGTGTAATATCTCCAAGTTTGCAGATGACACTAAGCTGGGTGGCGGTGTGAGCTGTGAGGAGGATGCAAAGAGGCTGCAGGGTGACTTGGACAGGTTATGTGAGTGGGCAAACGCATGTGGATAAATGTGAGGTTATCCACTTTGGTGGCAAAAACACGAGGACAGAATATTATCTGAATGGCGGCAGATTAGGAAAAGGGGAGGTACAACGAGACCTGGTGTCATCGTACATCAGTCATTGAAAGGTGGCATGCAGGTACAGCAGGCGGTGAAGAAGGCAAATGGTATGTTGGCCTTCTTGGTAGGGGATTTGAGTATAGGAGCAGCGAGGTCTTACTGCAGTTGCACAGGGCCTTGGTGAGGCCTCACCTGGAATATTGTGTTCAGTTTTGCTCTCCTAATCTGAGGAAGGATGTACTTGCTATTGAGGGAGTGCAGCGAAGGTTCACCAGACTGATTCCCGGGATGGCAGGACTGACATATGAGGAGAGACTGGATCGACTGGGCCTTTATTCACTGGAGTTTAGAAGAATGAGAGGGGATCTCATAGAAACATATAAAATTCTGACCGGACTGGACAGGTTAGATGCAGGAAGAATGTTCCCGATGTTGGGGAAGTCCAGAACCAGGGGACATAGTCTAAGGATAAGGGGTAAGCCATTTAGGACTGAGATGAGGAGAAACTTCAGAGAGTTATTAACCTGTGGAATTCCCTACCGCAAAGAGTTGTTGATGCCAGTTCATTGGATATATTCAAGAGAGAGTTAGATATGGCTATATTTTACTCTATATTTTTATTGGTGGTGATGGTGGGATTGAGTAGATCTGTCACTGCATAAATGTTGTGGTGAATGGAGGGCCAAAGTCTGGATAGTTGGGATTTTGTAAGTGCAGTTGTAAGAGAGTTGGGAGAGAGTTTTTCCAGGGTCGGAGAGAGAAGGAAGTAGGGTTTGCGGGGGGCGGGGGGGGAGTGGCATTTTTATGGCACTTGGATGGGCAGTAGAGAACGAGAATTTTAAATGAGAGGTGAGAGGGTTGGAATAGGGCGAGATTCTCAAAGGAGGAGAAAGTGCCGGAGGAGTACGGGGACAGACCGAGGTGTGATTTGCTGATAAGAGCCACACCGCCACCACGGTGGACTGAGTGGGGCAAGTGGTGGAAGGTATAGCCAGGCAGGGAGGCTTCATTTAAGGGTAAGGTGTCATCATCCCTCAGCTAAGTTTCTGTCGGGACCATGATGTCCATGCAATCATCCACAATAAGCTCATGGATGGGAAGGGCCTCGTTCGCGTGTGAATGGACATGTGGAGAGGGTCGGTGATGGCTGATCCACTGCCTGCATCCACAGGATCAGCGCTGCGGGATGGGTGGGGGGGTGGGGGCGAGTTGAACGGGGAAGAGATTGGCAAGATTAGCCTCCAGTGGACGCGCTGGGCAGGAAGGTTGGTGAGGGAGTAGGATGGGATCGTTGGGGTTGCTGCACATAAGGAGGCAGCGACGAGTGCCTCGATGGTCCCTTCATAGGATGCCAAGAGAGACACAGACAAACAACATGCTTCTGGGAATCGCAACTGGTTTGAATTTCAAAGCAGGGCAACCTGGCACAGATTCAGAGTTGTGACGGGAAGGTTTAGGCTTAGCATCCAGGTATTTCTTTATTGACACTGATTAATAGCTTGAAAACATTTCCAGGACAAACAGTTGAACAGGACTCATTTGAATAAAACAGGTAGATGCTGTCATGAGAAGATAGTAGGGCTGGTATTCTGGGAGGAAATGGTCTGATGGGCCTTTTGGATTCAAAATCCCATGGGATTTCCCTGTGCAAGTCCGAATCCTGCTCACAACAGATTTTCTCAGTGTCAGGCACAGTGGTACGAATGTTTGGCAGCGCAGGCTCCAGAGGCTGAGTGACCTACTCCTGTTCCTATGTTCCTCTTTGGCTCAGCCTACAAGTAAAGTTGAAAATAAAACACTTGCCTAAAATTTAAAAGTAACTTTTTTTCCAAATAAGAAAGCTATTGGCTTTGAATCAGAAAATCCAGACAGGAAGCAGCTTTCAAAAGGCTGTTGTTGGACATTAAAGCGAAGATCAGTTTTTGTGATGCAATGAAACACTGCAGAAACAAATGGCTACAAGGGGAAATGTGGACGAAATTGTCCCATTCCTTGACAATACTTTGGGAGGTCCTATTGCAGGAAGTGCAGTAAAGCAGCATGGCTGTATTTGGGGCACTAGCCCATCCTTCTGTGAAAAGCGAGGTGTAAGAAGCATGGAGGGAAGTGATTGAGCAAGTTAATGCAATCTTCCAGGACTAAATGAGAAATAAGTTTTCTGGTATCTGGGGACATTCTGAGGCATGTGCACCCTTTTTACTTTACGTGCTTTCTCTTCCTCCTTGGCAGGCATGGCCCAGATGAAAATATTTCTGTCTTGCTCTCTGAGGAAGATAGCATGCAACAACCATTAATCCCTTTTCACAACACTCTTTCATACAACAGAAGGTGAAGGGCACAATTGCAATTCATATTTCAGGTCTCAGAGTACTGCCAGCAGAAAGACTATTTACAAAGTCTTGGTCCTGAGATGAGGAAGAGCATTAGTATAAGCAAAGGAGTTCTGTTTGAGGTGACGAAGTAGTTTCTATCTTCTTCCTGAACGTCTTCTGCAGAATGGGAGAGAGCAGTGACAGTGAATTTTACCCAGATCAGAGGTACTCTATGGACTGCTCTGATGCAGCCAGCTAAGGTGCCCAGTATAGGCAGCATGGCAGGAGAATGGTCCAATGAGGCAAATTCCCGCTAAGGTTGTCACGTACCCTCTCTCTAAATAGGCCTTTCAAAGAATTGAAGAAGTGACAAGAGCAGGCACATACTGGAAGCTACTGTATTGTTAACCATGGCTCCAACTGTTGCAGGGACATCACATGACCCTAGATTTAAAGGTTCAAGGTCATGACTAATCCAAACATACTGTAGCACTCAACCTCAACCTGCCAGCTCAGTTGTTCCTCACATCTTAAATTACCTCAGAAATGTAAAGAGAATGGAATAAATATCAGAATAGCTTTCATCTACATGATGTCACACCTAATTTTATCTTTCCACCTTTCCTTGATTCCATGACTGGCGCTGTGTTGTCTGATATCAGGTCATGAATGAGCCAGATCTTTCTCCAACTCAAGATTATAAAATTGAAGCTATCCTGTTTGGGTCTCATCAGAACATGTGTACCTTAGTCACAGGTGTCCCCCTCCTTCCCAGCTGCTCGCTTAGGCTAAATCCAACAGTATCTTGCTCAACCCTGACCTGATCCTCAAGTTCCAAATTCACATCACTGAGACGACGATATCCACCTCCAAAACATCACCCGTTTCCATCCCTTCCTTATCCTCGGTGCTGCCAAAAAATCTCATCCGTATCATTTACAACCTCAGTTTTTTCCAATGCTTTTCTTGCCAGCCCTGCACATATTAACTCCAACTCATGAAGAACTTTGCCGCTCGTAGCTTTTCCATACCAGGTCCTGGCACACTTATCATGCCTGTCCTTGATTACCCCAATTGGCCCTCAGACATCAAAACCTGAGATTTCAAAATCCTTGTTATTTTTAAATCCCTCCATTGCCTAGTTCCACTCCTCCTCAGCAGTCTTCTCCAGGATTATGACGTGACACAAATTCTTAGCTCTTGCAACTCTGGTTTATTGTAAAATTTCCCTCTGGTTTATTGTGCAATGTTCGGTATCTTCCAACGGCAGCAGCTGGTGAGCAGCCTGCGCGCAACCTCGAGATTGATGGTCAGCCGCACACTTCACAGGGAACATTGCTCGTTACCTGTGGGTGTAGTTCCATCGATGCTGGCTATCTTCTAGTGCATTAGATACCAGAATGAGAGTGCACTATTCCATCATGGGGAGCATCATAACCTAGACAGATTCTGCCTTCACCTGGTTTGATGATCAGACGAAAGTACAATTCCACGAGCACAGGGTTCCACACTATGATAATGGTTGCATTGATATTCTCTAATAGCATGTAACATCTGCTGATAGAAACAGTCTGTTACATATGTAAAGTTGTACTTACACTGTACAGCCACCAGAGGGCTCATCCCCTGGAGTGCCAAGGGATCCAATAATCCCTTGGGAGCATAGGTATTTAAGGAGGCCTCACAGGTTGGAGAGGCACTCTGGAGACCTGTAATAAAAAAACTAAGGTCACACTTTACTTTGAGTTCAAAAGTGTTCAGTCTGACTCTTTCTCCATACAAAACAACTGGCGACGAGATACAGATAGCGAACCCAAAGATGCAGAGAACAGTGGGCATCATGGAGAAATTCTTCGAGGGAGATGATTGGGAAACTTTTGTGGAGCGACTCGAGCAATACTTCATGGCCAACGAGCTAGATGAGGAAGAGAATGCTGCCAAATGAAGGGCGATCCTCCTCACTATCTGTGGGGCACCAACGTATGGCCTCATGAAGAATCTGCTCACTCCAGCGAAACCCATGGAGAAATTGTACAACGATTTGTGCACACTGGTCTGAGAGCATTTGAACCCGAAGGAACGAATTCTGATGGCGAGGTACCGGTTCTACACCTACAAAAGGTCTGAAAGCCAGGAAGTGACGAGTTATGTCATCGAGCTAAGACGCCTTGCAGGACATTGCGAATTTGAAGGACATTTGGAGCACATGCTCAGAGACTTTTTCATACTTGGCATTGGCCACAAAACCAAACTTCGCAAACTTTTGACTGTAGAGACCCTAACCTTGAGTAAGGCCATAGCGATAGCCCAGGCGTTCATTGCCACCAGTGACAATACGAAGAAAATCTCTCAGCACACAAGTGCTGCTACAAGTACTGTGAACAAAGTGATGTTGTTTTCGAATCGTAATGTACAGGGCAGGTCACACATACCTGCAGCTACACGTCCGCAGATGTCTGAGTCCACCATCAAAGGTGATGAATGCAAGGCCATTAACACCTTGTTGGCGCTGCGGGGATGATCATCGTTTCCATTCATGCCGATTCAAAGGGTACTTTCGCAAGGGCTATGGAACAATGGGACACCTCCAACGAGTGTGCAGGCGAGCTGCAAATCCTGTCAAATCTGCAAACCATCATGTTGCAGAGGAGGACAGATCCACGGAGGATCACGATGAATCAGAGCCTTAGATCGAGGAGGCAGAGATACATGGAGTGCACAGATACACCACGAATTGAATTCCGATAATGCTGAATGTTGAACTAAATGGACTCCTGGTGTCAATGGAGCTGGACACAGGCGCGAGCCAGTCCAGCAAGGGCAAAAAGACTTTCGAAAGATTGTGGTGCAACAAGGCCTCAAGGCCAGTCTTAACTCCAGTTTGCACGAAACTAAGAACTTACACAAAACAAAGGTCTCCTACGATGGAGCGGTGCACAAGCTACCACTCTGGGTGGTACCGGGCGATGCTACCACACTGCTCGGCAGGAGCTGGCTGGGAAAGATACGCTGGAAATGTGACGATGTCCGAGCGCTATCGCCTGCTGACGACACTTCGTGTGCCCAGGTCTTAAACAAATTTCCTTCGCTGTTCGAACCAGGCATTGGGAAATTCCAAGGAGCAAAAGTGCAGATCCACCTAATTCCGGGGGCACGACCTATCCATCACAAGGCGAGAGCAGTACCGTACATGATGAGAGAAAGGGTAGAGATCAAGCTAGACAGGCTGCAAAGAGATGGCATAATTTCACCGATCAAATTCAATGAGTGGGCCAGTCCTATCGACCCAGTCCTCAAGGGAAATGGCACTGTCAGAATCTGTGGCGATTACAAAGTAACTATCAATCGTTTCTCCCTGCAGGACCTGTCATGTATGTAACCACAATGTAACACCACTGTATTACTGTATATACTCAATCTAGATGCACACCTTGACCACAATGGGTGAACTTGTGGGAGACACTCCTTACCTGATCACACAGGTATAAAAAGGGAGGTCCCACGCAGGGTCATGGTCTTTGGAGTCCTGTGAGTAAAGAGTTAAGGTCACAGAGTGACCTTGTCCCCAGGATGTGCCTCGTGTGGTTTCATGCTGTAGAGTAAGGACTTTACATTGGCGACGAGAAACGGGAATTCACGGCCCACGAGAATAACCACCGGTAGCACAGAGGAACGGTACTGTGTTGGGGAAGACTGGGATGAGAGGCTTCAGCAAAGCTTTGTTACAGAAGAATGGCTGGGCGATGCAGTGGCCAACAAGCGAAGGGCTCATCTTTTGACCAGCTGCAGACCAAAGACTTACGCGCTCATGAAGGACTTACTAGCACCCGAAAAGCCAGTGGACAAAACCTTTGAAGAACTTAGCAACAAATCGATTCACTATTCCAACCTGGCGTCGGGACTTTCAAAGGCACTAAAGTAGTGATACACATCACGCCGGACGCCAGGCCAGTGCACCACAAAGCCAGAGCGGTGCCGTATGTGATGTGGGAAAAGATCGAGAGCAAATTGGTCTGGCTGTTGAGAGAGGGCATCATCTCGCCTGTTGAATTCAGCGACTGGGCGAGCCCCATCGTTCCCGTCCTAAAAGCGGATGGCTCTGCCAGGATCTGTGCCAACTACAAGGCCGCCATCAATCGGGTGTCCCTACAAGATCAATATCCGCTCCTGAGAGCGGAGCCCCTCTTCGCCACGCTGGCAGACAGCAAGCTGTTCACCAAGTTGGACCTCACTTCAGCCTATATGACCTAGGAACTGGCCGACGAATCTAAACGACTGACCACCATCACCACGCACAAGGGACTGTTCGTTTATAACAGATGCCCGTTTGGCATTCGATCAACGGGCACGATTTTTCAACGAAACATGGAAAGCCTGCTTAAATCCATTCCTGGAACGATCGTATTCCAGGATGACATCCTCATCACGGGTCGAGACACCGAGGAACACCTCCACAACCTGGAGGAGTTGCTACGTCGACTAGACCGGGTAGGCCTGTGACTCAAGAAGTCTAAATGTGTGTTTTTAGCTCCTGAGGTTGAGTTTCTGGGCAGGAGGGTTGCTGCTGATGGGATTCGGCCCACCGAATCCAAAACAGAGGCAATTCGACGAGCACCCAGGCCCTGCTACACATCGGAGTTACATTCATTCCTGGGACTGCTGAACTATTTCAGGAACTTTCTGACGAACTTGAGCACGTTGTTGGAGCCGCTACACGTGCTCCTGCGTAAGGATTGCGATTGGTTTTGACAGGGACTGTCAGGAACGGGCTTTTGATCGGGCTAACCCTAACCCTAGCCCTAACCCTAACCTACTTTGTTCAAACAAGTTGTTGGCCCTGTACGACCCCTGTAAAAAATTGGTTCTGACATGTGATGCATCGTCCTATGGGGTTGGGTGCGTGTTGCAGCAGGGCAATGCTGAGGGTCAACTATAACCTGTGGCTTATGTCATGTATCTTACATTATTATATATAACTGTATCCTAACATGCTATACATGACTGTAATAAGATATGACCTGTAACCACCAGCATACCTTACCACCAGGGGTGCACTTTCAAGAGAGAGGTATATAAGGAGGTGTCTCAGGCAAGTGCAGCATTCCAGAGCTGTGAAATAAAGGTGCAGGTCCAGAGTGACCTTGACTTCACTACATACCTTGTGTGAATCTGTACTGAGGGGACAGGACTTTACAGTGGCGACGAGTTACGGGATTACAGAATGGTGAACAACGGATCAGATGAAAAGTTAAATTGCCGGAGACAATTGGGAGGACTTTATAGAAAGGCTCCAGCAAAGCTTTGTAACCAAAGACTGGTTAGGCGATGATAAGGCAGACAAGAGAAGAGCCCATCTCTTGACCAGCTGTGGCTCGCAAACATACGCTTTAATGAAGGATCTGTTGGCACCCGAGAAACCAGTAAGCAAGTCGTTTGAAGAATTGAGCACACTGGTAAGAGACCACCTGAAGCCAGCGAGCAGCCTACACATGGCCAGACACAGGTTCTACAACTACAGACGCTGTGTGGGCCAGAGCATACCCGACTTCGTGGCGGAACTTCAGAGGTTGGCTAGTTTATGTGAGTTCTCCGATGAACTGAGGAGAGAAATGCTGAGAGACTTTTTCATTGAAGGAATAGGCCATGCAGGCATATTCCAAAAGCTCATAGAGACCAAGAACCTGACCTTAGAGGCAGCAGCACTGGTTGCACAGACATTTTTGGTAGGGGAAGAAGAAACGAGGTTGATTTACACTGCAGGTACAACAACTAATGAAATATTGGAACAAGAAGTTCACAGCACTAAACAAACTGCTACCCCCACACACAGACAAAACCGGGAGAACAGGTTCTCGACAGCAGGCAGAAGCCATCAAGGACCACAGGAACGGCCGTTCACACCTCATCAACCCACAATGCGAGCAATCAACTACAAACTGAGAGAAGCTCAAGAGAGATCAGCCAGACGCTGCTCATTCTTTAGGAACACTTTGAACAATGGAACAGGTCTGTGCTGGAGGTGTGAGGGTGGGCACTCGTCAAAGGGATGTTGATTTCAGCAGGCTGTTTGCAGAAATTGTGAAAATACAGGGTATTTGGCCCACATGTACAAAAAAACGGCAGCTCGGCTGGTATACGAATCGGATGGGTCGGAAAGCGGACCAGAAGATGGTGGGGACAGTACCCGGGACATCGATGTACAGCGGGTCAACACGATCAATGGCCGCTGCTCCTACAACAGGACGCCTCCTATAATGATGAGGGTCCTACTCAACGGGATATCTGTCAATGTGGAGCTGGATACGGGAGCGAGTCAATCTCTCATGTGTGCTCAACAATTTGAACAATTGTGGCCGCATAGAAGAGACAGACCAAAACTCACAAGGGTCGACACCAAACTAAGGCCTATACCAAAGAAATCGTACCAGTCCTCGGCAGCGCCATGCTCTCTGTCACACACAAAGGGACAGTGAGCCGACTTCCCCTGTGGATTGTCCCTGAAGACCCCCCAGCACTGCTGGGGAGAAGCTGGCTGGCAAAACTAAACTGGAAATGGGATGATGTCATGCCATGTCATTAGAGGAACGGACCTCCTGCTCAACAGTTATAAAGCGATTTGAACATCTCTTTCAGCCAGGTGTGGGCACTTTCAAAGAGGCCAAAGTCAAAATCTACATCACACAGGGCCAGAGCTGTACCCTATGTGATGAGGGAAAAGATTGAACATGAACTAGACAGGCTTCTGCGGGGAGGCATTATATCACCTGTGGAATTTAGCAACTGGGCAAGTCCCATCGTCCCAGTCATGAAGCCTGATGGATCCGTACGAATCTGTGGGGACTACAAATCTACCATAAACAGAGTCTCCCTATAGGACCAGTACCCGCTGCCCAGAGCGGAGGACTTATTTGCCACATTGGCTGGAGGTAAATTTTCTCAAAATTAGACCTCACATCTGCGTATATGACCGGGGAATCCAAGCTACTCACCACCATCAACACACATCGAGGCCTTTTCATGTACAATCGATGCCCATTCGGCATCAGGTTGGCAGCTGCCATATTCCAGTGTAACATGGAGAGTCTGCTCAAGTCCATCCCGGGGACGGTTGTATTTCAAGACGACATACTTATCATGGGCAGGGACACCGACTCCCATCTCCGTAATTTGGAGGAAGTACTAAAGCGGTTGGATCGGGTAGGCCTACGAGTGAAGAAATCCAAGTGCCTGTTTCTTGCACCCGAGGTTGAATTTTTGGGCAGAAGGATTGCCGCTGATGGAATCCGCCCAACAGAGTCCAAAACAGAAGCAATTCGCCTGGCACCCAGGCCCCGGAATGTCTCAGAACTGCGCACCTTTCTTGGGCTACTCAATTACTTTGGGAACTTTATGCAGAACTTAAGCACGCTGCTGGAGCCTCTCCACGTGCTACTCAGGAAGGGGTGCGATTGGTTTTGGGGGGACGCCCAGGAACGCGCCTTCAATAAGGCACGCAACCTTCTGTGTTCCAACAGTGTTTTGACTTTCTTTGATCCAGGTAAAAAGCTAGTTCCCACATGCGATGCGTCAGCGTATGGGGTCGGGTGCGTTTTGCAACATGTCAATAGTGCGGGCAAATTACAACCCATAGCTTATGCCTCCAGGTCACTTTCGCGGGCGGAGCGCGGGTACGAAATGGTAGAGAAGGAGGTGCTCGCGTGCGTGTACGGTGTCAAAAAGATGCACCAATACCTTTTTGGGGCCAAGTTCGTGTTAGAAACTGACCACAAGCCCCTCACGTCCCTCCTATCTGAGAGCAAGGCAATAAACGGCAACACCTCGGCGCGAATTCAACGGTGGGCACTCATGCTGGCGTCCTACAACTATACCATAAGGCACAGACCAGGCACAGACAACTGTGCCGACGCGCTCAGCAGGCTATCCCTGGCGACCACGGAAGGGTCTGACGAATAGGACTGTGAGAAAGTCATGGCAATCAATGCCTTTGAGTCCACAGGTTCGCCCATGACGGCTCGCCAAATCAGAGCCTGGATGGCCAGCGACCCCACGTTATCCTTAGCAAAAAGATGTGTCCTAACCGGTGACTGGACTGAGGCTCGCGATACCTGCCCCGAGGAATTAAAACTCTTTCACAGGCGCATTCATGAGCTATCACTACAAGCGGACTGCCTGATGTGGGGCAGCCGAGTAGTCATGCCTCTGCGAGGCAGAGAGGCATTTGTCCGGGAGCTCCACCGCGAGCACCCGGGGATCGTTCTCATGAAAGCCATAGCCAGATCCCACGTCTGGTGGCCTGGTATTGACGCGGACTTGGAGCTCTGCATCCGAAGGTGCACCATTTGTGCCCAACTCAGCAATGCCCCCAGGGAGGCGCCACTGAGCCCCTGGCCCTGGCCTAGCAAACCGTGGTCGTGGGTGCACGTAGACTATGCGGGCCCATTCATGGGCAAAATGTTCCTCGTAGTTGTAGATGCATTTTCAAAGTGGATCGAATGCACCATTTTAAACTCGAGCACAACCTCCACCACAGTGGAGAGCCTCGCAACCATGTTTGCAACGCACGGAATCCCTGACATATTGGTCAGTGACAATGGTCCGTGCTTCACCAGCGCAGAATTCCAAGACTTTATAATTGACCGTGGCATAAATCACATCAAGAGACGGCACCGTTCAAGCCGGCCTCCAATGGTCAGGCAGAGAGAGCAGTGCAAATCATTAAACAAGGCATGCTTAAAATCCAAGGTCCCACGCTGCAGGGTCGCCTGTCGCGACTGCTGTTGGCATACAGATCTTGTCCGCACTCACTGACTGGGATCCCCCCCCGCGCAACTGTTGATGAAAAGGACTTTAAAAACAAGGCTCTCATTAATCCTCCCAGACATGCACGAAATCGTTGAGGCAAAGCGCGTAAGCTGACTGAGTACCATGACAGATATTCGAGGGGGAGATGGAATGAGATAGGGGACAAAGCGTTTGTACTAAACTACGGCAGGGGTCCCAAATGGCTTGCAGGGACAGTAACGGGCAAGGAAGGAAACAGGCTACTGGTAGTACAAATGGACAATGGCAAAACCTGCCGGAGGCATGTAGACCAAGTCAAAAGCAGATTTACCAACAACACTGCGGAACCAGAGGCAGACTACAATGTGGAACTCGCACCACACCTGGTGGACAGACAGAGGGAACAACCTGAGGAAAGGGCAATCCCAACAGACAGCCCAGGCGAGTCAACAACAATCACACCAATCGAAACAGACTGCCCAGGCGAGATACCAGCAACCACACCCAAAGAAAAACAGACACCAAGGCAAACAACTGAATCACAATTCAGACGCTCCACGCGAGAGCATAGACCACCTGAAAGACTGAACCAATAAAGACAATAAGACCTTGGGGGAGGGTGATGTTATGTATCTTACATTATTATATATAACTGTATCCTAACATGCTATACATGACTGTAATAAGATATGACCTGTAACCACCAGCATACCTTACCACCAGGGGTGCACTTGCAAGAGACAGGTATATAAGGACAGGTCTCAGGCAAGTGCAGCATTCCAGAGCTGTGAAATAAAGGTGCAGGTCCAGAGTGACCTTGACTTCACTACATGCCTCATGTGAATCTGTACTGAGGGGACAGGACTTTACAGCTTATGCCTCCAGGTCGCTCTCTCAAGCAGAACGGGGATATGGGATGGTCGAGAAGGAAGCACTTGCATGTGTCTATGGTGTAAAAAAAAACGCATCAGTACCTCTTTGGTAGGAAGTTTGAATTAGAGACAGACCACAAGCCATTAACATCCCTGTGGTCAGACAGCAAGGCTATCAATGCCAACGCATCAGCTCGCATACAGCGATGGACTCTCACATTGGCTGCTTATGACTACTACATCCGGCACCGGCCGGCACTGAAATTTGCGCTAACGCGCTCAGCAGGCTTTCACTGGCCACCACTGAGGGGGCAGCGGAGCAAAGCGCGGAGATGGTCATGGCTGTCGATGCCTTTGACAGCACAGGCTCCCCCGTCACAGCCCGCCAGATCAAAATCTGGACAAACAGAGATCCTCTCCTATCCCTGATTAAGAAATGTGTCCTGACTGGGGATTGTGCGCCCGCACACCGAGCATGCCCTGAGGAGGTCAGACCGTTCCACAGACGGATGGATGAGCTCTCCATCCAAGCCGACTGCCTACTATGGGGCAGCTGGGTAGTTATGCCCCAGAAGGGCAGGGAGGCAGTCATAAGGGAATTCCACAGCGAGCACCCAGGCATTGTGCTGATGAAGGTCATTGCCCGGTCACACGTTTGGTGGCCTGGAATTGATTCAGACCTGGAACACTGTGCTTGCAGGTGCACGACGTGTGCCCAGCTGGGTAATGCCCACCAGGCCATGGTCACACATTCATGTTGACTACGCAGGCCCGTTCATGGGTAAGATGTTCCTTATTGTGCTGGATGCGTATTCGAAATGGATCGAGTGCATCATTCTGAATTCATGCACGTCATCCACCACCGTGGAAAGCCTACGTGCGACCTTTGCAACCCATGGCTTGCCAGACATCCTGGTTAGTGATGATGGCCCATGTTTCACAAGCTACGAATTCCGAGAGTTTATGTCGGGCAATGGCATCAACCACATCAGGACTGCGCCGTTCAAGCTGGCCTCCAATGGCCAGGCGGAACGTGTGGTCCAAATCATTAAGCAAAGTATGCTCAGGATTCAAGGACCCTCCCTACAATGCCGCTATCGCGTATCCTGCTGGCCTATAGATCCTGACCGCACTCGCTCACGGGGGTCCCGCCCGCAGAGCTACAAATGAAACTGACACTCAAAAGTCAGTTGTCCCTCATTCACCCAGTCCTGACCGACATAGTTGAGGGCAAGCGCAAGTCACAAAACGAGTACCATGACCGTAATTCGAGGGGGAGATGTATAGAAATAAATGATCCTGTACTCGTCCTCAGTCACGCCATGGGGCCCAAATGGCTTGAGAGTAGTGTAATTGTCAAAGAAGGGAATAGGGTCATCGTGGTAAAACTCAGCAATGGTCAGATATGCCGTAAGCATCTGGACCAAGTAAAAAAAAAGGTTCAGCGTCGACACGGAGGAACCTGAGGAAGATCATGAGATGGAGCTCACAACACCGCCTGTGAACGAGCAACAAAAGCAATCAGAAGAATGCACAGTCCCTGCAGTCAGCCCGGACAAGCCGGAATCACCACAGGTGGCAGACACTCACGTCAGTGTCCAACAACCAGAGCCCCAACTGCGGCGCTCCACAATAAGACTTTGGGGCGGGGTGGGGGGTGGTGGGAGGTGATGTCATGTATGTAACCACAATGTAACACCATTTTATTACTGTATACATTCAATCTAGATGCACACCTTGACCACAAGGGGTGAACTTTTGGGAGACACTCCTTACCTGATCACACAGGTATAAAAAGGGAGATCCCACGCAGGGTCATGGTCTTTGGAGTCCTGTGAATAAAGAGTTAAGGTCACAGAGTGACCTTGTCCCCAGAATGTGCCTCGTGTGGTTTCATGCTGTAGAGTAAGGACATTACAGGACCAATACCCACTATCAAAGGCCAACGACCTCTTTGCAACAATGGCGGGAGGAAAGACATTCACGAAGCTGGATCTGGCTTAAGTCTACATGACGCAGGAACTGGAGGAATCATCAAAGGTCCTCACCTGCATCAACAGGCACAAGGTTTTTTTTGTTTATAACAAATGCCCGCTTGGAATCCGATCAGCGGTGGCGATATTCCAGAGAAACATGGAAGGTTTACTGAAGTCGGTCCCCCACACCGTGGTCTTCCAGGATGACATGCTGGTCACAGGTCGAAACATGGTCGAGCATCTGCAGAACCTGGAGGAGGTTCTTCGTCGAGTCAACCGCGTGGGGCTCAGGTTAAAATGCTCAAAGTGCATTTTCCTGGCACCTGAAGTGGAGTTCTTGGGAAGAAGGATTGTGGTGGATGGCATCAGGCCCACCAACGCGACAAAGGAGGCGATCGAGAATGCACCGAGGCCACAGAACGTGACGGAGCTGCGGTCGTTTCTGGGACTCCTGAACTACTTTGGTAACTTCTTACCGGGTCTCAGTACACTGTTCGAACCACTGCATGTCTTACTATGAAAAGGGGCCGAATGGGTTTGGGGCAAAAGCCAAGAAAATGCCTTTGTAAAAGCGAGAAAATTGTTATGCTCAAACAAATTGCTTGTGTTGTATGATCCATGTAAGCGTTTGGTACTAACATATGATGTGTCGTCATATGGCATTGGGTGTGTATTGCAACAAGCTAATGATTTCGGGAAACTGCAATCGGTTGCTTATGCATCCAGGAGTCTGTCTAAGGCTGAGAGAGCCTCGAGCATGATTGAGAAAGAAGCGTTAGCGTGTGTCTATGGGGTAAAGAAAATGCATCAATACCTGTTTGGGCTAAAATTCGAATTTGAAACTGACCATGAGCCACTTATATCCCTGTTTTCCGAGAGTAAAGAGTAAAGATACCAACGCATTGGCCCGCATCCAGAGATGGGCGCTCACATTGCCCGCATACAACTACGCATCGCCACAGGCCAGGCACAGAAAACTGCGCCGATGCTCTCAGTAGGCTGCCATTGCCCACAACGAGGGCAGCCCGCAGATCTAGCCATGGCGATGGAAGTATTTGAGAGTGAGCAATCACCCGTCACTGACCGGCAGATCAAAACCTGGACAAGCCAGGACCCCTTATTATCTCTAGTCAAAAGCTGCGTGCTTCACAGGACTGGTCCAGTGTCCCAGTGGAAATGCAGGAAGAGATAAAGCCGTTCCAGCGGCGCAAAGATGAAATATCTATACAAGCAGACTGCCTTCTGTGGGGCAAATGAGTAGTGGTTCCCAAGAAGGGCAGAGACACCTTCATCAGTGACCTCCACAGTACCCACCCAGGCATCGTAATGATGAAAGCGATAGCCAGATCCCACGTGTGGTGGCCCGGTATCGATGCGGACTTAGAGTCCTGCATTCACAGATCTATTCATGCTCGCAGTTAAGCAATGTACGCAGGGAGGCGCCGCTAAGTTTATGGTCTTGGCGCTCCAAACCGTGGTATAGGGTACACGTCGACTATGCAGGACTGTTCTTGGGTAAAATGTTCCTTGTGGTTGTAGACGCGTAATCCAAGTAGATTGAATGTGAGATAATGTCGGCTAGCACGTCCGCTGCCACTACTGAAAGCCTGCGGGCCATGTTTGCCACTCACGGCTTACCCGATGTCCTGGTGAGCGACAACAGGGCATGTTTTACCAGTGCTGAGTTCAATGAATTCATGACCTGTAATGGGATCAAACATGTCACATCTGCCCCGTTTAAATCAGCGTCCAATGGTCAGGCAGAGAGAACAGTGCAAACCGTCAAGCAAGGCTTGAAGAGGGTAACTGAAGGCTCACTGCAGACTCGCCTAGCCCGAGTCCTGCTTAGCTACCACACGAGACCCCGCTCGCTCACTGGGATCCCACCTGCTGGACTGCTCATGAAAAGAGCACTTAAGACAAGGCTCTTGTTAGTTCACCCTGATCTACATGAACAGGTCGAGAGCAGACGGCTTCAACAAAGTGCATACCATGATAGCGCAAATGTGTCACGCGAGATTGAAATCGATGATCCTGTATTCGTATTGAATTATGGACAAGGTCCCAAGTGGCTTCCCAGCACTGTCGTGGCCAAAGAGGGGAGCAGGGTGTTTTGGGTCAAACATTCAAATGGACTCATTCACCAGAAACACTTGGATCAAATCAAACTCAGATTCACGGACTATCCTGAGCACCTTGGACCCTACCTTTTTGATCCCCCAACATACACACCAGTAGCAACCGGCATCACAGTTGATCATGAAGCAGAACCCATCATCCACAGCAGGCCAGCAGGGCCCAACACACCATGCAGCCTAGCAAGGCCAGCTGCACAGTAGTCCAGCGAGGGCCCAACAAATGATTCAGGGCAAGAAGGGCTCCAGATCGACTCACATTGGAAATAGTTACACTATTGACTTTGGCGGGGGGAGTGTTGTTATATTTGTAAACTTGTATTTATTCTGTACAGCCACCAGAGGGCTCATCCCCTGGAGTCCCAAGGGATTATAGGCCTCATAGGTTGGAGAGGCACTCTGGAGACCTGCAATAAAAGATTAAGGTCACACTTTACTTTAAGCTCACAGTGTTTAGTCTGAATCTTTCTCCATACATAACAGTCAGTAACGAGAGCAAGCCAAAAAATGTAAATTGACTGTAGATGAGTAGTATATCTTCATCAGTGGAGCTGCCTTGATCCCTACCCTTCACTGAACCACATGAGTCACCAGATATTAATCAGTAGTGGTTAACTGAGGTAGTTATTTTCCATCTTAACCCTTAGAAACTAAAACCACTACTGCTGCCACTCTGGCTGTGATCAGCTAGCTCAGCACAGATCGCGACTATGATATAGTGCAACAACATAGGCCTGGCTCAAAGAAGGGGAACTTAATATTACGGCTACAAGGTATTCAGGAAAGATAGGGAAGGAAAAAAGGAGGCGGAAGGGGACGGTAGCAGTATTAATCAAATAAACTATTGTAGTACTCGAGAGGATGATGTAGTTGAGGGGCCAAAAACAGAGGCCGGGATTTTGCTCGTCTCGGCGGGTCCGGTGCGGGCGATGTCAGTAGAGGGTCATGGACCTGCTGCTGGCTCAATCCCACTGATGAAAAATGAATTTACATTGACGGGGCTTGTTAAGCCTGCCCAGCGTGTTTCCCAGCCCTATTAGAGGAAGCGGATCTGGTGATGTCATTCATGCCGCATCATCACCAGGTTTCCTTAAAGGGACCATGGCCACCTTACTTTTGACATCTGTGCTGTCAGTGTTCTACAGCATTGTGGTGCTGCAAACACTGACAAGTACTGCACAAAGGTGCAGGGCTGCACCCAGGCTCTCCCATGACCTCCTCCATATGCTTATGAGGGACTGACAGCATGCAGGGAGGTCCTTTTCCCTTCCCATCGGTGGAAGAGACATCCGCAGGAGATCAAGACCGCCTGGTTGAACATTGCAGAGCAGGTCACAAGCAGTGATATTGTCAGGAGGACGTGGGTGCAGTGGCGCAAACCTTTCATTGATCACTTTAGATCGCGAAACATTAGTACAAAGCCACACACACTTCATCCTCCTGTGCCTCTCATCACATCCACATTACTCTGCCTTCCCTACCCTAGTCCTGCCCATCCTCACTCACTCCAACTTACCTTGCACCTCCACCCATCGCTCTCTATTTACATTGTCACATCCCCATCTCTAGCCACCCCTGTCACTCACCCTCAACCTAGTGGGGAGGGCTAACAAGACAAGGGAATACACAATAAATAGTAGGACACTGAGAAGTGTAGAGGAACAGAGGGATCTTGGAGTGCATGTCCATAGATCCCTGAAGATAGCAGGACAGGTAGATAAGGAGGTTAAGGCACTAGTTAGGCCACAGCTAGAGTACTGCATGCAGTTCTGGTCACCACATTACAAGAAATATATGATTGCACTAGAGAGGGTAGAGAGGATGTTGCCTGGACTGGAGAATTTTAGCTATGGGGAAAGATTGGATAGGTTGGGGTTGTTTTCTTTGGAACAGAGGAGGCTGTGGGGCCTAGATAGAGAGGAAAGGAAGGACCTATTTTCCTTAGCAGAGGGGTCAATAACTAGGGGGCATAGATTTAAAGTAATTGTTTGGAGGTTTAGAAGGGTTTTTTGAGGAGAATTTTTAGACGGGATTTGAGGAGAATTTTTTTCACCCAGAGGGTGGTGGGGATGTGGAACTCACTGCCTGAAAGGATGGTAGAGGCAGAAACCCTCACCACATTTAAAAAGTACTTGGATATGAACTTCAAGTACCGTAACCTACAAGGCTACGGACCAAGAGTTGGAAAGTGAGATTAGGCTGGATAGCTCTTTTTCAGCTGGCATGGAGACGATGTGCCGAATGGCCTCCTTCCGTGCTGCAAATTTCTATGATTTTATTATTTTCTAGTGCAATCATACCAACTAATAACACACAAGGGTAGCCACTTGTGTATTTTATCCAATGCTCATGTAAAGTTTCTGTTAATGTGCTGTCAAACACTGAAAACATTATTTTCAACACGTTCTGTTTTTGGACAGGTTTGTGTGCCCCTTCGGAAGTTGCTTAGTAAGTTGCAGTGAATGGTGAGACATAATTGTAATGGTGGTGAGTGTGAAACGAATGGCTTGGACATTGTAGGAATGCTTTAAGGTGTTGGTGTGGGGTGGTGCCAACCTGGCATATAATGTGGTAGTCAGGTTGTACAGCGTCAAGTAAAGTAAATCAGGCCATGGTGAGGCCATCCTTGGCCTCCCAGGCAAGAATGTGCTCGGGTGCTAATGCTCTCTGTCTTGTGCAGCATCACGTGATTGTGGAGAAGTTTGATGTTGTTGTTGGTGCTGCTGGTGTGCCTGGTGCTACTGGTGTTGGGGCTGCTCGCGATCAGATTCTGAGGACCAAGGTGAAACTGTATAAAGGGCATTGATGGAATAGATGGCAGGTGAAGTACAGATAACAGAAGCATTCTGTCAATGGTGAGAAAGTTCTTCCAATGAGGTGATAGTGGATAGAGAGTGGAAAGTGGAAAGTTGCAGATCTCTGCTGGAAATGGACTGAGAAACAGCTTGTGGCTGAGAAAAGTGATGATCTGTCAAGTACATTTGAAGCTGTCAAGTATTCAGCTGGAGCAATGACCACTGAATTCCCACCTCAGGTTGACAGACATGGTTTCCGAACAGCGTGGTTCCCATGGCCATGAAGTTAAATTTTAAAAGTAAGTTAAAAAAGCCTGTTAAGGTTCTGTTGAATATATTATATGAGTTTAATTGGGTCGCCCGCTGCTACCTGTCGGGTCTGCTCAGTGTTGACCGATCCATCATCGGGAAAGGTGCATTGTGGCGGGTTTACAACAGGTTCCCAACCCGCTGTCAAAAAACACACTTTCCCACCTGATCCACCACCAATCCCGCCTGCTAACACCCTGGAAAATTCTGGCCAGAGTGTATTTGGTTAGAATTAAGGAACAATAGAGGAGCTATTACACTATTGTTTGTATACTATAGGCCAACAAATAGAGGAGTAAATTTCAGAAAGATGCAAGATCTACAAATTAGTGATAATGGGGGACTTCTACTTTCCTAATATAGACTGGGATTGCAACGGTGTAAAGGGCAAAGAGGGGGAGGAATTATTGAAATGTGTCCAAGAGAACTTTCTTGATCAGTGTGTTTCCAGCCCAATGAGGACAGTAGCAATACTGATCTAGTTCTGGGGAATGAAATGGGGAAAAGAGAGCATAATTGAATAGGATAGCATTTGGGGAATAGTGATCATAATAGCATCAGGTTTAGAACAGTTATGGAAAAGGAAAAGGTACAATCAAGCATAAAAATACTTAACAAGAGGAGGGCTAACGTCAGTGAGTTGAAAAGGAATCTGGCCCAGGTAGATTGGAATCAAAAATTGGGAGGCAAAACATTGAACAATGAAGCCTTCAAATGGGAAATGTTTTAGGTACAGTGTAGACAGATCCTTATGAGCGGGAAAGGAAGGGCATTCAAAGCTAGAGGTCCCTGGAAGACTAAAGATAGAGAGGTTAAAATGAGAATTAAAAAAAGGAAGCTGAGGACAGTTGTAAGGTTCATAATATAGTAGAAAACCAAGCTTAATATAGAAAGTACAGAGGAGATTTAAAAAAGGGAATAAGAGAGATAAAGAGTGACTATGAAAATAGATTAATGGCTAAAATAAAAGGGAAACTAAAAGTATTTTACAAATGAAAATAGGAAGGTGTAGTCAAAGGAAGGGTTGGGCTGATCAGGGACCAAAAAATCTTCTTGTGGAGGCCGAAGGCGTGGCTGAGGTACTAAATGAGTACTTTGCATCTGTTTTCACTAGAGAAGAGAATGCTGCTAATGGAGCAGTAAGAGAGGAGGCAGTAGCAATGTTGAATAGGATAAAAATAAATAAAGAGGATGTACTTAAAAGGTTGGCAGTTCTCAAAGTAGAAAATTCACCCTATCCAGATTAGATGTATTCTAGGTTGCTGAGGGAAGTAAGGGTGGAAATTGCAGAGGGACTGGCCACAATCTTTCAATTCTCGTTAGATATAGGAGTGGTGCCAGAGGACTGGAGGATTTCAAATGTTGGATCCCTGTTCAAAAAAGGAGTGAAGGATAAGTCCGGCAACAACAGGCCAGACAGCCTATCATTAGTGGTGGGGAAACTTTTAGAGACCATAATGCAATACTAAATTAATTGGCATTTGGGAAAGTATGGGCTAATAAATGAAGTCAGCATAGATTTGTTAAAGTCAAATCATGTTTGATCTCGTTCTTTAATGAAGTAACAGAAAGGATTGATGAAGGTAGTGCAGTTGATGTTGTGTATATGGACTTTCAAAAGGCATTTGACAAAGTATCATACCTTGTTAGCAATGGTATGGTACTTATTGACTTGTTAGCAAAATTAAAGCTCATGGGATTAAAGGGACAGTGGCAACATGGATAGAAAATTGGCTAGAAATTGACAGAAATCAGAGAGTATTGGTGAACAGTTGTTGTTCAAATTGGAGGGAAGTGCACAGTGGTATTTCCCAGGGGTCACTGTTAGGATCATTGCACTTTTTGATATATACCAACGACCTGGACCTGGGTATACAGGACATCATTTCAAAGTTTGCAAATGATACGAAACTCAGAAATGTAGAAAACAATGAGGAGGATAGTAACCAATGTCCCCTGTAATTTTTTTTGGAGTCACGTGGCCCCTTTAACAGGCTGCACAGCCCATTCAAAAGTCCGCACATGTGCTTTTTTTCCAGTTTATAAGCCGGCCCACCGGCTGCGCAGGACCACTGGAGTGCTGCGCTGCTGTGCAGCTTAAAGGAACATTGATAGTAACAGATTTCAGGGGGACACAGAAAGACTGGTAAAATGGGCAGACACATGGTAAATGAAATTTAAAGCAGAGAAGTGTGAAGTGATACATTTTGGTAGGAAGAATGAGGAAAGAGAATATGAACTAAATTATACAATTTTAGAAGGGGTGCAGGAAGAGAAAGAGCTAGAGATGTAGATACACAAATCTTTGAAGGTGGCAGGACAAGTTGAGATGGCTGTTAAAAAGCATATGTGATCCTTGGATTTATTAATAAAGAAAGAGAGTACAAAAGCAAAGAAGTTACACTAAAATTTTACAATAAACTGGTTAGGCCTCAGCTGGAGTATTTTGTTAAATTCCGGGCACCGTACTTTAGGAAGAATGTCAAGGCCTTGGAGAGGAAGAGATTTACTAGAATGGTACCAGGGATGAAAGACTCTAGTTACCTGGATAGGCTTGAGAAGCTGGGGTTATTCTTAGAGCAGAGAAGGTTAAGAGGAGATGGAAACATAGAAACATAGAAATTTACAGCACAAAAGTAGACCATTTCGGCCCATTGTGTCCGTGCCGGCCGACAAAGAGCCGCACGGCCCTCGGTCAGCAGCCCTGAAGATTACATATAAACCTATGAATAATGAACAATGGCGGAAAGCTAAAGAGCACCCAGCCCAACCAGTCCATCCCACACAACTGCGACACCCCTTAAACTGAAACACTCTATACTCCACCCCAACTGGAGCCATGTGATCTCCTGGGAGAGGCAAAAACCAGATAAAAACGCAGGCCAATTGGGGGGGAAAAAATCTGGGAAAATTCCTCTCCGACCCATCCAGGCGATCAAAATTAATCCAGGAGATCACTCGGGCCATATTCAATTCCCTGCAGTACTTACCGTCGTATCTGAACCAGCCAACAAGAGGTTATCCAGTCTAATCCCAATTACCAGCTCCAGGTCCATAACCCTGAAGTGCCCATCCAAGCACCTTTTAAATGTGGTGAGGGTTTCTGCATCCACCACCCTTAAAGGCAGTGAGTTCCAAACCCCCGCAACCTTCTGCGTGAAGAAGCTCCCCTCAAATCCCCTCTGAACATTCCACCAACCACCTTAAAACTATGCCCCTCATAGACCCCTCTACCAATGGAAATAGACCCTTGCTATCCACTATATCCAGGCCCCTCAAAATTTTGTACACCTCAATGAGGTCTCCTCTCATCCTCCTCTGTTCCAATGAGAACAAACCCAGCCTATCCAATCTGTCCTCATAGTTAAGATTCTCCATTCCAGGCAGCATTCTAGTAAATCTCCTCTGCACCCTCTCTAGTACAATCACGGCCTTCCTATAATACGGCGACCAGAACTGCATGCAGTGCTCCAGCTGTGGCCTAACCAGAGTATTATACAATTTAAGCATAACCTCCCTGCTCTTGTATTCTATGCCTTAGCCAATAAAGGCAAGCATTCCGTATGCCGTCTGAACCACCTTATCCACCTGACCTGCTACTTTCAGGGATCTGTGGACGAGCACTCCAAGGTCATAGAAACATAGAAAATAGGTGCAGGAGTAGGCCATTCGGCCCTTCGAGCCTGCACCACCATTCAATAAGATCATGGCTGATCATTCCCTCAGTACCCCTTTCCTGCTTTCCCTCCATATCTCTTGATCCCCTTAGCCGTAAGGGCCATATCTAACTCCCTCTTGAATATATCCAATGAATTGGCATCAACAACTCTTTGCGACAGGGAATTCCACAGATTAACGACTCTCTGAGTGAAGAGGTTTCTCCTCATCTCACTCCTAAATGGCCTACCCCTTATCCTAAGACTGTGTCCCCTGGTTCTGGATTTCCCCAACATTGGGAACATTCTTCCCGCATATAACTTGTCCAGTCCCGTCAGAATCTTATATGTTTCTATGAGATCTCATCTCATCCTTCTAAACTCCAGTGTATAAAGGCCCAGTTGATCCAGTCTCTCCTCTTTTGTCAGTCCAGCCATCCCGGGAATCAGTCTGATGAACATTCGCTGCACTCCCTCAACAGCAAGAACGTCCTTCCTCAGATTAGGAGACCAAAACTGAACACAATATTCCAGGTGAGGCCTCACCAAGGCCCTGTACAGCTGCAGTAAGACCTCCCTGCTCCTATACTCAAATCCCATTGCTATGAAGGCCAACATACCATTTGCCTTCTTCACCACCTGCTGTACCTGCATGCCAACTTTCAATGACTGATGAACCATGACACCCAGGTTTCGTTGCACCTCCCCTTTTCCTAATCTGCCGCCATTCAGATAATATTCTGCCTTTGTGTTTTTGCCCCCAAAGTGGATAACCTCACATTTATCCACATTATACTGCATCTGCCAGGCATTTGCCCACTTATCTAACCTGTCCAAGTCACCCTGCAGCCTCTTAGCTTCCTCCTCACAGCTCACACCGCCACCCAGTTTAGTGTCATCTGCAAACTTGGAGATATTACACTCAATTCCTTCATCTAAATCAATAATGTATATTATAAAGAGCTGGGGTCTCAGCACTGAGCCCTGCGGCACTCCACTAGTCACTGCCTGCCATTCTGAAAAGGACCCGTTTATCCCGATTCTCTGCTTCCTGTCTGCCAACCTGTCTGTCTCCCTCTCTATCCACGTCAGTACATTACCCTAATACCATGTGCTTTGATTTTGCGCACTAATCTCTTGTGTGGGATCTTGTCAAAAGCCTTTTGAAAGTCCAAATACACCACATCCACTGGTTCTCCCTAGTCCACTCTACTAGTTACATCCTCAAAAAATTTCTGAAGATTTGTCAAGCATGATTTCCCTTTCATAAATCCATGTTGACTTGGACCGATCCTGTCACTGCTTTCCAAATGCGCTGCTATTTCATCCTTAATAATTGATTCCAACATTTTCCCCACTACTGATGTCAGGTTAACTGGTCTACAATTACCCATTTTCTCTCTCCCTCCCTTTTTAAAAAGTGGTATTACATTAGCTACCCTCCAGTCCATAGGAACTGATCCAGAGTCGATAGACTGTTGGAAAATGATCACCAATGCATCCACTATTTCTAGGGCCACTTCCTTAAGTACTCTGGGATGCAGACTATCAGGCCCCGGGCAATTATCGGCCTTCAATCCCATCATTTCCTTAAAACAATTTCCCGCCTAATAAGGATATCCTTCAGTTCCTCCTTCTCACTAGACCCTCGGTCCCCTAGTATTTCCGGAAGGTTATTTGTGTCTTCCTTCGTGAAGACAGAACCAAAGTATTTGTTCAATTGGTCTGTCATTTCTTTATTCCCCATTATAAATTCACCTGAATCCGACTGCAAGGGATCTACGTTTGTCTTCATGAATCTTTTTCTCTTCACATATCTATAGAAGCTTTTGCAGTCAGTTTTTATGATCCCGGCAAGCTTCCTCTCGTACTCTATTTTCCCCCTCTTAATTAAACCCTTTGTTCTCCTCTGCTGTATTCTAAATTTATCCCAGTCCTCAGGTTTGCTACTTTTTCTGGCCAATTTATATGCCTCTTCTTTGGATTTAACACTATCCTTAATTTCCCTTGTTAGCCATGGTTGAGCCACCTTCCCCGTTTTATTTTTACTCCAGACAGGGATGTACAATTTTTGAAGTTCATCCATGTGATCTTTAAATGTTTGCCATTGCCTATTCACCATCAACCCTTTAAGTATCATTTGCCAGTCAATTCTAGCCAATTCACGCCTCATACCATTGAAGTTACCTTTCCTTAAGTTCAGGACCCTAGTTTCTGAATTAACTGTGTCACTTTCCATCTTAATAAAGAATTCTACCATATTATGGCCACTCTTCCCCAAGGGGCCTCGCACAACAAGATTGCTTATTAGTCCTTTATCATTACACATCACCCAGTCTAGGATGGCCAGCTCTCTAGTTGGTTCATTGACATATTGGTCTAGAAAACCATCCCTAATACACTCCAGGAAATCCTCCTCCACCGCATTGCTACCAATTTGGTTAGCCCAATTCGTAAATAGATTATAGTCACCCATGATAACTGCTGTACCTTTATTGCACACATCCCTTATTTCAATTTCCCTTTGTTCAACTACGTTATTAAGTGGCCTACTGCTTAATGTGTATACCCTTTCCTTATTAGCCCTCCCAAAGTACATTACCTCATAATTCTCTGAATTAAATTCCATTTGCCCACCTGACCAGTAGATTGATATCCTCCTGCAGTCCATGACTTTCCTCTTCATTATCAACCACACAGCCAATTTTAGTGTCATCTACAAACTTCTTAATCATACCCCCTATATTCAAATCTAAATCATTGATATATAGCACAAAAGTAAGGGACCCAGTACTGAGCCCTGCAGAATCCCACTGGAAACATCCTTCCAGTCACAAAAACATCCATCAATCATTACCCTTTTTTTCCTACCTCTAAGCCAATTTTGGATCCAACTAGTCACTTTGATCTGGATCCCAAGGGCTTTAACCTTCGTGACCAGTTTACCATGTGGGACCTTATCAAAAGTTTTGCTAAAGTCCATATACACTATATCATACGCACTACCCTCATCGACCCTCTTGGTTACCTCCTCAAAAAATTCAATCAGGTTAGTTCAACACGATCTTCCTTTAACAAATCCATGATGACTGTCCCTAATTAATCCTTGCCATTCCAAATGTAGATTTATCCTGTCTTTCAGGATTTTTTCCAATAATTTTCCCACCACTGAGGTTAAGCTGACAGGTCTGTAATTACGCGGCGTATCCCTTTCTCCCTTATTAAACAAGGGTACCACATTAGCAGTCCTCCAATCCTCCAGCACCATGCCCAAATCCAAAGAGGACTGGAAAATGATGGTCAAGGCCTCTGCTATTTCCTCTTTTACTTTGCTCAACAGCCTGGGATGCATTTCATCCGGGCCTGGGAACTTATCTACTTGCAAAATTGCTAAATCCTTTCATACCTCCTCTCTCACTATGTTTATTTCATTCAGGAAATCACGCTCCTCCTCGATAGCAGTATCTGCATTGCCCCTTTCCTTTGTGAAAACAGACGCAAAGTATTCATTAAGAACCCTACTAACATCTTCCGCCTCCACACAAAGATTACCCTCATGGTCTCTAATAGGTACTACCCTTTCTTTAGTTACCTTCTTGCTCTTAATATATTTATAGAACATCTTTGGGTTTTCCTTAATTTTACTAGCCGAGAATTTTTCATGCTCTCTCTTAGCATTCCTAATATCCTTTTTAATTTTACTCTTAAATTTCTATATTCCTCCAAAGATTCTATAGTATTTAGCCGTCGGTATATGACATAAGCTTCCCTTTTTTCTTTATCCTCCCCTGTAAGTCCCTAGACATCCAGCGGGCTCTAGAATTGTTATTTCCACCCTTTTTCTTTAAGGGCACATGTATGGCCTGAGCCTTCCGTATCGCCTCTTTGAATGCCTCCCACTGTTCCGACACTGATTAACCCACAAGTAGCTGTTTCCAGTCCACTGTGGCCAAATTATTCCTCAACTTAGCAAAGTTAGCTTTAACCCAATTTGGGAATTTTATTCCAGGCCTATCCTGGTCCTTATCCATAACTAACTTGAATCTGATTGAATTATGGTCACTGGCACCCAAGTGCTCTTCTACTAATACCCCTTCAACCTGCCCAGCTTCATTCCCCAAAACAAAATCTAAAACCGGCCCCTCTCGTATTGGGCTTGTTACATACTGACTAAAAAAGTTCTCTTGAATGCATTTTAAGAATTCCGCACCCTCTATTACCCTTCACACTATATTTGTCCCAATCAATATTTGGATAGTTAGAATCCCCTACTATTACTACCCTATGATTTTTGGACTTCACAGCAATTTGCCTACATATTTACTCCTCTATCTCCCTCCCACTGACTGGGGGTCTATAATACATGCCCAGCAGTGTGATCATCCCTTTTTTATTTTTCAATTCGACCCATATGGCCTTATTTGATGATCCTTCTAACATATCATCTCTCCTCACCACTGTAATAGTTTCTTTAATCAATACCGCGACCCCCTCCTTTTTACCCCCCTCTCTATCTTGTCTAAAAATCCTGTAACCAGGAATATTGATCTGTCAAACCTGCCCCTCTTTCAGCCATGACTCTGTAATGGCTAAAATATCATACCCCAAGTATCTACCTGTGATCTTAGCTCATCTGCCTTATTCGCTATACTCCTTGCATTAAAGTATATATACCATTTAGCACAGGAAGACTCCTTGATTACTACTTACTAACCCTTGTTTCCTCTGTCTTACAGATTTGCTTTCTAAATTTTTGATATCCAAATTCTGTTTTACTTCCTTCCCTATTGAATTTATTTTCAGGTTCCCATCCCCTTGCCAAGCTAGTTTAAACTCTCCCCAACAGCACTAGCAAAATTCCCCACGAGGATATTGGTCCCGGCACTGTTGAGATGCAGTTTGTACAGACCCCATCACCCCCAGAAGTGGTCCCAATGCCTCAAGAATTTAAAGCCCTTCCTCCTACACCACCTCTCTGCCATGCGTTCATCCTCTCTATCCTTCTTTTCTTGTACTCATTAGCACGTGGCACCGGTAGTAACCCCGAGATTACTACCTTTTATTTTCTTCCTAACTTCCTAAATTCTGCCTGTAGGACCTCATCCCTCTTTCTACCTATGTCATTGGTCCCGATATGGACCACGACCTCTAGCTGTTTACCCTCTTCCTCCCAGAATGCCCTGCGTTCACTCTGTGACATCCTTGATTGACCCTGGCACCAGGGAGGCACCATACCATTCTGGAGTCATGTCTGCAGTCGCAGAAATGCCTGTCTGTTCCCCTAACTATAGAATCCCCTATCACTAGAGCTCTTTTATTCTTCGTCCCTCCCCCTGTGCAGCTGAGCCACCTGTAGTGTCTTGGAATTGGCTCTGGCTGCACTCGCAGAGGCATCATCGCCCCCACCGATACTCTGAAGTGAACATCAGTTTGAAAGCGAAATGGACTCACGGGGTGACTCCTGCAATACTTGCCTAGCATTTTTACTTCATCTGGTGGTCACCCACTTCCTCTCTGTCTGCACGCTTTTAATCTGCGAGGTGACCATCTCGTGAAACGTGCTATCCATGTAGCTCTCAGCCTCTCGGATGCACTGAAATGCGGAGCTCAAGTCGCTGAAGCGGGAGATGCCTCCTGCACACATGGTTGTCTAGACTGTGTGAAGTACCCAGAACTTTCCACATGCCGCAGGATGTGCACTTCATGGGACTCAGCTCCCCTGCCATCCCTCTAATTAGACTTATCTAATTAAAATCTAATTAGAAAGAAAAAGAGAAAAAGAGAGATACTTACCAATCAAATAGCCAACCACTTACCTGCCCGGGCAAAGAGCTGTGAGATCCTCCTCAGAAGTGAATTCCTCACCTACCTCCGGCCCTCCTGCTCCTCGGACTCCTGAACTCACGGACCTCCCGAACTGTTGGGCTCTCCCGAACTCGGACTCTCCCGCTCTCCCGGACTCTCCCGCTCTCCCAGACTCTCCCTCTCTCCCGGACTCTCTCGCTCTACCGGACTCTCTCGCTCTACCGGACTCTCGGACCCTCCCAAACTCTCAGACTCTCCCGCTCCCCCGAGATGCGATAGAAATGTTCAGAATCATAATGAATTTGATAAAGCATTGTTTCCAGTGGCTGAAGGGTTGGTAACCAGAGGGAACAGATTTAAGGTGATTGGCAAAAGAACCAGCGGTGACATGAGGAAGCCTTTTATTTACACAAGGGCATTGGAAACAGATTCAATAGTAACATTCAAAAGAGAACTGGATAAAAACACGAAGGGAAAATATTACAGGGCTATGGGGAAAGAACTTAATTAAATAGCTCTACCAAATAGCCAGCACAGGCACAATGGGCCAATTGGCCTCCATCTGTGCTGCATCATTCTATGATTCTTGCTCTTTATAACTCTGATAGCTGAAAAATAACTTTGCTGATCATACAGGACTGAAGTACAATCCCACTAGCACAGGGTTCCACACCATAACAACAGCTGCATTGATAGCATGTAACTTCTGTTGGTGGAAATGCTCAGTAAAGAGAGCAAATTTTTAATTTTTTTTATTCATTCTGGGATGTGGGTGTCGCTGGCAAGGCCAGTATTTATTTTCCATCCCTAAATACCCTTGAGAAGATGGCGGTGAGCCACCTTCTTGAACCGCCTTCTTGAAGTACTGTGGTGAAGAAACTCCCACAGTGCTATTAGAGAGGGAGCTCCAGAATTTTGACCCAGCAACAATCAAGGAACGGCAATATATTTCCAAGTCAGGATGGTGTGTAACTTGGACGGGAACTTGCAGGTGATGGTGTTCCCATGCGCCTGCTGCCCTTGTCCTTTTAGATGGTAGAGGTCGCGGGTTTAGGAGGTGCTGTTGAAGAAGCCTTGGAGAGTTGCTGCTGTATATCTTGTAGATAGTGCACACTGCAGCCACGGTGCGCCAGTGGTGGAGAGAATGAATGTCGAAGGTGGTGGGTGGGGTGCCAATCAAGCAGGCTGCTTTGTCCGGGATGGTGTCAAGCTTTGAGTGTTGTTGGAGCTACATTCATCCAGGTTATGGCCTGGTGCCAAAGGCTTACCCACCTGCCAGCCCCTCAAACTGGCTGGCTGCGGCTGGGAAATGGAAACAAAATTTTTTAATCAGGTCCTGCCATTAAATTCAGCAGGACCGCTGAACCTGTTCTTCCGGGTTTCCCAAATGCAAAACTGCACCGCCCCCGCCACCCCCCCCCCCCCCCCCCCCACCCCTACTCCCTCCCCACAAATATCGGGGCCACCAGCGGATGCTTATTTTGTTGCTCTCAATATTAAAACCACAGTATTTACTGATATCACAGATGAGAAGCTCACAGTCCAAATGAAATATAGATATATCATTGCCGGGAACATTGTTACATTAAGATTATACATGCATGTTATTTTCACTCTAAAACTGCCATTTGTCACGCTGCCATCATGCTTGACAAATCTTCTAGAATTTTTTGAGGATGTAACTACTAGGACAAGGGAGAACCAGTGGATGTGGTGTATTTAGACAGAATATTATCTGAATGGTGACAGATTAGGAAAAGGGGAGGTGTCTACGAGACCTGGGTGTCATGGTACATCAGTCATTCAAGGTTGGCATGCAGGTACAGCAGGCGGTGAAGAAGGCAAATGGCATGTTTGCCTTCATAGCTAGAGGATTTGCATATAGGAGTAGGAAGGTCTTACTGCAGTTGTACAGAGCCTTGGTGAGGCCACAACTACAATATTGTGTTCAATTTTGGTCTCCTAATCTGCGGAAGGACGTTCTTGCTATTGAGGGAGTACAGCGAAGGTTCACCAGACTGATTCCGAGGATGGCAGGACTAACATATGAGGAGAGACTGGATCGACTGGGCTTGTATCCACTGGAGTTTAGAAGAATGAGAGGGGATCTCATAGAAACATATAAAATTCTGACGGGATTGAACAGGTTAGAGGCAGGAAGAATGTTCCCGTTGCTGGGGAGTTCTAGAACCAGGAGTCACAGTCTAAGAATAAGGTGTAAGCCATTTAGGACCGAGATGAGGAGAAACTTCTTCACTCAGAGAGTGGTTAACTTGTGGAATTCTCTACCGCAGAAAGTTGTTGAGGCCAGTTCGTTAGATATATTCAAAAGGGAGTTAGATGTGGCCCTTACAGCCAAAGGGATCAAGAGGTATGGAGAGAAAGCAGGAAAGGTGTACTGAGGTTGAATGATTAGCCATGATCTTATTGAATGGCGGTGCAGGCTCGAAGGGCCGAATGGCCTACTTCTGCACCTAATTTCTATGTTTCTATGTCTGTTAAAAGCTAGTGTCTCCTCAGGACATTCTCGTAGTGACAGTGTATGTAGATCACTGTGTATGTAGATCCAACTGCATGAAGGGACATAATATATTCTATTAACACAAATCTAACCAGACTGTTTCTTTAAAGTCTGAAAACAGTTTGTATGAGTTTCGCAAGTTAATATACATCATAAACAATTTGAAGTTTGAAGTATCAATATATAGCAATGACCTTGCAGATTATTTTACGGCTTTCCTCCCTGCTCCTGTAGCTTTACTAAACCTGATCATATTTATCATTTGAAGACGAAATCTTACCTTGTCTTCTGTCAGAACTAATCTTGCTTTTTTTTTTTAAATACCAATACAAATTGGAAGCAAAGTCAAAAAGTTCTGTTCAGTTAAAAGAACATTGCTCATTTGCTTTGAAAAAGCTTTGATGCAATGAAGGATTCTGAGCTGTTGGTCAAACAGGATGTTAAAAGAAATGCATCAGTTATTGGAGCAATGGTCAACCACTTTGCTATTTCAAAGTTATATATCAACCACAGGATCCTTTCAGTAACTTTAGACCGGGGGTGGGGGAGGGGACAGTGAGGCAGCAGTTTTGAAGTTACCTGAATTTGTACACTAAATTACTAGTGCTGAAACTGGTAAACTCGGTATTAAGTTTGAAAGGGTGACAGAGTAGTACAATGTTTATAGTCCAGGTAGGAAAACATCATTTTATTCAGGTATTGGGGGACAGGTCCACCATTTCTAAAAGTTGCACTTTCCTCTCTACATGGTCGCACTCTTGCCTCAGAGTCAGTAGGTTATGGGTTCACAGTTCCACTCGAGACTCGAGCACAAGATCTAGTCTGACACTCCAGTGCTGCACCATCTTTCACACGAGACGTTAAACCAAGGCCTGTGTGCACTCAGGCCAACATTAAAAAAATCCTTTGGCTCTATTCCAAGGAAGAGCAGGGAAGTTCTGGACATTATTTATCCCTCAATCAGCACCACTAAAACAGATCATCATTGTCACATTGCTGTTTCATCTCAAATTGACTGTCCTATTTCCTACATTACAAGAATGACTACACTTCAAAAGTACTTCATTGGCTGTGAAGCATTTTGGGCCATCCTGAGGTTGTAAAAGGTGCTATAGAAATTCAAGTCTTTCTTTGTTTGCTAAATATAATTAAGTTGGGGAATTACTCATGCTTGCCAAATCTTCTAGAATTTTTGAGGATGTAACTAGTAGAGTGGACAAAGGAGAACCAGTGGATGTGGTGTATTTGGACTTTCAAAAGGCTTTTGACAAGGTCCCCCACAAGAGATTGGTGTGCAAAGTTAAAGCACATGGTATTGGGGGTAATGTATTGACGTGGATAGAGAACTGGATTGGCAGACAGGAAGCAGAGAGTTGGGATAAACGGATCCTTTCAGAATGGTAGGCAGGGTTCAGTGCTGGGACCCCAGCTATTTACAAAATAAATCAATGATTTAGATGAAGGAATTGAGTGTAATATCTCCAAGTTTGCAGATGACACTAAGCTGGGTGGCGGTTTGAGCTGTGAGGAGGAAGCTAAGAGGCTGCAGGGTGACTTGGACAGGTTAGCTGATTGGGCAAATGCACAGCAGATGCAGTATAATGTGGATAAATGTGAGGTTATCCACTTTGGTGGCAAAAACAAGGCGGCAGAATATTATCTGAATGGTGACAGATTAGGAAAAGGAGACGTGCAACGAGACCTGAGTGTCATGGTACATCAGTCATTGAAAGTTGGCATGCAGGTACAGCAGGCGGTGAAGGCAGCAAATGGCATGTTGGCCTTCATAGCTAGGGGATTTGAGTATAAGAGCAGGAAGTCTTACTGCAGTTGTACAGGGCCTTGGTGAGGCCTCACCTGGAATATTGTGTACAGTTTTGGTCTCATAAACTGAGGAAGGGCGTTCTTGCTATTGAGGGAGTGCAGCAAAGGTTCACCAGACTGATTCCCGGGATGGCGGGACTGACCTATCAAGAAAGACTAAATCAACTGGGCTTGTATTCACTGGAGTTCAGAAGAATGAGAGGGGACCTTATAGAAACGTTTAAAATTCTGATGGGTTTAGACAGGTTAGATGCAGGAAGAATGTTCACAATGTTGGGGAAGTCCAGAACCAGGGGTCACAGTCTAAGGATAAGGAGTAAGCCATTTAGGACCGAGATGAGGAGAAACTTCTTCACCCAGAAAGTGGTGAACCTGTGGAATTCTCTTCCACAGAAAGTTGTTGAGGCCAATTCACTAAATATATTCAAAAAGGAGTTAGATGTAGTCCTTACTACTAGGGGGATCAAGGGGTATGGCAAGAAAACAGGAATGGGGTACTGAAGTTGCATGTTCAGCCATGAACTCATTGAATGGCGGTGCAGGCTAGAAGGGCCGAATGGCCTACTCCTGCACCCATTTTCTATGTTTCTATGTTTCCCGGGATGGCAGAACTGACATGTGAGGAGAGACTGGATCGATTGGGCCTTTATTCACTGGAGTTTAGAAGACTGAGAGGGGATCTCATAGAAACATATAAGATTCTGACGGGACTGGACAGGTTAGAGGCAGAAAGAATGTTCCTGATGTTGGAGAAGTCCAGAACCAGGGGTCAAAATCTAAGGATAAGGGGTAAGTCATTTAGGACTGAGATGAGGAGAAACTTCTTCACTCGGAGAGTGGTTAACCTGTGGAATTCTCTACCATAGAAAGTTGTTGAGGCCAGTTCATTGGATATATTCAAGAGGGAGTTAGATATTGCCCTTATGGCTAAAGGGATCAAGGGGTATGGAGGGAAAGCAGGAAAGGGGTTCTGGGGCGAATGATCAGCCATGATCTTATTGAATGGTGGTGCAGGCTCGAAGGGCCGAATGGCCTACTCCTGCACCTATTTTTAAGTTTCTATGTTTCCATCAAACACACACCTTTTTGCTCTTGGATTCATGGGAGCCTATCAGAAAGCATATACAATAATGCTGCTGAGCACTTTTCAAGCTGGTAGTAAATTGGAATCAGTTTGAGGTGCATATACTTTTAGTGCTCTCCTTTCTGATTTACTGTGTGAAACAGAAAGCATCCAGAAAGTGTCTTTGACAGTCAGGTTTCTGGGAAACCCAATGTATTAGGTTTGTCATCACAATTCTTCTCATTGTTGCAAACAAAACATTGCAAGCAATTCATCTCCTTACTGTCTATTTGCGAATCCTTATTACCAGGTTTGATGTACATATTCATAAACTCCCAAAACAGGTTAGTAAGTTACTAAAACAGTAAAATGCAAATCACATCACATGCGGTCAGCGGCGAAGGAAGAGAGGTTGTTTGGAAGTAATTATATCGCTGTTAAAAATTCACTTACTCCTGAATGTACCTGCTCGAACATTTCCGTGTGTGTTTAGTGGGTAACTATTTGGTGAGTACCACAATGTCAGGCCATTACTTGATTCCGGCGCCGAGTCAAATAGCACGGACTGTTACAGTACAGCTTGTGGAGGTGCGGGGTATCTCTGACAGATTTCCACATTTAAATGTCCATGTGTGGACGCCAGAAGTTTCTGTCTGATTTACTCCATAATAATAGTGAGCGCTGATAGCCTTACTGTTGTTATCATTGCACAATCCGGGCCATTATGTTTAATTGGTTGTCTCAAATTCATATAAAGGCTACAGGCTGTAAGTCAGGAAAATGTAATTCAGTTGTAATTCTGAGCTTGAGGGTTAAAAACGTGGGTTCATATTTATGATATCTTAAAGATTCTCATTATTTTGCACTGTAAGTAATAAAAAGTGACAAAAGTATGCAAGTATTGAATTTGAATAGAAGATGCAATGCAATTGAGATAATTTCAGTTTTGCTTTGTTGCTGGTGTCAATGTGTTCACTCAGGTAATGATTATTGGCAAAGACATGTTGGGACTACTGTGTTCCTAACAGAGATGAGACTGCACACAGGGAGGTTAAAGTAACAGTGACCTCAGTCTTTATTAATACACCCCAGAGTGAGGAACAGGCCTTAGGGGGCTGGCTTATATACAGTGCTTCCAAGGGATGCTGGGATCCCTTGGAACTTCAGGGTATGCGCTCCCTGGTGGCGGAACATGGGCTGCATGCTTTACAGATACACAACATCACTCCCCGCGCAAAGTCAAAGTGAAAACTATTTGCAAGGTGAGGCGGTCGGGAGCCTTTCTTTCCCTGGTGGACCGCCTCGGTACAAATGTCTGTTCTGGTGAGTTAGCTGTGCCCCCACTGGGCTGGCATGTTGTTGGCCCTGCAGGGCTGCTGGGTGAGCCCGGCCTTGCTGGGCTGTTGGGCGTGATGGGTTTGATTTCCTGGTCTGGGGTGGTGTCATTGATCCTTTGGGTGTGTGTTGTGGACTCGAAAAAGGTGGTGTCTGCTGTGGGTTGCTCAGGGCAGTCTGTGAACCGCAGTCTCGTTTGGTCCAGCTGCTTTCTGCAAATTTGTCCATTGTCTAGTTTGACTACAAACACCCTACTCCCTTCTTTAGCTATCACCGTGCCTGCAATCCATTTAGGACCATGTCCATAGTTTAGCACATACACAGGGTCATTCAGATCAATTTCCCATGACACAGTGGCGTGACCATCGTTTACATTTTGTTGCTGCTGCCTGCTCTCTACCTGATCATGCAGGTTGGGGTGAACTAGCGAGAGTCTGGTTTTAAGTGTCCTTTTCATGAGTAGCTCAGCCGGGGGCACCCCTGTGAGTGAGTGGGGTCTCGTGCGGTAGCTGAGCAGTACTCAAGATAGGCGGTTTGGAGTGAGCCTCCTGTGACTCGTTTAAGGCTCTGTTTGATTGTTTGTACTGCTCGCTCTGCCTGCCCATTGGAGGCTGGTTTAAACGGGGCCAAGGTGATATGTTTGATCCCATTGCGAGTCATGAATTCTTTAAATTTGGCACTGGTGAAACATGGCACATTGTCACTGACCAGTATGTCAGGCAGGCCGTGGGTGGCAAACATGGCCCTCAGGCTTTCAATGGTGGCGGTGGCGGTGCTTCCCGACATTATTTCACATTCAATCCATTTTGAAAAAGCATCCACCACCACCAGGAACATGTTACCGAGAAACAGGCCCGCATAGTCGACATGGATCCTCGATCATGGTCTGGAGGGCCAGGACAACAAACTTAGTGGTGCCTCTCTGGGCGCGTTGCTCAACTGAGCACACACGCTCTAAGTCAGAGTCGATACCGGGCCACCACACGCGGGATCTGGCTATCGCTTTCATCATTACTATACCCGGGTGTGTGCTGTGGAGATCCGAGATGAACGTCTCCCTGCCCTTTTTGGTAGCACTACGCGGCTACCCCATGTGATATCTTCACAGAGCACAGCACACACAGTTCCTAACATGGCAGGCAGCTCTCTCTCAGAAGCCTCTGGAATCTCCCTGGTTCTGTTTAATTATTAACTCTGCAGTTGCAGTACACAATACGTCCACATCCACAGTTTGGAGCTACAAACATTACAAGCTTACAGACATTACACTTTTCCCTCCTTAATGGAGAAGTTATTATAACAACATCATATATAACTTTCATGTTTATACATAACACAGGATATAAACTTATTTTTTTTCCATATTTACAAATTTAACTTTTCCACTTGTTTTCTGTTTCGAAAAGGATACCTTCGCTCTCGAACAGAACCTTCCAAACATGGTGTCGATTTCACACTCATTCGAGGCTCATCCTCCACGGAATTTCATTGATTTTCATTTGAACTCACTCTAACTTCAGGCTCTTTGTTTTCCTGACTCGGACTCAGACTTTCATTCTGATTCTCTCCTGGATTTGTTTCCAGTACATTGGATTTAGGATTTGCTACTGGTTTATCAAAACTATCTGATGAGTCAGAAATAATTGAATCATTCCCTCTTTCAACTCCTTCCATGTCTGTAGGTAAAATATGATCAATATGAACAAACCTAACCTGTCCATTATCAAACATCTTTCCCAAATATGTGCGAGGACCACATATTTTCACCACTCTTCCTGGTAACCATTTTACACATTTTTGATTCTTCACTCTCACCTTCTGGCTTATTTTCACACTTCACTCTTTTACTCTACCTCTATCATGATTCTCTTTCTGTCTTAATTGTGTCTCTTCTACGACTGTGCCATATTTGGCTTTAACAACGAGAATCTGGTTCGTGGCTGTCATTTGAGAAACAACTCTGCTGGTGTTCTACCAGTAGTTGTATGAGGAGTATTTCAATATGTAATCAAAAAATTCTCCAATTTGTGATCCAATGACAACTGCCGTTTCCTTGGATTTGGATCTAACATTTAGAAAACATAGGAAACATAGAAAATAGGTGCAGGAGTAGGCCATTCGGCCCTTCAAGCCTGCACCGCCATTCAATAAGATCATGGCTGATCATTCCCTCAGTACCCATTTCCTGCTTTCTCTCTATACTCCTTGATCCCTTTAGCCGTAAGGGTCATATCTAACTCCCTCTTGAATATATCCAGTGAACTGGCATCAACAACTCTCTGCGGCAGGGAATTCCACAGGTTAACAACTCACTGAGTGAAGATGTTTCTCATCATGTCAGTCCTAAATGGCCTACCCCTTATCCTAAGACTATGTCCCCTGGATCTGGACTTCCCCAACATCAGGAACATTCTTCCCGCATCTATCCTGTCCAGTCCCATCAGAATCTAATACGTTTCTGTGAGATCCCCTCTCATCCTTCTAAACTCCAGTGAATAAAGGCCCAGTTGATCCAGTCTCTCCTCATATGACAGTCCAGCCATCCCTGGAATTAGTCTGGTGAACCTTCGCAGCACTCCCTCAATAGCAAGAACGTACTTCCTCAGAGTATGAGACCAAAACTGAACACAATATTCCAGGTGAGGCCTATCTAAGGCCCTGTACAACTGCAGCAAGACCTCCCTGCTCCTATACTCAATCCCCTAGCTATGAAGGCCAACATACCATTTGCCTTCTTCACTGCCTGTTGTACCTGCATGCCAACCTTCAATGACTGATGAATCATGACACCCAGGTCTCATTGCACCTCCCCTTTTCCTAATCTGCTACCATTCAGATAATATTCTGCCTTCGTGTTTTTGCCCCCAAAATGGATAACCTCACACTTATCCACATTATACTGCCATGCATTTGCCCACTCACCTAACCTGTCCAAGTCACCCTGAAGCCTCTTAGCATCCCCCTCACAGCTCACCCAGTTTAGTGTCATCTGCAAACTTGGAGATATTACACTCAATTCCTTCATCCAAATCGTTAATGTATATTGTAAAGAGCTGGGGTACCAGCACTGAGCCCTGCGGCACTCCACTAGTCACTGCCTGCCATTCTGAAAATGACCCGTTTATCCCAACTTTCTGCTTCCTGTCTGCCAACCAGTTCTCTATCCACATCAGTACATTACCCCCAGTACCATAAGCTTTGACTTTGCACACCAATCTCTTGTGCAGGACCTTGTCAAAAGCCTTTTGAAAGTCCAAATACACCACATCCACTGGTTCTCCCTTGTCCACTCTACTAGTTACATCCTCAAAAAATTCTAGAAGATTCGTCAAGCAAGATTTCCCTTTCATAAATCCATGCTGACTTGGACCGATCCTTAGTTCCTCCTTCTCACTAGACCCACTGTCCCCTAGTACATTCGGAAAGTTATTCGTGTCTTCCTTCGTGAAGACAGAACCGAAGTATTTTTTCAATTGGTCTGCCATTTCTTTCTTCCCCATTATAAATTCACCTGAATCCGACTGCAAGGGACTTACATTTGTCTTCACTAATCTTTTTCTCTTCACATATTTATAGAAGCTTTTGCAGTCCATTTTTATGTTCTCTGCAAGCTTCCTCTCATACTCTATTCCCCCCCCTCTTAATTAAACCCTTAGTCCTCCTCTGTTGAATTCTAAATTTCTCCAAGTCCTCAGGTTTGTTACTTTTTCTAGCCAATTTAAATGCCTCTTCCTTGGTTTTAACACTATCCTTAATTTCTCTTGTTATCCACCTTCCCCATTTTATTTTTACTTCAGACAGGGATGTATAATTGCTGAAGTTCATCCATGTGATCTTTAAATGTTTGCCATTGCTTATCCACCGTCAACCCTTTAAGTATCCTTGGCCAGTCTATTCTAGCCAATTCACGCCTCATACCGTCGAAGTTACCTTTCCTTAAGTTCAGGATCCTAGTTTCCGAATTAACTGTGTCACTCTCCATCTTAATAAAGAATTCTATCATATTATGGTCACTCTTCCCCAAGGGGCCTCACACAACAATATTGCTAATTAGTTCCTTCTCATTACACATACTCAGTCTAGAATGGCCAGCTCTCTATTGGTTGAGAAAACCATGCCTAATACACTCCAGGAAGTCCTCCTGCACCACATTACCAGTTTGGTTAGCCCATTCAACATGTAGATTAAAGTCGTCCATGATAACTGCTGTACCTCTACTGCACGCATCCCTTATTTCTTGTTTGATGCTGTCGCCAACCTCACTACTACTGTTTGGTGGTCTGTACACAACTCCCACCAGCGTTTTCTGCCATTTTGTATTCCGCAGCTCCACCCGTACCAATTCCACATCGTCCAGGCTAATGTCCCTCCTTACTATTGCATTAATTTCCTCCTTAACCAGCAACGCCACCCCGCCTCCTTTTCCTCTCTGCCTATCCTTCCTAAATGTTGAATACCCCTGGATGTTGAGTTCCCAGCCTTGGTCACCCGGGAGCCATGTCTCCGTGATACCAATTACATCATATCCGTTAACTGCTGTCTGCGCAGTTAATTTGTCCACCTTATTCCGAATACTCTTTGCATTGAGGCACAGAATCTTCAGGCTTGTCTTTGTAACACACTTTGCCCCTTTAGAATTTTGCTGTAATTGGCCCTTTTAGATTTTTGCCTTGGGTTTTCTCTGCCCTCCACTTTTACTATTCTCCTTTCTATCTTTTGCTTTTGCCTCCATTTTATTTCCCTCTGTCTCCCTGCATAGGTTCCTATCCCCCTGCCATGTTAGTTTAACTGCTCCCCAACAGCACGAGCAAACACTCCCCCCAGGACATTGGTTCCAGTCCTGAGGGCACATTTTTATGAGGGCACGTTTTACAATTTGTACAGTGCGCTCTGCTGCACCATTCGAAGCAGGATGGTATGGTGGAACCTTGGTATGTTTCACACCATTTTTGCTCGTGAATTGTGCAAATTCTTCAGAATGAAATTGTGGTCCATTATCTGAAACAATCTCTTCAGGGAGGACAAATGAGGAAAATAATTTTCGTAAAATGTCCAATGTTTTACTTGTTGTTATTTTCCACATTGGAAATACTTCAACCCACTTCGAATGGCTATCAATCACAATGAACAATTGTTGTCCTTCTAACTCAGCAAAATCAATATGTAGCCTTTGCCACACCTTGGGAGGCCATTTCCATGGCTGCAATGGTACTGATGGTGGTTGCTTGCTTACCAATTGACATGTCGTACACTGACTCACGATGTACTCTATATCTTTATCAAGACCTGGCCACCATAAATAACTGCGTGCAAAACTTTTGGTCAAGGACATTCCCAGGTGCTGGTCATGGAGGTCTCCTAATAATTTGGACCTGAATTTATTTGGTATAACCACTCTTGCACCCCACATGATACAAACTTTATCGACTGATAATTCATTCCTACAAATGAAGAATGGATGTGTATCTTTGTCTGTTACCTGGTTTGGCCATCCATTTGCAATATACTCATACACCTTTTACATCACTGGGTCACGTTTGGTTGCTCTACAAATCTCTTCAGCTGTGACTGGCAGTTCATCAATGTATGAAAAATAAAACACTTCTTCCTATCGGGTGTAACTTGTGATAGGAAAGGCAATCTAGACATTGCATCAGCATTACTGTGATCAACTAATCAGCTGTATTCAATATCATATATATATGCTGACAAAATCAAAGCCCATCTCTGCATTCGGGCTGCAGCTAATGTTAGAACTGGGGAGTTTGGATGGAGGATTGCTGTTTGGGGCTTATGGTCCATAATGATGGTAAACTTACGACCATACAAGTATTTGTGAAACTTCTTGACCCCAAAAATTAATGCCAAAGCTTCCCTTTCAATCTGCGCACAATTACTCTCACTGGCACTGAGAGTGTGTGAAGCAAAAGCAATTGGTCTCTCCTCCCCACTATGTGATACATGAGCGATCACTGCCCCAACTCCATACGGAGAGGCATCACATGCTAGCTTAATCTCCTTAGATATGTCACAGTGAACTAACATGGTGCTCTCTACCTATTTGCTTTAACATTCCTTGAATGCTGTATCACATTCATTTGACCACTTCCAATTCACCTGTTTTTTCAAAAGTTTATTCAGTGGATGTAATACTGTAGCCAAATTTGGTAGGAATTTCCCATAATAGTTCAAAAGACCCAAGAATGAACAAAGTTCAGTGACATTCCTGGGAGTGGGTGCATTTCTAATTGCATCCAATTTTTCCATGGTTGGATGTAAACCATCTTTGTCTACTCTGTACCCTAAGTACTCCACTGAGTTTTTAAATAATTCACACTTACAAGCAGACACTCATACTCTGTGCTTCTCTAGCCATTTGAGGACCTCATTCAATATGTTATTATGAATTTGCCTATTTGGTGCTGAAATTAGTATGTCATCCAAATAACATACTACCCCTTCAATACCTTGCAAAATCTGGTTCATCACCCCTTGGAATATGGCAGGGGTGGAAGACTCTCCAAACGGTAGCTTATTAAATTGATATAGGCTAGATGAGTATTTAGAGTCAAACATGACTTGGACTCCTCATCTAATTCAAGCTGTAAATAGGCATTCGTAAGATCCAGTTTTGAGAAGATCGGACCACCTGTCAGTGTTATGAACAAATCTTCTATATTCGGCAATGTATTGGGGACATTACCCTCTAGAACCTGGTTTATGGTTACTTTATAATCACCACACAATCTTACCTTACCATCGGACTTAGGTACAACAACAATGGGTGTAGCCCAATTGCATCAATTTACCTTACAAATAATGTTCTCAGTCTCTAGTCTTTTGAGTTCTTGCTCAACTTTCTCTTTGAGTGCATATGGTACGGAACATGGCTTGTAGTAAACTGATCTAGCGTCCTTCTGTACCGACACTCGCCTTGAAGCCTTGGATCGGACTGCCCATTTCGCAGAACACCTTCGATACTTCTTGATAACCTCATCTGTTGATGAAAATCTCGCTTCCACACAGAAAATCTTACTCCAATCCAGCTTCAGTTAGCTCAACCAATTTCTTCCAAGTAAGGCAGACTTGTCTCCTTTCACTACTATTAGAGGCAAGTTTTGAAATTAATCTTTATATTTCACCGGTACGGTGATATGACCTACCACAGGAATTTTCTCTCCCGGGTAGCCTCGCAGCTCTATCTTGGATTTCTCCAGTTGGAAATCACGCAATTTGTCGCGATATAGTGACTCCGGCACTACACTCATGGATGCACCCGTGTCGATTTCCATTGGTATCTTGAATCCCGCAACATCTATGTGGATTTTGATGCTTTCCAAATCGCTGTCCGTTAACCTCGTGCTCCTGAAGACCTGTAACTCTAACATCTCCTCGTCTGTTGTTGTTCTTCCATGCTATGTAGTCTCTTGGGATTTCTACTCATAGCTTTGAATGCTGGACTCATAGCTTTGAAAGCTGGTTTACCCTTCAGTCGGCATGCCTTCACAAGATGCCCAGTCTTCCTGCAGAAGAAACACTCTGCCTTCACATATGGACAACTTTGAGAAATGTGTTGTCTCACGCACCTATAGCATGACTTCGACGCTGTTATAATTTCCTGTTTCTGAGACTTTGGGCCCCCACCATCTTTTACTTAATTCTTGGGAATATTGTTCGGCCATGCCCATCGACCTCGCTATCTGACAAGCAATCTCAAAAGTCAAGTCATCCATCGTCAATAACTTCCTTCTGATCGCATCATTTTTCACCCCACAAACAAAACGATCCTGTAATGCTTGGTTTTGAAAGTTTCCAAAATTACAGTGCATCGATAGCTTTTTTAATGCTACGATGTAATCACTGATACTTACATCAGTCTTTTGATTCCAAATCCCAAAATGATAGCTTGCAGCAATTTTTAACGGTTTGGGGTTACTAGTGCTGCTCCAGCTTCATTAAAATCTCTTTAAGCATTGTGTCCTTTGGCTCGTCAGGCACAAGCAGATTTACAAGGGTTTCGTACAATGCTGGACCCACCTCCGATAAGAAGATCGCTTTCTTATGTTCCAACACAGCCTGGTTCTGGACTGCATTGTCTGGAACTTCGATTATGTTATTTGCAGTGAAATACATTTCTAGCCGATCCGTATATGCTTTAAAACATTCCCGGTCGTGTCTATATTCCCCCAAATGTCCGATTACACCTGCCATTTGAATCTCTAGCTGTTCACACTGTGTGCTGTATTTTACCTCAGATTTTTGTAGCTTTTTTCAAAGACAGAAACTTCCAAAGTCTCTCTGTCGGCTGGCTGAAACCTTCCCCAACAAAATTTAAGCTTTAAATCATCCGCAAAATCCAATCTCATCGCCAAATGTGATATCTTCACAGAGCACAGCACACACAGCTCCTAACATGGCAGGCAGCTCTCTCTTGGAAGCCTCCGGAATCTGCCTGGTTCTGTTTAATTATTAACTCTGCAATTGCAGTACACAATACGTCCACATCCACAGTTTGGAGCTACAAACATTACAAGCTTACAGACATTACACCCCATAACAGGCAGTCTGCCTGAATGGACAGCTCGTCCTTTCGCTGCTGGAATAGCTTGATTGGCTCTTGCATTTCAACGGGGATGCTGGCCCAGCTCCCATGCAATACACAGTTTTTTACTAGGGACAGCCCGTCCTAATCTGGCAGGCCGCGACAGGTGATTTGTCATTTTCAAATGCTTCCATGACCATCAACAAGGCTGTGGGCTGCGCCACCATCAACAAGTTTGCAGGCTGCGCCATTTCCACCCCCGTAGTGGGCAATGGTAGCCAACTGAGAACATCCGCACAGTTCTTGCTGCCTGGCCTGTGGCGGATGGTATAGTTATACGCTGATAGCGCGAGTGCCCACCTTTGTATGTGGGCTGAGACATTGGCATTTATCCCCTTGTTTTTAGTGAACAGGGATATGAGGGGCTTGTGATCAGTTTCCAGCTCAAATTTGAGGCCAAACAGGTACTGATGCATTTTCTTTACCCCGAAAATACATGCTAATGCCTCTTTCTCAATCATGCTGCGGGCCCTCGCGGCCCTAGACAAGCTCCTGGAGGCATAGACGATGGGTTGCAACTTCCCTGCAACGTTAGCTTGTTGTAATACACACCCGACTCCGTATGACGACGCAGCACAGGCTAGTACAAATCTTTTACACGGGTTATACAATACAAGCAGCTTGTTGGAGCATAAAATGTTTCTGGCTTTCTCAAAAGCAATTACTTGGTTTTTCTCCCTATACCCAGTTCTCACCTTTACACAATAACACATGTAGGGGCTCTAAGAGGGTGCTTAACCCTGGTAGGAATTTACCAAAATAGTTGAGGAGTCCCAGGAATGACCACAGCTTCGCGACATTCTGTGGCCTGGGCGCGTTCTTGATAGCCTCTGTCTTGGCGTCTGTGGGCCGAATGCCGTCCGCCGCGATCTTTCTCCCCAAAAACTCCACTTCTGTTGCCATGAAGACACATTTCGACCTCTTCAGCCGCAGCCCTATGCAATCCAGTCGCTGGAGGACTTCCTCCAGGTTTTGTAGGTGCTCGACGGTGTACCAACCCATTACCAATATGTCGTCCTGAAAAACCACCGTGCGTTGTACCGACTTGCGTAGGCTCTCCATGTTTCTCTGGAAGCTCGCTGCAGCCGACCGAATTCCAAATGGGCATCTATTGTAGATGAACAGTCCCTTGTGCATGTTGATGCAAGTGAGGCCCTTCGAAGACTCCTCCAGCTCCTGCGTCATGTAGGCCGAAGTCAGGTCGAGCTTGGTGAACGTCTGGCCTCCTGCCAGCGTCGCAAATAGGTCATCTGCCTTAGGTAGCGGGTATTGGTCCTGTAGCGAGAAACAATTAATAGTTACTTTATAATCGCCGCAAATCCTGACTGTGCCATCACTTTTGAATACTGGAACAATCGGGCTGGCCCACTTGCTGAATTCCACTGGGGAGATGATGCCCTCGCGTTGCAGCCTGTCCAGCTCGATTTCCACTCTCTCCCTCATCATGTGAGGTGCCGCTCGTGCCTTGTGGTGAATGGGTCGTGCCTCTGGGATCAAGTGGATCTGCACTTTTGCCCCAGAAAAGTTTCCAATGCCTGGCTCAAAAAGGAAGGAAATTTGTTAAGAACCTGGGTACATGAGGTCTCATCGACATGATAGTGCTCGGATGTCATCCCAGTTCCAGCGGATTTTGCCCAGCCAGCTCCTTCCAAGCAGTGTGGGACCATCGCCCCGGACAATCCAGAGTGGCAGTTCATGCACCGTGCCCTCGTAGGTGACCTTGACCATGGCACTGCCCAGGACAGTGATGAGCTCTTTGGTGTACGTTCGCGGTTTCGTGTGGATGGGGCTCAGGGCTGGTCTGAATGCCTTGTTGCACCACAGTCTCTCAAACATCTTTTTACTCATGATGGATTGGCTAGCACCAGTGTCCAGTTCCATGGCTATGGGTAAGCTATTCAATTTTATATTTAGCATTATAGGTGGACACTTCGTTGAAAATGTGTGCACCCCGTGTACTTCAGCATCTGCCTCCTCTCTCTGAGGCTCGGAATTGCTTTGATCCACCATGGATTGATCTTCCTCTGCCACGTGCTGGTTAGCAGGTTTTACAGAGCTTGCAGCTCGCCTGCAAGTTCATTGGAGGTGCCCCATTGGTCCACAGCTCTTGCAAACATACCCTTTGAAGCGGCATGAATAGGCTGAATGGAAGCCTCCACAACACCAACAAGGTGTGAATTGCCTTGCATTCATCCTTTGTTGTGGCCTCTGAGTCATCTGGGTCACCTGAGGCCTGCTGGCAGTTGCAGACTCATGGTTTCTGCCCTCGCAAACAAAGTTCCAGTTAATTTATGAACATTGCTAGCACTTGTGTGCTGAGAGATTTGTTTGGTTTATCACTGGTGGACATAAATGCCTGTGCTATCGCAATGGCCTTACTGAGGGTCAATGTCTCTACAGTCAAAAGTTTTCGTAGGATGGTCTCATGGCCAATGACCAGTACAAAAATGTTTCTGAGCATCTGCTCCAGGTAGACATCAAACTCACATTGTCCTGCAAGTCGCCTTAGGTCGGCGACGTAGCTCGTCACTTCCTGACCTTCTGATCACTGGCATGTGTAGAACCGATACCTCGCCATCAGCACGCTCTCCCTTGGGTTAAGATGCTCCCGAACCAGTGGACACAGCTCCTCATACGACTTATCTGTGGGTTTCACCGGAGCCAGAAGATTCTTCATAGAAACATAGAAAATAGATGCAGGAGTAGGCCATTCGGCCCTTCGAGCCTGCACCACCAAAGATCATGGCTGATCATTCCCTCAGTACCCCTTTCCTGCTTTCTCTCTATACCCCTTGATCATGAGGCTGTAGGTCAGTGCCCCGCAGACCGTGAGGAGGGCCGTTCTCCTTTTTGCAGCACTTCCTTCTCTGTCCAGCTCGTTGGCTACAAAGTACTGGTCTAGCCATTCGACATAGGCTTCCCAGTCCTCACCCTCCGAAAACTTCTCCAGGATGCCCACAGTTTGCTGCATCTTTGCGTTGGACTTGTATACTCGTCGTCAGTTATTGTGTTCCTAACACAGATGAGACTGCACAAAGGGAGATTAAAGTAACAGTGACCTCAGTCTTTATTAAGACACTCCAGAGTGAGGAACAGGTCTTAGGGGCCGACTTATATACAGTGCTCTCAAGGGATGCTGGGATTTCTTGGGATTTCAGAGGATGCGCTCCCTGGTGGCGAAACATGGGAGTGCATGCTTTACAGATACACAATAGGGACAAAGAGGGCTGATGAGGTAGGGTGAGATTGGTTTGAGGGAAAATCTATTTATAGGCAAATGGGGAAAAGATGTTCAGAATATGGTGTCCATGTAGCCTGAGTTATAAAGTGAAGAGTTTGAACAGTACCTGCCCTTTGATGCCCCTTGCAGCGGTCAGCAAGGACCTCTCAGTGATGTCATTCTGGTCGCTGTAATTCAGGCGCTGCTGGAGCCAACACCTCCTCTTAAGAACTTAAGAACGAGGAGCAGAAGTACGCCATCTGGTGTTAGAAATCAGGGATGCCTAAAATGTATAAAACTGATACGAATGTATAAAGCTGATAGAAATGCTGTGTTTTAAATTGTTGTTTAGAATTTGGAGACAAGATGTCTCCTAGACTGGTAGTAGATGCTCAGAAATGCTAATGTCTTGGTAACCTGCCGAGATGTTATCATATTTTACACCATGACAACCATTATCTGTGTTTTTCAAGTTAAAGCTTTAGTTTGTTTATGTATCTTTAAGACAATTGATATAGAAACGGCTTAGAATTGAAGGGAGTTTGTAGGAGGTAACATAAACATGTTGCTACGTCATAAAAGAGATAACACTCTGGGGTGAGCAGTTTTCCGATTTGGCTTCATAGTTCAAAGAGTAGAGGGATAAGGTTTTGTAGTGATTGTATGCGGGAGAATAAAGACGGAGAGACATCAAAGGAATTCTACAGAAAAGTGACTTCGATAGGTATAAACGATGATGTGATCAAAATCGTAAGACATCTTTAAGGCGGGTTCTTGAAACAAGAATCGAGACAAAGAATTAGAAATCTAATTGGATATTAAGGTTTATGACGAACAACTATAGATCAAAAGATCTTGTCAATATCCAGGGTCAAGCTCACCCCTAAAAATAGAATAAAAGTAGCCTCCTCAAGATTGATCGTAAAGACGGTGTGAGGGAAGGGGGCTGATTGAACACTTGAGAGTGATCCCATGCTTTACCGAAGGAAGCTCTAGATGAGAGAGACTGCAAGCCAAAGAACTGCTCACGTGCGCCAGCCGTTTGTCCGATCAGAATTAGTATCAACTACCTGTTACAGTCATATTTGCTATATAACTAATATTCCATTTTAAACCCTGATTAAACATAATATATCCACCAGATTGGTTTTACAGTCGATCCTGATTATTAAAATGATCAGAGATAGCCTTAAACTTGGCTATTTCTAACAAATTGGCTTCCACAGCAGAATTGTAAAAAGGGTTATTGTGGAGAAACGAGTTGGAGACGGACTTGATCGATAATGTCATAAACGGTACCTGCTGGGACGACTGAGTAGGAAACCGCGTGAGGAAGTGTGTTCATCACTGAAACCAAAAACTGAATGGCGGGTGCTCACTGTCGAGATAAAATCGTGAACAGTCTCTCGGAGAAATATAGTGGTCCAAAGGGCCAAAGAGGTTATCGGAGTCGTCCAAGTGGACGGATGTGGTTACTCCAAGCATTGGGATGGGATAGCATCCCAAGTGAATGAAAACAAAATTAAGCTTAAAGAAGCCGTCTGCTCGGAAGAAGAACTCGAGTGCTTAACAGAACAAAATACTTCACTTTATAAAGAGTCACAGAACTGGCAGGATCGAAATGCTAATGTCTGTTCTCTCCTCCGACATGAGGAGGCAGCAACAGACGAAGCCTGATTGGCTTCGCGACGTCATCAGCAGGTCTATGAGCGAAACCAGTCTTTAAAATCCAAGGTTGAACCCCTGTCCTCACAACTGGAGGACTCAAGGGGAGCTCGAAGGGGCTATCATGAAAAACCCCCTCCGGTGTAAATTAAAACTACTAGAATTGCAGGGGAAACTGGAAAAGCAATCAGCTGTTGTGGCAATCATCACTCGCTCTAAACAAGGAGACCCCGATGTTTACCCGGAAGACCTGACTAAACAGAAACAATCCCACAAAGATTCTTATTGTCAGGACAGCCCCCAACCCTCAGTGCCCCCTCCTCCTTATCCAAGTTTCTGAAATTTATTTTGCTCTGGGAATAGTGGTTCATAAACGGATCCCATTGGGCGGACTTGATGGAAGCCTGTATTCGAGCCTGGGACCAAAGCAAGTCCCTTCGCCCTCAAGCTAGGGTTTCAGCGGTGGAGCGTCTCCCAAACCCAGACTCCCCGACCAGCACGGGGCTTTCGCCACAAGAGGGACAGACGCTATGTGACTTGCTATAACTGAAACAAAACCGGACACTATTCTCGCGAATGTCGAGGTTGTCAGCGTTCAAATTATGGGCTGCGTTACCGTTCCCCAGGTCAGGACGATAGCAGATTGGATTCAAAACAGATGCTACAGAAATTGGAGCGCTTGTCGGCAATGGTAGAGACCAAGCAACATAGTCAAATGGTGGGGGGGGGGCAAACTGACAAAGCTATCTCCCATAGTTAGAAACATAGAAAATAGGTGCAGGAGTAGGCCATTCGGCCCATCGAGCCTGCCCCGACATTCAATGAGTTCATGGCTGAACATGCAACTTCAGTACCTCATTCCTGCTTTCTCGCCATACCCCTTGATCCCCCTAGTAGTAAGGACTTCATCTAACTCCTTTTTGAATATATTTAATAAATTGGCCTCAACAACTTTCTGTGGTAGAGAATTCCACAGGTTCACCACTCTCTGGGTGAAAAAGCTTCTCCTCATCTCCGTCCGAAATGGCTTACCCCTTATCCTTAGACTGTGTCCCCTGGTTCTGGACTTCCCCAACATTGGGAACATTCTTCCTGCATCTAACCTGTCTAAACCCGTCAGAATTTTAAACGTTTCTATGAGATCCCCTCTCATTCTTCTGAACTCCAGTGAATACAAGCCCAGTTGATCTAATCTTTCTTGATAGGTCAGTCCAGCCATCCCGGGAATCAGTCTGGTGAACCTTTGCTGCACTCCCTCAATAGCAAGAATGTCCTTCCTCAAGTTAGGAGACCAAAACTGTACACAATACTCCAGGTGTGGCCTCACCAAGGCCCTGTACAACTGTAGCAACACCTCCCTGCCCCTGTACTCAAATCCCCTCGCTATGAAGGCCAACATGCCATTTGCTTTCTTAACCGCCTGCTGTACCTGCATGCCAACCTTCAATGACTGATGTACCATGACACCCAGGTCTCGTTGCACCTCCCCTTTTCCTAATCTGTCACCATTCAGATAATAGTCTGTCTCTCTGTTTTTACCACCAAAGTGGATAACCTCACATTTATCCACATTATACTTCATCTGCCATGCATTTGCCCACTCACCTAACCTATCCAAGTCACTCTGCAGCCTCATAGCATCCTCCTCGCAGCTCACACTGCCACCCAACTTAGTGTCATCCGCAAATTTGGAGATACTACATTTAATCCCCTCGTCTAAATCATTAATGTACAGTGTAAACAGCTGGGGTCCCAGCACAGAACCTTGCGGTACCCCACTAGTCACTGCCTGCCATTCTGAAAAGTCCCCATTTACTCCTACTCTTTGCTTCCTGTCTGACAACCAGTTCTCAATCCACGTCAGCACACTACCCCCAATCCCATGTGCTTTAACTTTGCACATTAATCTCTTGTGTGGGACGTTGTCGAAAGCCTTCTGAAAGTCCAAATATACCACATCAACTGGTTCTCCCTTGTCCACTCTACTGGAAACATCCTCAAAAAATTCCAGAAGATTTGTCAAGCATGATTTCCCTTTCACAAATCCATGCTGACTTGGACCTATCATGTCACCTCTTTCCAAATGCACTGCTATGACATCCTTAATAATTGATTCCATCATTTTGCCCACTACCGATGTCAGGCTGACCGATCTATAATTCCCTGTTTTCTCTCTCCCTCCTTTTTTAAAAAGTGGGGTTACATTGACTACCCTCCACTCGATAGGAACTGATCCAGAGTCAATGGAATGTTGGAAAATGACAGTCAATGCATCTGCTATTTCCAAGGCCACCTCCTTAAGTACTCTGGGATGCAGTCCATCAGGCCCTGGGGATTTATCGGCCTTCAATCCCATCAATTTCCCCAACACAATTTCCCGACTAATAAGGATTTCCCTCAGTTCCTCCTCCTTACTAGACCCTCTGACCCCTTTTATATAGTGGGGGTGCATGGCCAGAACCATCCGCCCTGATACGTCCTTACTACACAGTATAAATGCACACGAGGCCCATGCTTGAGAGAAGGTCAGTCTGTGACCTGTCCTTTATTCCTTAGCACTCAAGTGATGAAGGTGGGTGGAGCTTCCCCTTTTATACCTGAAGGTCCAGGTTAGGAGTGTCTCCCACCTAGTGGTCAGTTGTTGGGCGCTGGCCTGAGTGTCTGCTGTTTGCAGTGCCTCAGGCCTGTCCGGACTGCCCACAGTGACTGGGCTCTCCTCCCTTTGGTTCCGGTGTTCGGTCACCTGTGGTGGAGTGAACTCTATATCGTGTTCTTCCTCTGCTTCTTCTGTGGGGTTGCTGAACCTCCTTTTTGTTTGATCCACATGTTTGCGGCAGATTTGTCCATTGGTAAGTTTAACTACCAGAATCCTATTTCCCTCTTTGGCAACCATAGTGCCTGCGAGCCATTTGGGCCCTGCAGCGTAGTTGAGGACAAAAACAGGATAATTTACATCAATACATCGCGCCCTCGCATTCCTGTCATGGTAGTGATATTGTGACTGGCGCCTGCTCTCGACAATTTCTTTCATGGTGGGGTGTGTAAGGGATAATCGGGTTTTGAGCGTCCTTTTCATTAGTAGCTCTGTGGGTGGAACCCCTGTGAGCGAGTGTGGTCGGGATCTATAGGAAAACAGGAGGCATGATAAGCGGGTTTGTAGGGAACCCCCTTGGATTCTGAGCATCCCCTGTTTGATTATCTGCACTGCTCGTTCTGCCTGGCCATTTGAGGCCGGCTTGAACGGTGCCGTTCAAACATGGTTAATTCCATTGCCTGCCATGAAGTCCTGGAATTCAGTGCTTGTGAAGCACGGGCCATTGTCGCTGACCAAGATGTCCGGTAGACCGTGGGCGGCGAACATTGCCCGTAGACTTTCTACCGTGGCAGAGGATGTGCTTGAATTTGAAATGTCACATTCGATCCATTTGGAGTTGGCGTCTACTACAACCAAAAACATTTTCCCCATGAAAGGACCTGCGTAGTCCACATGGATGCGTGACAAAGGCTTGGC